>NW_006921613.1:14846552-14859026 GCF_000298275.1 Orycteropus afer afer | reverse complement strand
GCAAATTCTTCTGCTAGTTGGGGTTTAGTCCAAATCTGCATCCTTTCCTTCAAGGCTCAGTGGTCCAAGATTATCTTCTGTATCTGTGTTAATTGGTTTCCCTTTTCTTTGTTGAAGAGGGTCTGTGCAATCCTTCTGCCTAGTCCGCCATCTTGCCCCGCCTCTAGAATTTTTTTTTTTAAAGTGTGAATTCATTTAAGTTTGGAAACTTCTTTTGTGGAGTTATTCCCCCAGTGACATGGGCTAAACTGTGAAGCAATAGCTCTTGATCAGAGGCTTGGTGGCCATTTCTCTATCTGTGTGAGACAGAAAAAAAAATTCTGATTCTGCAATCCTATCATCTGAGTTAGAAGGAAACTTGAAGATCATCTAGTCTAAACTGTAGGTTGTAATTCAGTTGTGGATCCTGAAATCAATTTACTCGTTGAAAACTAGAATAAAAATAGTAAATACAATAGAACAGCAAGTATCAGAGTGCATCCCATGTATAGGGGAAAGAATTGCTTCATGAAGCTTGTTGCAGGTATTTATAAGTATATATATATACATATGCAAGGTCTGGATCACAGTTGAAATGTGTTCCTTACTGTGTTGTTGTTGTTGTTTGCCATTGAGTTGGGCCCGACTCACAGTGACCCCTCCTTGGGTTTCTGAGGCAGTATCACTATGGAAGTAGATTGCTCAACCTTCCTTCCAAGAAGTGGCTGTGGGTTTGAACTGCCAGCCTTCTGGTTATCCATCAAGTGCTTTAGGCACTACCCTACCAGTGCTCCTTTCTTACTGTGCGTTATGATAAAAAATGTTTGGAAGTCACGGATCTAGTCTAATTCACTCACTTTATAGAGTAGGGTGCAGTGACTGGGGAAGGGTGAATAAAGTGTTCAAAGTCTGACAGTTTCTACATGGCAGGACTGAAACTTGAAACCATATCTTCCAAATCTAAACCCCAGATTCCCGATATTATACCCTATTGATAGACAAAGGTACATTACTGATGGTGACATTAGAAAGAGGAGAAAAGTGTCAAAGCCCACTAGGTCATGTCCCAAGCTTGGGAATGTTGAGCAAAACACTACCAGCATTCCTGAAGAGTTGAGAACCATTCATTCATCCCAAGAACCATGCATTTAAGCAAAGACAATCCAACAAAGTCACCAACTCTTAATTAAATGAGTAAAGAGGGGGTTGAGTTATAGTTTTGGAAGGATGAATTTTCTCACACACATCACCACATCAAAAGAAACTATGAAATCTCTTTCAGCTCTTAGCATGAAGACTCTCTTAGTAAGATGGGTGAGATTCTTCAGGTTCAGCATTTTGAGGAATTTATATGATGGTTAATACTTGCTCGATGCACCTATGCGTTTGTAGGATAGATAAATGATTGAGTGAGCATATAACTCATTGTTAGCCCATAACAGCATCTAGCGACTGTTCTTGGGATGGGTTCATGGAAGCAACCTCACAGGTATAAAGCTTTTACTTGGAGATCAGGAGGTTAGGAATTTGAAACTGAACACAAGGTGGTTTTCTGTGAAATCAGTTATTATGAATAAGCTGTTGCCATCACTAACTTTCTGACTTTAAATGGAACTGACACTGTGACCAAATAATTGGGGGTAATTTCAGGCCTGGTGTCAGATTTAATAAACCACTCAAATCTTCCACTCAAATCTTAAACCCTCTAAAGATATAGCTAGTTCCTCTCTATCATGAGATAAGACTTTCATATCCTTAACACCTGATTACTGTTGCTTATATTTTTCTTCAATACAATATTTCCTGCTTTTTAATAAAAGAGCTGCCATTTCTAGTAAAAATTGAAAAATCATCCAGGGAAATAACACAATTGATAAGTAGCATAGACTGAAGCATACAGAATAAGTATACATCTTCAAAAGCTTACAATAGAATCTTGACCCTATGCTGGATTTGTGTTGGGACTATAACTCATTCTGTGAATAGAGGGATTTCTCACTTCTGAGGTTCCTACAGGGTTATCTCATTGTCTCCAGAAGTTCTCCATTAAAATGAGTAGTGGATTTTTTTTTTTTTTTAATTTAATATTTGTTTTTTCCATTTTGGCTGACTAGCAGCTGAACATCCTTTCTATTTTGCTGGGAATGGAAGCATGTTCTTTCTCCTTGGCCCATGTGGTAGAGTAAATTCACAATACTCCACACTCTCTTCCATTAGACTCATACATCCATGTTCTTTGTTATGTGATTTTGCTGTCCTTCCCATTAAAGAGTGAGGAGTTATTTTCCCACTCCCCTGATGCTGGACTGGGCCACATGAATTGCTTTGGTCAATAGAATATAGGTGCAAGGGGTAGTATGCTAGTTTAGGGCTAGGGCTTTAAGAGGCATCATTTGTTTCAGCTTGTTCTCTTACACTGCTGAAATTGTCCATTACAAAATATTGCCTCTTAGAGTCTCTGGTCCAAAGAGGGTGAGAGACACAGGGAGCACATCTATCCACACCTGAAGTTTGGAACAGAGTCCAGGCAATCTGCAGCCTGAAACGGAGTGGCCCAGCTGACCTGTAGTGAACCAGAAAAATAAATATTTGTTTTCTAAACTCTTGAGTTTTTGAGTGGTTTGTTATGCAGCATTATTGTAGCAATAGTTACGAATGCAGATCTGTAGCAAGACATGGGTTGAGCCTATGACTTAAGGATGGGCAATCAACTGCTTCTGACTGAACCTTTGGAACTTGAAGGAGAGACAAAAATTGGGGTCATACAGACATTTTTCCTGGCAGCTGTGACTGAGTTAGAGCCAGGCAGCATGGAAGGGAGGGGCAAAGTCCAACAGAGCTATTGCCAGTGGCTAGAGGCAGCAGTGCTGCTGGTGGATGCTAAATGGATTGTTCTTATGTCAGGGTCTTTACTGTGCCTCACTGCCCTTAATGTCCACCTAAACCTTGTTTGCCAGGCTTTCTACTGATTCCGTGTCATCCTATACCCTTTGGGTAAATTCCTTTTCTGCTTACCTTTACCAGAAATGTGCCTATTTGCAACTAAGAACCTTGACCAGTACACCATGAATTGGAAAGAAAAATGATTCTCCCATGATCGTATGCCCTTGGCATGGCCTCATAATGTACATAACGCACTTCTAACCCCTCTGCACAACATGTAGTACTCTCGATTCACATTGCAAGGGTTGTTCTCTGTCTCTGCAACTTACTATGTTGGACAAGTTTTTTTAACCTTTCTATGCCTTAGTTTCTTCACGTGAAACTAGGGATAATACAGTATTGCTGATAATTTGTGTGGAAATGAAAGCACTTAAAATAATACCTGTTTTCTGGTACATTCTCCATAAGTATTAGCTGTAAATAGTAGTAGTAGTAGTGATGCTGATGATAAGATGATGATGATGATGGTGATGATGATGATAAATCTAATGTTATGAATTAAATATAAAACAGTGGTTCTGAACTTTTTATACTGCATGGCTCACATGTCTATAGCACTTAAATGGTTAAGGGCAGATTTTGAAGATGCCCTCCTTGAACTGGGGCAATAATGTTCAAGTCCATGTCTTTGTGGTAAACACAAAAAGCTCATATCTCACTTCCCTTCCTAACTAACATTCTATTTGCATCCCCACACTCTCTCTCCACACATGTCTTCATCTGAGAATTTCTGCAGTCATCTACTATTTGAGATGGAAATTGTAGTTTGTGTATTATATCTCCTACGGGTTGGAATATGGAGAAGACTGAGGATGATTATTAGATAATCTAGTTGGAACTATAGGATAGTATTTTGTTTGTGATAGTGAAAGGTGTGTCTTGAGCAATTATTTTGGAAAATGCAGCTCTGGAGCTAGAAGGCAGAAGATGGCAGGACTAGAAGGGGAATTAGCATTTTGGAGTGAAAGATACAGAGAAATCTTCACTGTTCCACCACCATTTTACATAAGATATGCCTGGGTGACAGTTCAAGAATGCTGCCCATACCAAAAGAAGATTTTTTTTTTTTTTTTTCTCTCAGGTCGATTTCTGACTCATGGCTCATGTGTCGGAGTAGAACTGTGCTCTATAGGGTTTTCAAGGAATGATTTTTCGGAAGTAGATTGCCAGGTCTTTCTTACAAGGCACCTGTGAGTGGACTCAAACATCCAACCTTTCAGTTAGCAGCCAAGTACATTAACATTGCATCACACCCCTAAAAAACCCAAACTCACTGCCGAGTCAATTCTGACTCATAGTGATTCTCCTTGGGTTTACGAGGTAGTAAATCTTTATGGAAGTAGATTGCCCAGTCTTCCTTCTGTGGAGTGGCTGATGGGTTTGAACTGCCAACCTTCTGGTTAGCAGTCAAATATCTTAGACACTACACTGCCAGAGCTCCTTTTTGCATCAGCCAGGAACTGCAAAATGAGCATGTTAAGGTTTCCTAGTCTGTAGTCTTTAAGGGAGAAGATTGCTAGGTTTTTCTCCTGTGGAGCTGCTTAGTGGGTTTGAACCACTGACCTCTTGGTTAGCAGTTAAGCAGAAACCATTTGTGCCACTTAGGGACTTTTGAACGTGATTGGGCTCTGGAAATCTTTGCAGGTTCAGGGCCCTGTGCCAACGGTGTCATAACCACACAGTATTGCCTCTCAGTGTCTTGCCCCCTCCCTGCTGAAATGTTATAACATGGGTTCTGAGTTCCTGCTGATTTGGGACACCACCTTCTCTTTCTACTCCTTCCTCATCTCAGGAGGTTCTTTTCTAGTCTGGGAGAAGTTTTCTCCTTTCACATTCCTTCATTATCTTATACCTCAGCTATATCTCTCTGTGATAGTTGGAGCTGTGTGTCAACTTAGCTAGATCACAATTCTGTGTGGTTTAAGCAGTTGTGATGTGGTTACTCCTATGATGGGATCAGATGTGTATGTTTTGAGCAGCCAATCCATTGAAAGGGCATTTCCCTAGGGGTGTGGTCTGCTTCCAGTATATTTATGGACATCCTGAGAATAGAGCTACTCTTCTGTGGATCGGGATTCTGTTGTGCTGCCTACAACTGTCCATGAGAAAACATTAGCCTGGACCATTTGGCCTGGAGATCTTGGATTCATCATCATTCATTGGAGTCAACAGCCAGTACACTGCCTGCCAACCTTGAGCTCCTCAGCCCCTGCAGCTGTGTGAGTCGGGAAAAGCCTCCAGCTTGACATTTGATCTAAGAACTTTGGACTCGCCAGCTTCCATAGTGTGTGAGCCATTTTCCTAAGATAAATTTCTCTTTCTCTCTCTCTATAAGCTTTACTAGTTTTGTTTCTCTAGAGAACCCAGTCTAACACACTCTCTATCAACACCCCTTTCCTGGTCTTCTACCTTCTTTCCTACTTCCTCCAGAAACTTGTGAAATTAACCAAGGATTTTTGAGTCACATAATTTCCCTGGGGCAATGAGCAAAGAGCTCTGCCACTTGCTTGAATAAAAGGAAGAGAGAATATGGGGAATTCTTTACTCTCGCTGATAATTATTTCCAAAAACTTTCTAGCCATATAAGCAAACTCGAATGGGACACTCAGCAGATTAGTGGGAATCAGTTCTACCCACTATTACCACTCAGTTCCTGGAAAAGTCAATTCACTCTTCTGGGCCTCAGTTTCCTCATTTATAAATAGTGCTTCTGCCAACTTTCTAAGCTCAAGGCACTGTCATGAAGATGAACAAATTAAGAGATAAGAAAGTGATTTTAGAAAAGGAAAAAACTACCACAGATATTTGAAATTAGTAAAGGAAGGCCTCAGGACTCTGATGAACGCCATAATATTTTGTGTTGGCTATAGTATTCTGATGTTGAATTTGTGGGAAAATATAATCACTGAGGAGATGGTGAGGGAAGTGAAGAATGAAAACAGAACCTCATATAAAGAGATAATAATGATGTTTCTCATCTCAAAATCATTTCCAAACTGCCTAGTTTCCTCCCATCAAACAATTGATGGGCAATGAGATTGTGTTTATTTGCAGTTAAAGCCATTGCAATGTCGACAATTAAATGTACATGCGGAACAGAATAATGGAGCAGTCCCATTTTATCACCAGTGTTAGCCGTTTTCTCCACAGGGCACAAAGAGCATGTGGAAGAGTGCTGCACTATGCATAATTTGCAAGTAAAATGTGTCCTGTTTGCAGCCAAGCAGTGCCTTGGTGGGGTCAAGAGTTTGCAGTGGGTCACAGAGGGTATGCTGGTCACTGAAGAGTCACTCACTCCTAGCTGCTCTGGGCTTGACCTCATTCCTCTTCTCCTCCATTGCTTTGATTTTTTTGAAGAACTTATCAAAATAGAAGAGTTCTTACTGCAGCCATTAATCACTTTTAGGCTGAGGGAGTTTCCAGCTTCATGATCACTGGGTTCAGAGATTTCTCCACCCATGTCCTTGGTAATATAGCCCTTCAGCTTTGAGACTAATAATGACCACAAAAGCAGCCAACAACCCACCCACCCACTATTGTTGAGTTGAATCAACTCACACAGAGTAGAACTGTTCCATAGAGCTTACAAAATTGTAAATCTTTTTGGAAGCTGACTGCCACACTTTTCTCTTGTGGAATGGCTGGAGGGTTTGAACAGCCCATATTACCAGTTAGCAGCCAAGTGCTTTAAACAGCGCACCACCAGGGCCCCTTTGTAGCAACAAGGAAGTGAAAGTGTAGCAGATGTTGTTGATGCTCACCCCCATCTCCCCAGTTTACCTGGGTCCATCAATAGCTGCAAAGACAATCGCCTACACTCTGACAGCTTCCCACTTCTAAGCACCAGTCTCTCTTGAATTCTGCCTGAGAGCTTGCTTTAATACTGCACAAACATGTTTCCTTACCATAGACCAACCTAGAGATGGGTGTGTGTGAGTTAATAACCCCCAGGTCAATCTTCAAACAATGGAACATCTAACCAGTAGGGGATGAGTCCCTTGACTCCCCACATTTTTAGAGTGCAATTGTTCTCAAAATACACCTCCGGTCCAGCAGTATCACCTGGGAACTTGTTGGAAAATGCAAGTTCTAGGGTCCCACCCCAGAAATATTGAACTGGAAACTTGGTGTGGGACCCAGCACCCAAGTCCTGTAGTTGATGTTAGTACAGTGGTGATTCAGGTGGTCAAATTTTCTCCTTCCATGCAGGAAACGTGGGTGTGACTCTCTGCCAATGCACTTCAAGTGCAACTACCAATCACCTGTCAGTGGAGGCTGGTACATTGTTATGATGCTGAACAGGTTTCAAGCCTGGGGTTGAATCATCAGCAGCTAATAACAAAAACCACAAAGTCTGAGAACTAGGATGATTCTGAGTTGGCTTCCACACATTTTCACAGAGGGTCTTAAGTAGTTTGTGCCAGCTGCTCAAAGTGGTTGCTTGGAGGCTAACGTATCCTTTTTTGGCTTATCTCCCTCTCTCATCTCACTTTTTCCCACTTTCTCATTTGTATTTCTCATTTGTATTATTCCAAAATAAATTACTGCACCTTTTCACAGAGTCTGCTTTAGGGAGATCATGAACTAACCCAAGAAGAAGACTACAATCTGCTGAATGCCTATCATGTTTCAGGTGCTTTACATATATAAAACCAAAAACCAGACTCACTGCCATTGAGTTGATTCTGACTCACAGCGACCCCCACTGGGTTTCTGAGGCAGCAAATCTTTATGGGAGTAGATCTCCCCTTTTTCCTTCCACAGAGCGGTTGGTGGCTTTGAACTGCCAACCTTCTGCTTAGCAGTCAAATGCCATAGGCACCACGCCACCAGTGCTTCTTGTTTTACATATATAAACGTTAGTCTTCACAGATGAGGAAACTAAGGTCCAACAAGGTTAGGTTATAAGCAGTAGTCAACTTATAAATCCCTGTTTTTCTGACTCCAAAGCCCATGAACATTGATGATGATGAAGGCAAACAATTGATAAACATACCAGTTAAGAGCAACAGTTTTGGACTCAGGTATTTTTGTGTTCAGAACCCAGTTGTATCACTTCCTAATCATGTGATTTTAGGGACTTTTCTTCACTCTCTCTGAATCTTAGTTTTTCTCTTCAGTGCAAAGAGAATAATCATGTCCACTTCACGGTAGCACTCACCATAGTATTCATAGAATTGTGTACACAGGACACTGTGGTAGCTGAATATGATTTCATTTGACTTCACAACATCTTGAGATAAGTGTCATTTTCACTCTAGTTTTACAGAGAATGAAAATGAATAGGCTTCTTTGCTTTTCTAACTCTCTCCAAGTTTAAAGATAATCTTTAAACAATTTTGCTTAGTGTGAATATGAGTATATATAAAAATGCTTTTACATTTCATCAGAAACCTTCTGGTGCGATGAGCTTTGCTCTTTGGCTACTCCACCAGTTGCTGTCAGGTTGACTCTGAGTCATGGCAACCCCAGTGGGTGTCAGAGTAGAACTGTGCTCCATAGGATTTTCAGTGGCTGATTTTTTTGGAAATAGATCATCAGGTCTTTCTTCTGAGGTACCTCTGGGTGGTCTCACACCTCCAACCTTTTGGTTAACATTCAAGCATATTAACCATCTATATTATGCAGCGGCTCCTCACCAAGAGAATAATAAATACTTAGCAGCACCATGCAAGTTTTTCAGGAAGCCAGACAAAGCCTCTTTATGCCAGTGTCTTTGGCTGATCTTGACCTAAACTGGAGAAGCAGGAGCACATTGCTTACACTGATAGATCTATGGGCCCAAACAAGAGTGACAGACCTGGAGGTGGAAGGGACTTTTAAGATAGCCCAGACCCCAAATCCAATTTTATGGGTGAAGAAGAATATGTGGAAGAAGTAAAGGATTTGTCCCAGGTCATTTTCCTATGTAATGGGGCTCAGAGAAAGCCCCAGCAAGGTGGATTCAGGAGAATACCATGGCCTCTATTTCTTGTGTATTTAGGTTGTAAGACCTGCCTGTGCTGTGTTCACAACCCAAATTCATTGCCATGGAGTGGATTCAGACTCATAGTTATGCTACAGGACAGAGTAGAATAGCACCATAGGGTTTCTAAGGCATTTGACTGCTAACCAGAAGGCTGGTGGTTCAAACCCACCAGCCACTCCTCAGAAGGAAGGTTGGGCAATCTACTTCCACAGAGATACTGCTTTGGAAACCCAAGGAGAGGTCGTATGAGTTGGGATCGATTAGACGGCTGTGAGTTTGGTTTGTTTTTGGCAATGCTTATGGAAGCAAACTGCCACACCTTTCTCTCATGGAGTGGCTGGTGGGTTTGAACTGCTGACCTTTCAGTTAACAGCTGAGTTCTTAGCCACTGTGTCACCAGTGTTTCTGTGTTCATGAAACTTATCAGAAATCCCAACACAGCAGATGGCAGATCTTTATTGCTGCAAAACCAATTTTACTACCCTCATCCTCACTTTTAAAATCATTCCAAAAAATAACAACTCCTGGAATCAAAAGGTCCAAACAATTGTACCAATTTGAGCCTCAGCAGTACAGAAAAAAATGCCCAATGTCAATTCCTTTACTGGGTGCCCAGAAAATTTTCTTTCCTTACAAAGCCAGTGAAGCTCATGGCTTCTGGCTACCTGTTCTCAGCTACTTAGGGACTTGGAAATTCCCCCAAATTGAAGAGAAGAAAATGACCTGAAGCCCAGTAGAATCCTGCCTCTCATCTTTTGAGAGGGCATTCTGTGCTCGACTCTGGCTGACTGAGTGGCTGGTTCTAGGAACAGCTGCATTGCACATTGACAGAACTCTCTGGAGTTGTGCCAGCAGCAGCCCTGCTGGTTCCCTGAAAAGACTGAACATGTATCTGCTATCTTTGAAGAAGGCCTGATTATAGACCAGGGAGGGTCAAGCTGCTACTGAAAATAGAGCCTCAATCTACACTTGCCCATGCAAAGTGCCATTCAAACTTAACTCAACCTCGATCACCTTCCCCACTCTCTTTTGGACCCTGAGTAACAAAAAAATTTCCAAAATATTTCCAGAGTCAGATTTACTTGAGTTGGGTTGTCAATGCATAATTAATTTGTTCTAAAGTAGTGTGTACATTGGGATTGCAGCATTAGAATGAGTAATTTAGTTGTGTTGAGTAGTAGCATAATGAAAATGTAAAGACAGTTTAATGGTCTTATCTATATTTAAACAAACAAAAATACCTTCAAATTTCAACAAAATTTGAAATACAGGACTATTTCTAATATAACAGAAAAAAAAATATATATCAAGTGTTTTATATATATTATCAGAAACCCTGTTAGAGAGATGAATAAGGCATTGTTAGGAAACGCTTTCAGAAATTAGATGAGGGGGTAAATGATGGTATAAAATATACTTAGATGCATATTAAATAAAAGTCCTTATGGATTCATTATTTATAAATTTGACCGACACATTTTTTGAATCCATTTCTATTTCTCACCTATACCTTCTTCTGGGGGTATTGAACTCCACAAATTTATTACCTGCTGTGTGAAGTAATACTCCCATCAAGCACACTGGGAAGCTGGCTCTTGAAGCCAAGGGAGATGAGTGAACTTTTTGCCAGTTCTTTATGCTGATTATGTGTGGCAGGGCCTTTTGTGAGGTGGAGGAATTTTCTGACAAACTGTGTCATTGTGATGTGTCATTTTCATAAATTATGTTACTATGCAGATTTAGGAAGCCTGACCAGTTGGCATAATTTTATCTCCTGGACCTTGAATTGTATTTCTATCTTTGGAATAACTGCCAGAAAGTGTAGAGCCAAATTTACGGCACCCGAGTGAGTAGGACTTCATAGGATACCTTTTTATATTAGTCTCATTTCTGCCCCTATTTTGTGTCTTCATTTTGTTTTTCCTTTTTTTTTTTAATCTTGAATCTTTGTTGTATTGATATATTGAATGTATGTAAGCTACAAAAACTCAATTAAGAATTAACAAAGAAGGAACAACACAGATAGACATATACAAACAGAGCAAGACAGAGATAGGGAAAAGAGACTAGGGAAAGAGAGACAGAGACAAAGACAGAGACCAAGAGGAATCCTGAAGAATAATATGGTGACTTCCCTCTGAGGTTTATGGAATTCTATTAATTACTTACTACATGAATATATCATTCTTGTTGATTTTGTTCCAAAGTTTCAAGTTTCAGTAAATCAATTTCTGAGTAATGAATAAAACCCCAAACCCAAACTCACTGCCATTGAGTTGGTTCCAACTCATTGGGACCCTCGTGTGTTTCCAAGGCTGTAAATCTTTACAGAAGTAGATTGCCTCATTTTCTTCCTGCAAAGCAACTGGTGGGTTTGAACCACTGACCTCTGGTTAGCAGCCAAATGTCTTACCCACTATGCCACCAGAGCTCCTTGAATAATAAACAGCAAGCAACAAAATATATTTACCATTGACCATTGAACAACATGGGCTTGTATTGTAAAGGTACATTTATACACATATTGTTTTCAAGATATGGATCTTGGAGAAATTCAAGGGAATAGACACTATACCAGAGGAATGAACAGAAGATGAGTTGATGGAGATGAGGGCTTCCGAACCAGTGCCAGGTGATGAGGAAGAAGATGTGGAAGAAGCAGTGCCAGAAAACAAACTGATATTAGACAATCTGGCAGAAGCATGATGATTTAAGACTGCTTCTGACTTCTTTTATGACATAGACTCTTCTATAGTACAGACATTGAAACTAAAGCAAATGGTGGCAGAAGGATTGGTACCATATAGAAACATTTTAGAGAAATGAAAAAGGAAAAAAGTCAGACAGAAATTATGATGTATTTCCATAAAGTTATACTTAGTGTGCCTGCCTCTCCTGCCTCCCCTTCCATCCCCTCCACGTGTCCAGCCTCTGTCACCCCTGAGACAGCATGACCTCTTCCTCCTCCTCCTCAGCCTATTCAACCTGAAGACAGTGAGGATGAAGACCTTTATGATGATCCACTTCCACTTAATGAATAGTAAATAATAATCATGCCATACAGTTAATAAACTTATCTGTTGTGTATGTGTGTGTTTCTTCAAGTGAAAACCTAATAACTGTACAGCAAGAACTGTGTTAATAGACTGTTTATGTTATGTGGAAGGCTATTAGTAGTAGCTCTGATGTAAAGGAAGCTTTCCTGAGGCATGCCTGCAACACCTCTTATCTTACAAGAGATAAAAGGAGAGAGCAGGGAGCAGAGAAGGGGGACCTCCTACACCAAGCAGAAATAGCCAAGAGAGGAGGTGTCCTTTGGACCCAGGGTCCCTGCACTGGATCCTCTTAGGAAAAACAGACATACACGTAGAAAATCTTCCCCTAGAGCTGGCACTCTGAATTCAGATTCCTAGCCACTTAAACTATAAGAGAATAAATTTCTGTTTGTTAAAGACATTCACTTGTGCTATTTCTGTTATAGCAGCACTAGAGAACTAAGACAGAGATGGAATGAAATCAGTGACTGGGGAGAGAGGAAAAACCATGACCAGCTCAAGTGTGACCATTTTGAATACAAAGGCAGC
>NW_006921613.1:14843742-14846452 GCF_000298275.1 Orycteropus afer afer | reverse complement strand
TCCACATGGTGATAAAGACACTGTAGACAGATTGGGAGGAATTCAAGGTGAGCAAAAGATGTGTGGGACCTGGGAGAGAAACAGGTCAGACTTGCAATGGCACAGGCAGTGGCAGAGAGAGGAGGGAGGGGGAGAGAGAGAGAGAGAGAGAGAGAGAGAGAGAGAAAGGGAATGAAATAAGTCCCCACTGGCAGATGTTGGTCATTGGCCTGGGGAACTACATGAGGGGAAAGGCCTGTTGTACCAGCAATGCTGTAGCTCCCCAAAACTATTCCCAGACCCTATCTTATTTAGCCAAGTGCCAAATAATAATGCAAAGTAATTCCTGCCCCCTCCCCTTTTCCCCTCTAGGGCCACATTCCTCAGTTAATAACAGCAGCTTATCTTAGGCAGGTAGTACCAGACCTTGCCCCTGACTGACAACCTACCAGGGTTGGACATCACTGAGCCTGACACCACACATGTAACCCCTATTGATAATTCCTCAAACAGAGGCACAAATATCTCTGGGAAAAGAAAGGTGTTTAGAGGACTTAGAAACTGATGAGCCGGCTGCCACTGGATATAATACACTTTTTTCATAAGTTTCCCTGATCTATGGAATAAAACTCTTTTATATCTCTGAGTACGCCACTGGTGCAGTTTTTTGGTCTGTCTAACCCTTACCATTAGAAGCCTTTTGCAGCTCTAGGTTATAACCTAGACACCGGTAGCCTTCTTTATTGGAGGTGCCCACTTGTGTAAGGTTCTTTTCATCTCCACAGGCACATGCTCCATTGGATCAAGAGTTTCCACCACAACCGCCTGTTCCCTCCCAAGGCTTCTGGCTGACTAAAACTACAAAAGCCCCCCTTCCTCAGTTTCTTTATCGTCCTCTTATTTTCATCGTTCTTTTTTTCCTCAAGCTTTCTACTTTTTTACCTGCTCATTTTTCTCTCTTCCTCTTCTTACATTTCTATCAATCTTTCATCTCATTCACCCCCTGGCCTTCTTTTTTTTATCTATTTTTTTATCTTTTATTTTTGTTCTATCTTTTTGCATTTTTCTTTTCTTCTCCTTTTTTCCCCTGCCCCATTGAACAGGGGGAGCTCTGGTGGTGTAGTGCCTAAGGCATTTGACTGCTAACCAGAATGCTGGCGGTTCAAACCCACCAGCCACTCCTCAGAAGGAAGGTTGGGCAATCTACTTCTGTAGTGATACTGCCTCAGAAACCCAAGGAGGGGTCACTATGAGTTGGATCTGACTCGACCGGAGTATGTGTGTGCATCCAACAGGAAGAGGATATTAACTCTCCACTAGTCAGTCATATCTACTTCACTGACCACCTCACCCAGTAGATGAGAACCACCACCAGCCCCTGCACCACAGGATCAAAGACAGACGGGGGAAAACATTTGCTCATCTCAAGTGCATCTTCTGTTTACAACAAATAGAGACCCATACTCACATTATCATCAGTTATTCCACCAACCTGGAGATAGCTGGGGAGTAACCCAGTGCTGCCAAGCTAACAACCAATGAAGCACACCTGTCCCACACATCTGGATATATCAAAACAAAGCAAAACAAGCAAACAAACAAAAAAGTGAAGGAAACCTACACATAATCAACAAATAAAGACAACTTCAAAATGTCTCAGAGACAACCAACAACTTAAATTCAAACAAAGAAAAAGGACAAGATAGCAGAAGTAAATGATCAAAATAAAGAACTAGGAAATTTCCCTGAGGAAGAACAGGTAATAGAACTATCTGAGAATTCAAAAGATATATATCTATACATATATCTATAGCCATCCTACAGCTATATCATCTATATCTATATCTATCTATTTTTATGTCTGTATTTATATCCTTCCAAGAGCTCAAGGAAACCATAAACAGAAGCAAGGAAAAAACAGAAAATATCCTTGAAGAATTTGGAAAAATCATCAAAAGCATAATGACTAAATAAATAGACAATTAGAAACCATAAAAAAACAGCAATTAGAAATCCAGAAGATAAACACTAAAATTAGAGAGATAGATAACACATTGGAAGGGCAAAAGAGTACAGTTGAACTGGCTGAAGAATGAATTTCAAGCTAGAAGACAAATTCCTTCATATCAGCTTTTATGAGGAAAAATCACTATAAAGAATGAAGAAAAATGCAAAAACCTAAGAGTTATATGGGGTTATATAAAAAAGAAATAATATACACCTGATTGGAATTTCAGAACAAGAAGGGGAAAACACACACACACACACACACACACACAGAAAATTGTTGAAGACTTGCTAGCAGAAAGTTTCCCCAATATCTTGAAAAATGAAAAGACACCCATCCAAGAAACTCAATTACTGCCATTTGGATTGATCCTAAGAGAAAGTCACTAAGAAGTATCATAATCAAAATTTTAAAACCAAAGACAAAGAAAAGATCTTGAGTGCACATCAAGAAAAATGGAATGTTACCTACAAAGGGCAACCAATAAGACTAAGTTCTGATTTCTCAGCAGAAAGCATGTAGGCATGAAGGCAATGGGATGACATATACAAAAACTTGAAGAAAAAGAATTGCCAGTCAAGAATTAAATATCTAGCAAACCTGTCCTCAAATTGTTGTTGTTGTTAAGTGCCATCGAGTCGTTTCCGACTCATAGCGACCCCATGCACAGCAGAACGAAACACTGCCCGATCCCGCACCAGCCCCACAATCCCTGCTATACTC
>NW_006921613.1:14830231-14841262 GCF_000298275.1 Orycteropus afer afer | reverse complement strand
GAGTTCCAGCATTATTCCTGTCACCAAGGCCAAATTTTCCAACTACTGGTGATTCTTCTTTGTTTCCAACATTTGCAACATTGTCCTCAAATATGATGGTGAAATTTAGACATTCCCAGACAAACAGAAGTTAAGGAAATTTGGAAAAACCTGATCAACCCTATAAGAAATGCTAAAGGGAGTCCTTCCAACAGAAAACCAACAACAGAAAGCAACAACTTAATATTAAGACACACAACAACAAAACTCAGAAACCAACTCAGGAAAAGAATTCTCAAATTTAAAATAAGAGTATAAAATGGAAAATAGAGAACCAAAGGAGTGAATCTGTAAAAAAAAAAACAAACTACAAAGCAAATAGAATAAATGATATAGTTACAAAACTTCCACATGGAGAGGAAGTCAGGATAATGTCACTACAGAACAGACTATTCCAAACTCAGGGAGATAAGAATTTACTACAAGGTAATCACAAAGAAAATTGAGAAAGCTTTTGACCAAAATAAGAAAGCAGAAAAGCACAAGGACTTAGTAAACACAAAATCAACAACAATGAAAAAAAAGGGAAAAAAAAACTCTATAACAAAATGAACTCAGCACAGAAATATATTCAGAACAAAGAAACCATCAAGGCCACAATATAAACATAAAAGAGTAGGTCATATGTTTAGGCCACAAAACAAACCTCAACAAATTTAAAAACATCAAAATATTACAAAGCATTTTCTCAGATCACAAAGCTATAAATTAGAAACCAATAATAAGAAGACCAGGGGAAAAAAGTAAAATACATAGAAACTGAATAGCACACTGCTCAATAACTACTGAGCAACAGCAGAAATAAAGTATGGAAAAAAAATTCCTAGAAACCAACAAGAATGAAAACACAACATAGCAAAACCTTTGGGACACAACAAAAGCAGTATTCAGAGGTCAATTTATAGCAATAAATGCACACATCAAAAAAAGAAGAAAGAATCCAACAACTCCAACAATTAGAAACAACAACAAAAGAAACCTACAGACTGCAGAAGAAAGGCAATATTAAAGACCAGAGCCAAAATAAATGAAGCAGAAAACAGAAAAATAATGGAAAAAATCAACAAGACTAGAAACTAGTTCTTCAAAAAGATGAACAAAATCAACAAACCACTGACAAATTTAACTAAGGAAAATAAAGGGAATATGCAAATAACATGAATACAACACTAAATATGTGACATCAAAACAGAACCAGGCAAAATAAAAAGAACACTATGAAGAACTGTACTCTAACAAATTAAAAAAACTAGGAGAAATAGAGAAATTTCTAGCAAAACAAGACCTACTTAAACTAACAGACAGAAGTAGAAAACTTAAACAGACCCATAACAAAAGAAGAAGTTGAGCAGGCCATAAAACAAAAACAAAAACAAAAACAAAAACAAAAAAAAACAAAAACAACAACAAAAAAACAAAGCACACAAAAAAGTTATGGCTCAACAGCTTCACTGGAGAAGTCTATCAAATGATCAGAGAAGAGCTGATAACGATCCTACTAAAACTATTCTAGAACATGGAAAAGGATGGCATACTCCCAAATTCATTCTACGAAGCCAAATACCAAAGCCAGGTAAAAAGCCTGATACCAAAGCCAGGTAAAAACACCACTGAAAAGGAAAACTACAGACCAATCTCCCTCATAAATAAAGATGCAACAATCTTCCACAAAATCCTGGCCAATAGAATCTAGCAACATGTCAAAAAAATAATGCTTCATGACCAAGTGGAATTTATACCAGGTATACAAGGATGGTTCAATGTTAGAAAAACAATCAATGTAATCCATCACATAAATTAAAAAAAAGGAAAAGAACCACATGTTCAATCAATGTATAAAAGGCATTTGATAAAATCCAACATCCATTCCTGATAAAATCTCTCAGAAAAATAGGAATAGAAAGGAAATTTCTCAACATAATAAAGGCATGTACACAAAACCAAAAGACAACATTATGCTCAATGGAGAGGATAACATTCTCTTTGCAAATGGGAACCAGACAGAGATGTCCTCTACCACTACTTCTATTTAATATTTTATTGGCAGTTCTAATGAGGGCAATAAGGCAAGAAAGAGAAATAAAAGGCATCCAAATTGGCAAAAAAGAGGTAAAGCTACCTCTATTTGCAAATGACATGATCGTACACAAAGAAAAACCAAGAAACTCAGTAAGAAAAATACTGGAACTAATTTGGAAGGAAGGTTGGGCAATCTACTTCTGTAGTGATACTGCCTTGGAAACCCAAGGAGGGGTCACTATGAGTCAGGTCTGATTTGATAACACATAACAACAACAACAATAACAACAACTGAAAGATTCAGCAAAGTGGAAGGATACAAGATCAATGTATAAAAATCAGTTGAATTCCTCTTCATCAATAAAGAGATCTCTGAAAAGGAAAGAAGGAAAACAATGCCATTTACAATAACTACCAAAAGATAAAATACTTAGGAGTAAATCTTACCAGGAAGAAAAAGACCTATACAAAGAAAGCTATAATGCACTACCATAAGGAACTATAGGACACCTACTTAAATTGAAGAAGATGCTATGCTCATGAATAGGAAGATTGAACACTGTGAAAATGTCAATACTACCCAAAGCCAATCTACAGATTCAATGCAGTCCTGATCTGATTTCCATCATCATTCTACCAAAACCAAAAACCAAACTCATTGCCGTTGAGTTGGATCCAACTCATAGTGACCCCTCCTTGGGTTTCTGAGGCAGTATCTCTATGGAAATAGATTACACAACCTTCCTCTTCAGGAGTGACTGGTGGGTTTGAACTGCCAGCCTTCTGGTTAGCAGTCAAATGCCTTATGCACTACACCACCAGATCTCCCTCTGTTGTTGTTGTTGTTACCTACCGTCAAGTCGGACCTGACTCATAGTGACCCCTCCTTGGGTTTCCAAGGCAGTATCACTACGGAAGTAGATTGCCCAACCTTCTTTCCGAGGAGTGGCTGGTGGGTGCCAGCCTTCTGGTTATCAGTCAAGTGCCTTAGGCATTATGCTACCAGAGCTCCCAGATCTCCCTCTAAGGACATGGAAAAATTGATCACTAATTTTATATGGAAAGGAAAAAGAGCTCAGATGAGGAAAGCAATACTGAAGAAGCAAAACTAAGTAGGAGGTCTCACACTCCCAAATCTCAAAACCTACTATACAGCCACAGTAGTAAAAACAGCTTGGTATTGGTACAACGATAGACACATAGATCAGTGGAGCAGAATTGAGAATCCAGAAATAGATCCATCCATGCATGAATAGAAGATCTTTGACAAAGGGCCAAAATCCATTAAATGGGGCAGAGAGTCTCTTAAACAAATGGTGCTGGCAAAACTGGATATCCATTTGCAGAAAATTGAAACAAGATCCATACTTCACACCATACACAAAAATGAACTCAAGATGGATTAAAGATATAAATGTAAAACCCAAAATTATAAAGTTCATCAAAGATAAAGTAGGAGCAATCTTATTAAAATAGGGGCCCTAACTTATGGCATAAATACACTATCAACCATAACCCAAAATGCACGAAAAGCAGAAGATAAGCTAGATGATGGGGAACTTCTAAAAATTAAATCTTATGCTCATTATAAGACTTCTCCAAAAGAGTAAAAAGATTGGGAGACAAATATTTGGTAATGACATATCCGACAAGGAACTTATCTCTAAAATTTATAAAAACTTCAATACCTCAACATCAAAAAGACAAACAATCCAATTAAAAAATGGGCAAAGGACATGAACAGACACTTTACCAAAGAAGATACTCATACTCAGGCAGCTAACCAATACATAAAGAAATACCCACAATCATTAGCCATTAGAGAGATGAAAATAAAAATGACAATGGGATTTCATCTCATCCCAGCAGTAATAACATGTTCAACAAGACAGAAAACAAGAAATGCTGGTGAGGGTGTGGAGACATTGAAACTCTCATATACTGCTGTTGGGACTGTAAAATGGTACAACCACTGTGGAAAATGATATGGTGCTTTCTTTAAAAGTTGGAATTAGAAATACCATTTGATCCAGCAATCCCACTACTAGAAATATATCCTAAAGCAATGAGATCCAGGACACAAATAGATATATGCACACCCATGTTCATTGAATCACTATTCACAATATCAAAGAGATGGAAACAACCTAAGTGCCCATCAGCAGATGAGAGGATAAACAAGCTATGGTACAAACACAAAATGAAATACTATGCAACATTAAAGAATAATGAAGAATTTACAAATCACTTCACATATGGGTGAACTTGGAGGACATTATACTGAGTGAAATAAGTCAATCACAGAAGGACAAATATTGTATGAGTCTGTTATTATAAAAAGTCAAGGAAAGATTTACATAGGATAGGAAATTATCTTTGTTGGGTACCAGGGATGGGACAGAAGGGGGGAGGAAATTGTTGGCTAGTTAAGAGACATGTTGGTTTGGGTAGAGAGAAAGGCAATGTAACAAAAGCCTGTGACCAGCACAATGTCACTAGGTAAAAGAAGACATGGAAAAGTGTACAAGAGGTATAGACAACAAAGGTAAATACTAATACTGCATTATCTGTAATAATAAACACTAATCTATGAGTGGATACATAGGTAGACAAACAAGAAGAGCAGGTATGGGTAGCCAAACAGGAATATACCCATATCTGTACACAGGTTTGGCAGATGATATTTCTACATATGTATTTGTATGTGCTATAAAAATGTTCATATGCATTATAGGGCTAACACGGGCAAAGTTATGATTAAGTTCTTAGCTACAACTAAGTCCCCAGAGGGAGTGAATCACTGGGACTATGGTCATAGGGAACATCAAGCTCAATTGGCACAACACAGCACACAAAAACATTGTTCTACATGCTGCATTGATGAGTATTGACTGAGGTCTTAAAAGCTTGTGAGTGGCCATGTAAGATGCAACTGTTGATCTGTCCTCATCTGGAGCAAAGAAGAGTGAAAAAATGAAAGATGTATTGGAAGGCCATAGTAACATTCAGAATCAAAGGAGAGATTGTAGAACCATGCTCAGTAAATGGACAGAAATCAAAGGAAGTTGAACAGCTAAGAACATGTCTGGTGGAGACTTCTGGTTTGGGCCCAACCATTTATTGTCACATGGAGCCCTGAAGGTACATTACTCTGAATGAGGGTAGGCAGAAGTCATTGGAAGATTTTGAGGCAACAAGGGGTTTGATCATTCCACACCAATGGAAGCAGCAGTCAAGACATCAGATGATGTATTGCACTGGGCAAATCTGCTGCAAAAGACCTCTTTCAAGTGCTGAAGAGCCAAGATGTTACTTGGAAGATTAAGGTGCACCTAATCCAAGCCATGGTATTTTCAATTGCCTTTTATGCATGTGAGAGCTGGACAATGAATAAGGAAGACCCAAGAGGAGTTGATACTTTTGAGTGGTAGTGTTAGTGAAGAATACTGAAAGTACCGTGGACTGCCAAAAGAACTAACAAATCTATCCTGGAATAAGTGCAGCCAGAACGCTCCTTGGAAGAGAGAATGGCTGGACTTCATCTCACCTACTTTGGTCATGTTGTCAGAAAGGACCACTCCCTGGAGAAGGATATCATATTTGGTAAAGGGGAGGGTCAACGAAAAAGGGGAAGGCCCTCAAGGAGATGGACTGACACAGTGGCTACAATGATGGGCTCAGGTATAGCAGGAATTGAGAGGCTGACACAGGACTGAGTAGTGTTTTGTTCCATTGTATATAGGGTCACTATGAGTTGGAGCCAACTTGATGGCACCTAAGAACAATAACAACAAGGGGCCTGATTGACCTCATGTTTAATAGCATTGCCTGGCTTCTGTGTTAAGAATATATTGCATGGTCACACAGGCAAAAGCAGGGGGATCAGCTAGGCTGTTAGGATTTTGAATCTTTAAAGTCTTTGGGGGAAGGTTATCCTGTTCATCTGTTGGGATTATCCACATTCCTCTGTAGTCCGACTTTCCTTCACTTCCCTCATTTTTTCTTGGCTTTCAAATATGCTGTGTTGCATTTTAAAATGACCATTATAAATCCTCTTTCATTTATGTTTGTTAATTTCCTTGCCCTTTTGTCAGATTTCCAATCTGGCCTTAGGAATCTTTGTTTTAGGCAAATCAAATAAGTTTACCATATTGGATATTGATCAGACTGGTGAAACTGATCCTTCAACATCAACT
Organism: Orycteropus afer afer; assembly: GCF_000298275.1. Lineage (NCBI taxonomy): Eukaryota > Metazoa > Chordata > Mammalia > Tubulidentata > Orycteropodidae > Orycteropus > Orycteropus afer. Next base: position 14,835,008 of record NW_006921613.1, on the reverse strand, counting down.
CAGCCAGCCCAGGAGCAAAATGTCCTCTATATAAAAGTATAATGGATGACTAATTTGGAGATAAGCAACTTTTCCCCCACTTGTCTGCCTAGAAACTCAAAGTATAGATGTCCTAGCTCAACAAATGAATTTGAGAGCCTCTGCTTCAGACATTTAAAAATAGCCAAGTTACTTGTGAGTTATTGTTTGAATAATCAAATCAAAGTATTCTTTAAATACATTTTAACCTGGAGTCTTTTGGCTGGCTTCTCATCTGCTGATCTTCATCCATTCTTTCATGCATTGTCTGGACAAATGTTAATTGATTTAATGTGTATCTTAGTTATCTAGTATTACTATAATGGAATTACCATAACTAGGTTGTTTTAACAAACAAATGCATTTTCTCACAGCTTAGAAGGCAAGAAATCTGAATCCAGGGTGTCAGATCTAGGGGCAGGCCTTCTCCCTCTGTCGGTTCTGAAGGAAGGTCCTTCTTCTGCTCTTGGGAGATCTTCACATGGCTTGGCATCTCTCTTTCCCCTTCTCTGCTTCTCCAATCTTCTCTTTCTATATCTTGTAAGAGATTGACTCAAGACTTACCCTACACTAATCCTGTCTCATTAACGTAAAAAGACAACCCATTTCCAAATGAGATTATAACTACAGGCATAGAGGTGAGGATTTATAACAAGTATTTTTTGGGACACAACTCAATCCATAACAATGTCTCACAAATTCTATTTTATCTCCCAGTCCTGGCTCTACTAATTCTCTTCATTGTATCAATCTTTCCATTTGCAGAACTGGCTTTCTCTCAGAATAGTAAGAAATAGAGCCAATTTAAGAAAAAACAGGAAACTTTCACATTAGCTTAGTGCTCTCTAAGATTATATACTCAACAAATGCTAATTCCCTGGAGCTTTTACCTTAAAAGCTATCGGGAGAGAAGTGGACAGAGAGCCAGTAGTCCTTAAATTGTGGGTGATTCTTTTTTATTTTTCTTTGATCATAGCTCTGTCTGGTCTCTTTATTTAATAAACTATTTATTTCTTTGTTGTTGTTGTTGTTATGTGCCATCGAGTCGGCCCCGACTCATAGCGACCCCTCCTTGGGTTTCCGAGGCAGTATCACTACGGAAGTAGGATTGCCCAACCTTCCTTCCGAGGAGTGGCTGGTGGGTTTGAACCGCCAGCCTTCTGGTTAGCAATCAAGTGCTTTAGCCACTATGCTACCAGAGCTCCATTTATTTCTTTAGACAGCATAATTCTACATGTACTTTTATTTTCAGTTGGCATGAAATAATGGAATTTGGGAAGGAATAAATAGAAAAAGGAATTCAAGTATTAGTTATTTAATAAATACATGCTTGTTTATTTGATTATGGTTTCTGTACTTGCAATGTTTTACCTTTCTGAGATGAACCCAGCTTTTTTAGTGAGAAGAAAAATTATGAGAGACAAAGCTTCAATTGGTTGGGATTGGAGGGAAGGGATCACTAATCAACTACGTAAAAACCTCTGTTAGGTACGAACCTGAGCTGGGAAAAAGTAAATAAAGACTATAGGAAGACCTCACTCTTGCCTGATTGAATTTCTAAGAACTCTCATGAAAGAAATTTCATTTCCCTCTTTGAAACTACATTCTTGAGTAAGAATATAACATAAAAAACAATCCCAGATATGATCATCAATATTTATAAAAGAAAAATATTATAAAATCAATCTAATCTAATCCTAAAATAAAATTATATTACAATTTCTATAAAATATTCATAAATGTGCTGCAAATATTTATTACAAAAGGGCCCTAACGTACTATCCAGCATACAGAACACTTAAAATATAAATCTACTGCTTCATAAATGACCTAAAACACATCAATTAATTCAGTCATGGTTACTAGGGATAAAACCTATTTTGTCTGATTTATTTATTTTTTTATTATTTGGAAGATTTGTAAAATAAATAAATAAATAAACAGTGATAGGGATATTATCAGGAGAAAAAGGAGGAATTTGTATCTATCCTGGAACAAAAGCATCTCAATGAACCCCAGAGCTATCCCCCATAAGTAATTATTTCTTTGCATTGTTGACAGTAGTGATAATTATGTCTGCTGTGGAAAATCATGCTTACAAATAAAGACATCTCTCCACTTCAGGTTATAATAAAGAAGTTTAATTGACTTTCTCTTAATGTTCAATGGTTCAACTAGCTCTGCTTTGTTGCAGAGACCACTACTTTTTCTCTACAGATAACACTAGATAATTTATATATTGTATCACCACTGTCTTTCTCCAGCCATTGTTATCTCTAGTCTGGATGACGACAATAATCTTTTAATTATCTTCCTGCTTCTATTCTTATTTAATGCTCAATCCATTAGCTAGAGAAATCTTAAAATGTGTAGATTACAATAGCATCCCTCCCTGGTTTAATTTCCTCCAATGGCTTTCCATTTAACACAGAAGGAGGTCCAAACTTCTTACTGCAGTTTATCAGCCCTATACACAGTGGAGTCACTAAATGGGTGTTGGAGGTGCAGACTGCACCAGGTGACACTGTTACATGGGGTGAATCTACAAAATTTTTGTGCAGGACTTCAGCAGAAATTTATTATTTTTAATAAAAATATCCCTGTAGTTAGTTATAACAACAAGAATGTTGTTGTTGTTGTTACGTGCTGTTGAGTCGGACCTGACTCATAGTGAGCCCTCTTTGGGTTGCCGAGGTGGTATCACTATGGAAGTAGATTGCCCAACCTTCCTTCTGAGGAGTGGCTGGTGGGTTTGAATGGCCAGCCTTCTGGTCAGCAATCAAGTGCCTTAGGCACTATGCTATATATAAATCCTAGCTTACATGTATCAATACACCTAGAAGGCTAAAACTCTGTGCTATTTTACTTTTTGAACTTTTGTAGTAATTAAGATTGTGTGTCAATTTTGCTGGGCCGCAGGTTTGAGGGGCTGGGCAGCAGGATGTAGTTACTCTTCATGATGAGATTGTCGTTACCTCCATGGTGAAATCTTCTGTGAGCAGCTAAGTAGTTGCCTTCAGGGTGTGTCCTGCTTCCTGTATATAAGGAGACAGTTTGAGAAATGTCTCTAGCTTTTTGACACATTTGATCTGGACTTGAACCAGTGGCCTACAATGTTGCCTACTGATTAGGGATTGTTCTTGGACTTGAACAAATGGTCTGCTGTGTTTCTTGCTGATCTCAGGATTGTGCCATTTTACATGCCAACCTTGGGTTTATTAGCCTCAGCAGCCAGCAGCTGCTTGAGTCAGAAGAAGCCTTCAGCTCCAGTGGGCCTGGAACAAGAGGCAGAGCTGAAGCCCAAGGTCAGGGGGCCTTTACCCACCTTTTAGAGCTGCCACTGTGAATTTGGACATCTAGCCTCCGAAACTGTAAGAGAATGTATTCCTGTTTGTTAAAGCTATCCACTTGTGGTATTTCTATTACAGCAGCATGTGAGAGCCAAGACAACTTTTGAATGTGCTCTGGTCAGAGCTGTTATTATCTCCCAATTACAATGATGCTTCAAATCCCATGGTTTCATCTCCACGTGCTACAAGCACATGCTGTTGTTTTCTTTGCTGCCAGTGTTTTTATAGTCACTGATTTTGTCAAATTTTCTGATGTTTTAGCTTCAATATTGTGCTAAGTAGTGTTTGTGAAGCTATGTTGCTGTCAGGTGCTGTCAAGCCAGTTTCGACTTGTAGTAACCCTATCTATGTACAACAAAAAGAAATACTGCCCGGTCCTGCACAATCCTCACAACTGTTGTCAAGCTTGAGCCAATTGCCTCAGCCATTGCATCAATTCATTTCATTGAGGGTCTTTTTTGTTGACCCTCTGATTTACCCAGTATGATATTTTTTTCCAGGGGCTGGTACCTTCTGAGAACTTGACCAAAGTGTGAGAGATGAAGTTTGGCCATTCCTACTTCTAAGGAACATTCCAGCTGTACTTCCTCCAAGACAGATTTGTTCATTCTTCCAGCAGTCCATAGTACACTCAATATTCTTCACCAATACCACAATTCAAATGCATCAATTCTTCTGCAGTCTTCTGTGGGAATCTTATGTATGCAGTTATTATTGTTAATCTAAGGCAAGCAGAAAACTTTATGGTTGTACATGACATTACTGTCTTTTGTCCTGCGACTTTGAGTTGGTTCCTTGTTCTTTGGTTAATTTTAAAACTGCTTTGTTTGCAAAGTTGAATATTAGCTGAGTCTTGAGATTTATATCAGGAGTCTCTGAAGGCTAGACAAGAACATAACAGGAAAAATACATGAATGTGAAACAGGATGTTCAGTTTTATGAGGTTCTGAAAGTCTGAAATAAGAATGTATATAACCACGCTGGGAGTAAAAATAAAGTGCTAATGATCATCAGTCTTAGCCTCTCTTCATCCTTCATCTTTGGCTCTCCCCTTCCCTCGGCTGGACCGGGGCAGTCTTCCTTACTCATTGTCCAGGTTTCACTTGCATATGAGGTTACTGAATGAAAAGACCATGGCTTGGGCCAGGTCTACCTTAGTTTTCAAAGTCTTTAATACTTTAAAGAAGTCTTTGAAGCAGAGTTTTCCAACGCAATGTTGTTTGATTTCTTGACTGCTGCTTCCATGGGCCAACTTCAATCTTTTCTCCATTTATCATGATGTTGATTATTGCTCCACTTGAGAGGATTTTTGTTTTCTTTATGTTAATGTGTAATCCACACTGAAGGCTGTAGTCTTTTTTTTTTTCCAGATTTTTTTTTTTTATTGTGATTTGGGTGAAGATTTACAG
>NW_006921613.1:14826755-14829633 GCF_000298275.1 Orycteropus afer afer | reverse complement strand
GTTGCATCTAGATGGCAGCTTGCTAGCTTTTAAGATCCCAGTCGCTACTCACCAAAGTAGGAGGTAGAACAATGTCTTGTATAGTATGTTATGCCAATTGAGCTTGATGTCCCCTGCGACTATGGTCCCAAGCCTGCAGTTTCAACTACCTGGTCCCTCTGGATAGCTGGTTGTGACCAATGAAGGCTGTAGGCTTGATCTTCATTAGTAAATGTTTCAAGTCTTCTTCAATTTCAGCAAGCAATGTTCTGTCATCTGCATATTGCAGGTTGTTAATAAATCTGTCTCCAGTCCTGATGCTGAGTTCTTCTTCATATAGTCCAGCTTCTAGGATTATTTGCTCAGCACACAGTTGGAATAAGTATGGTGAAAGGAAACAACCCTGATGCACACATTTCCTGATTTTAAACCATGCACTATTCCCTTGTTCTGGTTGAATGACTACCTCTTGGTCTATGTACAGGTTCCCCATGAGCTCAATTAAGTGTTCTGGAATTCCCATTCTTCACAATTTTATACATAATCTGTTATGATCCATATAGTCAAATGTCTTTACGTAGTCACCAAAACACAGGTAAACATCATTCTGGTATTTGCTTTCAAGCCAAGATCCATCTGACACCAGCAATAATATCTTTTATTCCACGTCTTCTTCTGAACCTGGCTTGAATTTCTGGCAATTCCCTGTAGATGTAATGCTGCAACTAATTTTAAATTACCTTCAACAAAATTTTACTTGTGTGTAATATTAATCATATTGTTCAATAATTTCCTTATTCTATCAGATCACCTTTCTTTGGAATGGACACAAATATGGATCTCTTCCAATTGGTTGTCCAGGTAGCTGTCTTCCAAATCTCTTGGCATAAATGAATGAGTGCCTCCAGTGTTGCATATGATTGTTGAAACATGTCAGTGGGTATTCCATCAATTCCTGGAGTCTTCTTTTCTGTCAAGTCCTTCAGTGTAGCTTGGCTTCTTCCTTCAATGCCACTGGTTACCTTCTGAAATGACTGAACATTGACCAATGCTATTTGGTACAGTGATTCTGTGTGTCTCTTCCACCTTCTTTTGATGTTTTCTGCATTGCTCAATATTTTGCCCATAGACTCCTTCAATATTGCTACTTGAAGATTAATTTTTTCCCCAGTTCTTTCAGCTTGAGAAATGCTGAATGTATTTTCCACTTTGATTTTCCAACTCCAGATCTTTGCACATTTCATTATAATGCTTTGTCTTCTTGAGGCGTCCTTTGAAATCTTCTGTTCAGATCTTTTATGTCATCATTTCTTCCATTTGCTTTAGCTACTCTCTGTTCAAGAGTAAGTTTCAGACTCTTTACTGACATCCATATTGGTCTTCTCTCTTCTTTTCCTTTTTTTAAAATTTTTTTAAATGATCTCTCTCTCTTTTTTTTTTTCTTCCTGTATAATATCCTCTCACAACTCATCAGTTCTTTGGTCACTGGTGTTCAAATGCAGCAAATCTATTCTTCTGATGAATTTAGGTGGGATATACTAAAGGTCATATTTTGGCTTCCATTAATTTGTTTTAATTTTCTTCAACTTGAATTTAAACTTGCATATGAGCAATTGATGGTCTGTTCCATAGTTTGTGCCTTGTCTTGTTCTGAATGATGTCAAGCTTCTCTATCATCTCTTTCTATACATATTGTCAATTTGATTCTTGTGTAATCCAGCTGGTGAGGTTCACATGTGTAGTGACCATTTATGTTGTTTAAAAAAAGCTTTTGCAATTAATAAGTCATTGGTTGTGAAAAATTCTATCATGCAATATCAGAATGATTTCTGTCACCAAGGTCATTATTTCCAGCTACCAATGACTCTTCTTTGTTTCCAACTTTTGAATTCCAATCATCAGTAATTATCAAAACATCTTGACTGCACTTTTGGTCAATTTCAGACTGCAGAAGTTGGTAAAAATCTCCAATATCTTCATCTTTGGCTGTAATGTTTAATGCCTATGTCAAAAACTTTTTTTGAGAATGAGGTAGTAATTGAAGGAAAAGAAGGAGAAAAGTTAAAAAGAGTTCCAGGCAGTCAGTTACTAATAATGTTGTGACTAATAATGTTATAATTCAATGTACAAAAGCTTCACAAAATACTTTTGTTTCAGTGTTGATAGAAATGAAGAAATATTACATTTAAGAAATTTAAAAGTATATTTATCACATATTCTATGATTAAAATAGATAATAAAGATTACTAAGGATTTTGTGTGGTCTGGCACAGGAAGAGATCCATGGAGGAGGGGTGACACCATGAGTTATCATAGTGGTGACACCAGCCTTAGTGATGCCACTGCCTATACAACCTTGCCCTTTCTTTCTCTTCGTGTGTTGCTCTGTTCCTCGGTCCCTGTGCTCAGCGCATGAATCTTCTTTCAGTTTTAGGCCTTGCCAAGTTTCTTCCATCTCAGGACATCACTTACTGTTCCTTCTGCCTCCTTGCCAGGAATTTTCTTTTCCCAATTATTTGTGTGGCTGGCTCCTTCTCAACCATCAGGTCTTAAATTACTACCTTGAAGAGTCATCTCTTGCTCCATCTAAAACACTCAATCCCACTTCTCCTGTTGTTCTCTGTTATACTTCCCTGTTTATTTCCTGCATAGCACTTATTAAAATCAGTAATTATTTTGCTTGTCTGTTTATTTTATTTTTCATCTTCCATCAGACTACAATAATGTAGAGCACTAACTGCCAGGAAATGGTACTTAACATGAATTAAATTATTTATCATAACACTCCTATAAAGTAGGTACTATATTGCCACTCCTCGGAAGGAAGGTTGGGCAATCCTACTTCCGTAGTGATACTGCCTCGGAAACCCAAGGAGGGGTCGCTATGAGTCGGGGCCGA
>NW_006921613.1:14799641-14826375 GCF_000298275.1 Orycteropus afer afer | reverse complement strand
GCAATCCTACTTCCATAGTGATACTGCCTCGGAAACCCAAGGAGGGGTCGCTATGAGTCAGGGCTGACTCGACGGCACATAACAACAACAACAACAACCATCACAAAGTCTTCAGAGCACAGTGACTGATGAAGACTGTGGTAAAGTCAAGTGGAACAGGGGATTCCTGAGAAGGCAGAATGAATCATGTGAAAACAGTTTTCACTGTGTGTATGTATTTGCAGAGTCTGAATCAAATATGAAAAGGTGGGTACCAGATTTAGTAGGCTTGGTTAACATTGTTAATATGATCTCACTGGTGTTTGAGATGTAGTGAATTGCTTGGTATGGCCCTTCTAGCCATGGTCTTTGTGACTTCTGCCAGATGACTGACTGGGTAGGACTATGCAAATGTGTGGTGCTTGTGGTGCTTGGATCTCTTGCTGTTAATGTAAATAAGGTGCATGGCATCCGTGTTGGGGGTGGAACCATGTACATAGAGTGTATGGAACCCTAATGTGGGGATTGGTCAGTTTTGCCATCCTGGTAGGCTTATGATGAGCCATACTAGAGATGGAAAGGGGGGATCTTACTACCATCAAGAAAGAAGAGCTAGGAGTGGAATGCATCTTTTGGATCTGAGGTTCCTGTGCTGAACTTCCTCAATCCAGGAACCAAAGAGCCATGGCACCAGAGACAGTGAGAGACAGTGAGAGACAGTGAGAGACAGTGAGAAGCAGCAGAAGTAGCAGAAGCAGTTGGAGAGAAACAGTGGCAGAGACAGCAGAATTAAGAGAGCAGCATGAGACGAAGTGTGGGCTTCTTAGTGCAGGGGACAAGAAAGCTGAGTGCCTTTGGGCCGGAGGCTTGCCTTCAGAATGGTTTACCTCTGGGCATTTATCCATGGAGCTAGGCCCATTGATCCATAGAGTGAGAAAGCTGAGTGCCTTCCGGCCAAGGCTTACTGGTGGGGTGCCTCTAGACATTTATTGGCAGAGCTAAAAGACTTTGTAACACTTGTCTGAGCAGGGCAGAGGCCAGGGCTTGAGGGGTTGAAGGCCAGAGAGAGGCCTGCCTTTGGATGTAGCTTAGGGGAGGCTGTTCTGATCAAAAAACTGTATCCCAAGTGTGTTAGGCTGGGTTCTTTAGAGAAGCAATACCAGTAAAGTTTATACATATAGTGTGAGAAATTTATCTTAGAAAATGGCTCACACAGTTACAGAAGCTGGTAAGTCCCAAGTCCCTGGATCAAACGTCAGGCTGGAGGTTTTTCCCAACTCACACAGCTGCAAGGACTGATGAACAGGTTGGCAGGAAGTATACTGGCTGTTGACTTTGGTGGATGATGAATCCAAGATCACCAGGCAGAACAGTGGATTGTTGGCTCACCAACAGTTGTAGGCAGCATAACAGGATCCAGATCCACAGAAAGTTCTCTAATTTTCCCAGGATGTCCATATATGTATGTGTGTGTGTATATATATATATATATATATATATATATATATATTTTGCAGGCCACACTCCTAGGGAAACTCCCTTTCAACAGATTGGCTGCTTAAAGCATACACATCAAATCTCATCATAGGAGTAACTACATTACAACTGCTTAAACTACTCAGAATCATGGTCCAGCCAAGTTGACACACAACTTCACACTAAGCATTCCTGATCCTGAATTGTAACCTGTTACTTTCCTAATAAACTCAATAATCATGAGTATTGTCTATAGGTTCTATGTGGCCACTGCAATGAATTATTGAACCAAGCAGAGAAGTGGAGAGTGCCATGAGAGGGACAATTGGTGTCAAACTAGTAGAAAAGTTGTGGGTAGCAGCATGTCTGACCTTTGCCTCATAGGAATCAGTCTTGGGCTATTGATGTTTATCTTGATCCTCCTCTCACCTTGTGAAGTTAAAGGAGTCAGACACCTCTGTCATGACCTTTTTGCAGGGTTCATTTCTGTGAGAGCTGAGAGAGCTTTAGTTTATTCTTCAAACATTTACTCAACACACTCTTATTGACTACCAACTATGTTCCAGGTACCAAGTAGACTGAATAGCACTGATCTCTGGTTTCATGGAGCTTACAATGTAGCCTAAAAAATAGAAGATATGAATATGTAAGTCAACAATTACAGAAGTGTGATAAATATTAGTATGAAGGGAAGCAAGTGCAGGGTATTTTGGGATTCCCAAAGAAGAAGCACTGAATTCAGACTGGGGATGTGAGAGGAAGGGCAGAGAAAATCTCCTGGAGGAGATGGCAGTTGACTTGAGTGTGGAAATGTGAGCAAACCTGAATAAACAAGGAAGAGGGTGAAGAGTATAGGAGCTGAGGTACTAGTGTGCTCAGTCTTGAGGAACCTGGGCAAACACACAGCATTGAATATAAGCAGGACAGTGGGGTGTTGAGATGTAATACTAGGTGGATATGCTGGTACAAGATCATTGGCAATTTAATGTGTTTGAATTTTATCTGGAGCTATAGAGATTCACTGAATTTTTTTTTTTTTTTTGGCAGAAAAGTTATATAATTAGGTTATGTTTTAGAAAGGCCAGTTGACTGGCTTGGAGGGGACTAGGACTGAAATGAGAAGCCAGTTGAGAAGCTCTTGCAGATGAGAAGGGATAGAGGCCTGGACTGAGGTAGGAGCAAAGGACTGATGAGGAAAAGAGTGAATCAAGAGAATTTAAGAGGTAGAGTTCATAAGACTTGGTGATTATTTGAATGTAGAGGTGAGTGAAAAGCTATTACTAAGCTTCTCACTTGGCTATCTTGGTGGATGGGTTATATCATTCACTTAAATAGTAAATATAGAAATAGAAAGGGAGGAGGAAAGTGTGTGTGTGTGTGTGTGTGTGTGTGTGTGTGTGTGTGATTTTCTCTAATATCCTGATGTAGAAAGGGAAAATGTGGTCAACAACATTGAGGCAAATTGGGGATTTGTTAGGTAAGTGTGGCAAACCCCTCAAAGCCTATTGCTGGACAACACACCCAAAGATGATTCAAGACAAGTTGTAAGCATCAGGTAGATTTATAGTACAGAAAACTTTGTTGACATGTAATGAGAATACTTTACTCTTCGTTGGAAATCCATAAAGCCCAGCTACTAGGTCAATGCACTCTATGACAGTCAGTAGAATTCAACAAAGATGTCTTTGAAAAACAACAAGTGGATGAGTGAAAGCTATGAATGGCAAGATGACTCTTAATTAGACAGGGAGAATGTCTAAGCAATGAAATAGAAAACAGTGAAAGGCATGGAATATGCATACCTATACACCTACTCCTCACTTATGGACTATCTACTTCTCAGATATTTCACATTTACAACAGCAGCAACAAAAAAAGTTATTGTTGTTAGGTGCCATTGAGTTGGCTCCAACTCATAGGACCTGATGTACAACAGAATGAAACATTGCCCATTTGTGTGCCATCTTCATAATCCTTGCTATATCTAAACCCAGGAGATCTGGTGGTGTAGTGTCTAAGGCATTTGATGGCTAACCAGGAGGCTAGTGGTTCACACCCACTAGCTACTCCTCCGAAGGAAGATTGGGCAATCTACTTCTGTAGTGATACTGCCCCAGAAACCCAAGGAGGTGTTATTATGAGTCAGATCCAACTCGATGGCAGTGCATTGCATTGTATATCTAAGACCATTATTGCAGCCATTGTGTCAGTCCATCTTGTTGAGGGTCTTCCCCTTTGTCAATGACCCCCACTTTGCGAAGCATGATATCCTTCTCCAAAGAATGGTCCCTTCTGACAACATGACCATAGTAGGTGAGATGAAGTCTAGCTATTCTCACTTCCAAGAAGTATTCCAGTTGCACTTCTTCCAGGACAGATTTGTTCATTCTTCTGGCAGTCTGTGGTACTTTTCAGTATACTTTGCCAACACCACAAATCAAAAGCATCAACTCTTCTTTGGTCTTCCTTATTCATTGTCTAGCTTTCGCATGCATATAAGGCCATTGAAAATACAGTGGTTTAGGTTAGGCGCATGTTAGTCTTCAAAGAGACATCTTTAAAGGGGTCTTTCGCAGTAGATTTGTCCAGTGCAATGCAACTCCTCTGATTTCTTGACTGTTGCTTCTATTGGTGTTGACTATGCAAAAGCATTTGATTGTGTGGATCATAGCAAATTGTGGATAACATTGAGAGGAATGGGAGTTCCAGAACACTTAATTGTACTCATAAGGAACCTGTACATAGATCAAGAGGCTGTTGTTCAAACAGAAAAAGGGAACACTGCATGGTTTAAAATCAAGAAGGGAGTGCGTCAGGGTTGTATCCTTTCACCATACTTATTAAATATGTGTGCTGGGCAAATAATCTGAGAAGCTGGACTATATGAAGAAGAATGTGGCATCAGGATTGGAGGAAGAATCGTTGACAACCTGTGAAATGCTGACAGCACAACTTTGCTTGCTGAAAGTGAGGATGACTTGAAGTACTTACTAATGAAGAATGAAGAATACAGTGTGCAGTATGGATTACATCTCAAAATAAAGAAAAAAAATCCTCACAACTGGACTTATAAGCAGAATTATGATAAATGGAGAAAGGATTGAAATTGTCAAAGACTTCACATTGCTTGGTTCTACAACTGATGCCAATGTATGCAGCAGTCAGGACATCAGACGATGTATGGTGCTGGGCAAATTGGCTGCAAAGGACCTCTTTCAAGTGATGAAGAGCAAACATGTCTCCTTGAAGACTAAGGTGCTCCTGACACAAGCCATAGTATTTTCAATTACCTCATATGCATGTGAGAGCTGAACAATGAATAAGGAGGACAGAAGAAGAGTTGATGTTTTTGAGCTGTGGTGTTGGCAAAGAATGCTGAAAGTACCACAGACTTCTAAAAGAACTAACAGGTGTGTCCTGGAGGAGGTGCAGCCAGAATGCTCCTTGGAGGTGAGAATGGCCAGACTTCATCTCACATACTTTGGTGTCATACTTGGTAAGGTGGAGAGTTGATGAAAGAGGGGAAGGCCCTCCAGGAGATGGATTGACACGGTGGCAGGGGTGATGGGCTCAAGTATAGCAAGAATCATGGAGGTGGTTCAGGACCAGGTGTTGTTTCATTCTGCTGGCATAGTGTTGCCATGAGTCAGAGACAACTTGACAGCACCTAACACCAACAAGATAAAGAAAGCAAAAATCTTCATAACTGGACCAACAAACAGCTTCACTGTGGATGGAGAAAAGATTGAAGTTGTCAAGGATTTCATGTTACTTGGTTCTACAATCAACACCAATGGAAGCAGCCGTCAAGACATCAGACTACATATAGCATTGGGCAAATTTCCTGCAAAGGACCTCTTTCAAGTGATGAAGAGCAAAGATATCTCCTTGAATACTAAGGTGCGCCTAACTCAAGCCATGGTATTTTCAATCACCTCTTATGCATGTGAGAGCTGGACAATGAATAAGGAAGACTGAAGGAATAGTTGATGCTTTTGAGTTGTGGTGTTGGAGAAGAATGCTAAAAGCATTAACAAATCTATCCTGGAAGAAGTGCATCTGGGATGCTCTTTGGAAATGAGAATGGCCAGACTTCGTCTCACCTACTGTGGTCATGTTGTGAGAAGGAAGCATTCCCTGGAGAAAGATATCATGCTTGGTAACATGGAGGGTCAAGGAAGAAGTGGAAGGCCCTCAATGAGATGGATAGACACAATGGCTGGAATGATGAGCTTAGGTACAGCAAGGATTGTCAGGCTGGTACAAGACCGCACAGTGTTTCATTCTGCTGTGCATAGGGTCACTATGAGTCAGAGATGACTTGACGGTGATAACAATAACAACAGCATTGTACCTCAGGATAGATCTTGAAACATTGTTTTGACGATGAATGCCACACCATTCCACTTCAATTTTTCATTCCCGTTATAGTAGACCATGTGATTGTCTGATTCAAAATGGCCAAAACCAGTCCATTTCAGCTCACTGATACCTGGATTATCGATCATTATGTGTTCCATTTCATTTTTGACAACTTCCAATTTTCCTACATTCATAGTTCACACATTCCACACTCTGATTATTAATAGATGCTTGCAGCTGTTTCTTCCCATCTTGAATTGTGCCCCATCAGCAAATGGAGGTTCCAAAAGCCTTACTCCACCCACATCATTTAAAAAAAAAAACCAAACCAAATCCATTGCCATTGAGTCCATTCTGATTCATAGTGACCCCATTGGGTTTCTGAGATGGTAAATCTTTATGGAAGTAGTTTGCCCAGTCTTCCTTCTGCGAGTGGCTAGTGGATTGCAACCTCTGGCTAGCAATGAAATGCTTTAGGCACTGTGTTATCAGAGCTCCTTTTACCATCCACATCATTATGGTTGACTCTAATTTGTGGAGGCAGCTCTTCCCCAGTAATAAAATTACTATCTGTTTATTTTTCCATTAATGACTCATGTCCAGCAGTAACCAAGCCGATGTCCCTGACCTGCAAACTTCATGTGCTCATAAAAAAGGAAAGGTAGCTCATATTGCATAGTATTTTATGGCCCAGGAGGGGACAGGTGATACGTTCTCTTCTAGCTTCTGGGGTGACAGGACAGAGTGTACAGGGGACTGGAGTAGGGCCAGTTGGGATGAAAGCTGCCTGGCAGGCCCTGGGTGTCCACAGGGGGCTGAGGCCAGGCCAATGGTAGCTGGAATACTGAAGATGGGCTGCCCTTTGGGCCAGAGAAAAAGCAGGACACTGAGGTCTGGACCCAGCTCCCAGTCTCCAGGGGTGACAGGGACCAGCAAGGTGGTGGTCAGAAGGAGTCCTGTGACTGGGCATTCTGATGCCCGTGGCCTGTGGGTCTCCTTGTCAGCTGATCAGTGCCTGTATATTCCCTTTTGCTTCCTTGATTCTCCATCCTGGGAGCATACAGGTGAGGGCAGGGCAGGGTACCTGGGCAGGGGTGGAGTCAGTGTGTGACTATCCAACAGCAGCTACAGTTTAAGGTCAATGGCAGAGGCCGAGTCTGGCCATCATGGTCTTGATTAAGCTCTGGATTGTCCATTCTCATGGTGACATGGGGGCAGAGAGGGGAATGGGGCATACTCTGGCAATGGGCCAATTTAAGGATCTGGTGGGCAGTACAGGAGCTCTGGTGGCATAGTGCCCAAGGCACTTGACTGCTAACCACAAGGCTGGCGGTTCAAACCCACCAGCCACTCCTTGGAAGGAAGGTTGGGCAATCTACTTCTGTAGTGATGTTGTTGTTGTTATGTGCCGTCGAGTCAGCCCTGACTCATAGCGACCCCTCCTTGGGTTTCCGAGGCAGTATCACTACGGAAGTAGGATTGCCCAACCTTCCTTCCGAGGAGTGGCTGGTGGGTTTGAACCGCCAGCCTTCTGGTTAGCAGTCAAGTGCCTTAGCCACTATGCTACCAGAGCTCCCTGTGATACTACCTCGGAAACCCAAGGAGGGGTTGCTATGAGTCAGGTCTGACTTGATGGCACATAACAACAACAACAGTGGGCAGTGCAGCACACAGTCCCTCCTACTGGTGAACAAGGAGCTCCTTACCCTTACCAAAGCCACCAAGGGGTGTTTTGGGATCATTGAAGGGATGAGCCAGGGCCATCTATTATGAAAATAAAGTGAGGGCAGGAAAGAAAAGGGATCCTGGGATGGGGAGAGGGTAGCACTTTGGCCATCAGAGCTCTGAAGACTGGTAGTCCTTCCCTGCAAGTGATGGTGGGGGCTGTGGTCTCCTGAGGTGACATGGGGGAGGAGGAAGAGGCAGTGATCTCAGCAGGGACCTGGCTGGATATTTACAGTACATGCAAGAGTTTGAAGTTATGTGGTCATCCTCCACTTTCCAATAATGCTGGTATTTGTATAACAACCTGGTCTTGGAAACTTAACCATGTAGATAAATGAGGAGTGGATGTAGTTACTTTAATGGATGTATTGACTTTCTTTGTGGAGATACTGAGGTAGGTTTTTTTTTTTTTTTTTTTTTTTTCCCCAATTCGAACCTTTGCCTTTTCAGTTCTATAACAAAGAGAATCCATTGTGAAAGGTCACACAGCCATGGAAATGCTCTAGACCCAAGGACACAGCTGTTGAATAAGAAACTCCTCCAGCTTTCTGAGTGGTGGGGTTGGAATTCATGAAAGAGTGAGCAAGACAAGGGGACTCTAGTTTTGATGCTATTCCGAGCTGTGTTTTTATTACATACTTTAATGTGACTGTAATGTGAATGTGATGGTTAAGGTTGTGTGTCAACTTGGCTGGACCATGATTCTCAGTAGGTTAGCAGTTATGATGTAGTAATGCCCCATGATGATATAAGGTAATTATCACCATGATTAGATGTGCTATAAGCAGCCATTCAGTTTTAAGGGAGTTTCCTCAAGTGTGTGGCCTATTTCCAATATATATATGGACACCTTAGGACCTGAGAATTCACCTTGGTCCAAACTGAAGGTGGAAACTATGTGCATAAATGCTTGCTAGATTTTTTTTTTTAGGAAAGTTCTCTGGCTTTCTTCTGGATCTGGATTTTGCATCTGGGTTTTCATCATCCCTGGTCCCTGGACTTGAACCAGTGGCTTGCTGTATTGCCTGCCAATCTTGGGATTGTTGCCTTCACAGCCTGTGAGCCAACAGTCTGCTATTTTTACCTGCCGATCTTGGGTTCATCAGTCTCTGAAGCCAGCAGTTTGCTATATTGCCTGCTGGTCTTGGGTTCTTGATCCTCTGTAACTACATGAGTCAGAAGTCTCCAGCCTGACGTTTGACCCATGGACTTTGGACTTGCCAGCCTTTACAGCTGCATGGGCCATTTCCTTGAGATAAATTATGTCAGCCACTCCGCAGAAAGAAGACTGGGCAATCAACTTCTGTAAATATTTACTGCTTTGGAAACCCAGTGGGGGTTGCTATGAGTCAGAAGTTCCCCCCCCCCCCCAATATATAAGCTTCACTGGTTTTGCTTCTCTAGAGAACCCAACCTAAGACAGTTGCCATAGAAGTTTAGAGCTGGAAGCAGTTTATGTGTATTTGCATGACAATCTGGATTTGAACCAAAGTCCAAAGACACTTGCATTTGATCTCACAGGAACTGTGACTGGTCTCTTATGAAGATTGCTGGTCTCTTATGAAACTTTGTGTCAAGTATTGGTGGAATCTTCTGCAATCTTGCTTGACCCACCAAAGCACGTTGCTTGCTTGCTCTCTGAGCCTCTTATTCTGCTCTGTTGAGATGAGAAAAGTCTACTTTTTGTAGAATATAGGATCATTATGTGCAATAAAATGGCTTCTGCAAGTCTTGCTTCCCTAGCATGAGTTTCTATCTCAGACAAAGGATGAAAAGTTGGGTATTTTCTCCAGGTGTGTGGGAGGGGGTATGAAGAAGGAGCCTCTCCTATTAAGGACCAAAAGTCTGTCTCCACTTGCTTTTATATCCTCTTGCACTCCTCACCAGAGAATTACGCTGATGATGCCGTTTCTCATATAAACTCCAAGAAATTGACACTTGTGTCTGACTGCCTAGTAAAATGACTTCCATCAATCATTACTCTTGCCTAATAGCATTACAATGTTAATAACAAATAGTTCTCACCAAAGACTTGGGATTTTTAATATAGTTAAGTGTTGGCCTATGGCCATAGCTTCTCTTTCCCCCAATCCCCAGCTGAAATCTTGTTAATTCTAAACTAGTTTGAGCTGGAACAATCAAGTGGAAAGCCTTTGGGGGAAAGCACACAATGAACTGTTAGATTTGAGTGGTGTTGCAGTAGATGGCGCTCTTTCCTCTGAATCCAAGCCAGTTTATAGAGCTGCAGCCAGAGAAAGGAAGTGTCAGATTTCAGACAGCAGTGTTCAGAAGCCAGAGATAAAATGAGACCTGCCTGCTAATCCATCAAAAGCCAGATTTCACCTCAAGTCTCATTGTATGGATATTTGAGTTTTGAGCAATGATTAGCTGTGTGGGTAGATTAAAAAAAAAAAATCTAGCAAGCATTTATGCACATAGTTTCCACCTTCAGTTTTGACCAAAGTGAATGCTCAGGTCCCTATTTCTTGAAGGGTCCCAGACAGTCAGAGATAAAATTTCATTGTCTTTTTAAGTACAAAAATTATTTCTAAAAAATACAGCTTAGGTTTCATAAGACTTCTTTTTGCCTTCCAAAAGCTTAGATGTCAACTCCTTAGGCCTGTTGTTGTTGTTAGATGTTGTTGAGTTGTCTTTGACTCATAATGACCCTGTGTACAACAGAATGAAACACTGCCCAGTCCTGTGCCAACCTTATGATCCTTGCTATACCTGAGCCCTTTGTTGCAACCACTGTGTCAATCCATCTTGTTGAGGGCCTTCCCCTTTGTTGTTGACCCTCACTTTACCAAGCATGATATCTTTCTCTGGGAATGGTTCCTTCTGACATGTCCAAAGTAGATAAGATGAAATCTGGCCATTCTTGCTTCCAAAGAGCATTCCGGCTGCACTTCTTCTAGGGCAGATTTGTTAGTTCTTTTAGCAGTCCATGGTACTTTCAGTATTCTTTGCCAACACCACAATGCAAAAGCATCAATTCTTCTTCAGTCTTCCTTATTCCCTGTCCAGCTCTCACATGCATATGAGGTGATTGAAAATACCATGGCTTGGGTTAGGCATACCTTAGTCTTCAAGGAGATATCTTTGCTCTTTAGCACTTGAAAGAGGTCTTTTGCTGAAGATTTGCCCAATGCAATACATTATGTGATGTCTTGAATTCTGCTTCCATTGGTGTTGATTGTAGAACCAAGTAATATGAAGTCTCTGACAACTTCAATCTTTTCTCCATTATCATGCTGCTTGATGGTCCAGTCCAGGATTGCTGTTTTCTTTATATTGAAGACTGTAGTCTTCATCAGTAAGTGCTTCAAGTCATCCTCACTTTCAGCAAGCAAAGTTGTGTTGCTTGCGTATCACAGGTTTTTAATGAGCCTTCCTCTGATCCTGATGCCAGATTCTCCTTCACATAGTCCAGCTTCTTGGATTATTTGCTCAGCATATATACCATAGGCCTAGCCATATCCTATTTGGAAGATTATATTTTACTGAGTTTGAGCAAGGCTACATTTAATGCTATCTACAAGATAATTTACAAATTACTTCCCAATATCTGGTTTGAGATGCTCCTATTTTATTTATTTATTCATTCCAGTGAAATCATTGATTTTTTTGTCTCTGTCTTTGACATCAAGCAGAGAGTCTGGGTTAGGAATGATGTCAGTCTAGTAGTGAACGAATTGGTTAAGCATCTTTATTTCCTACAAACTCTTAGTGTTAATAAAAGGTCTGTACTTTGCATCATTGTATTTCATGTTCACTGTACATGAATCAGAAAACATAGTATATAAAAAAAACCAAACCAAACCAAAACAAAAGGACACTCACAAATCACCAAAATGGTAAAGTATCCTGGGAATAGAGTTGTGGGGGGTATTACTACTCTTTCCCTTGAAGACCCTGAACCTGGAAGGCTGGAGAATATATTGTCCCTTGATCTTTGTATTCTAGAAGAATCTGGGTAATGCAGGACACAGCAGGAGATTCAAAAGCCCAAGAAGAGTGAGTTTGGAGTTTTTATTCTCCCTCTCCAGGTCCCTTGATGTTAGTTTACTACAGGTTAGCTGTGTCTTTCCATTGAAGGCACAGCTACTGTTGTAGGCAAGCTTTTTTCATACAGCTCTTTATATGAGTTCTGGTACCCTCTCCTTCTTCTTGCCCTATGTGACTCCTTGCAATTACTAGGCTCTGGGTGTTTCTCCATTCCTTGTTACTTTCCCTAGCTCCTGTCCTCACTTTGTAAATAGTCACTTTATTAAATGATTCTCAATTCTTAGTATGTTAGTTTTCTATGGCTTCCATAGCAAACTACCACAAATTAGGTGACTTAAGAATAGAAATTTACTGTCTTATATTTCTCATAGCTGTTGTTGTTAGCTGCCATTGAGTCAGCCCCTGACTCAAGGGGGCCCAATGCACAATGGGATTGGACAGTAGTGATCCATAGTTTTCACTTGCTGATTTTTCAGCAACCTTAGTCTGGACTAAGTCTAGACTTGTCTTAGTTTGGAAGCTCAGCTGAGAGCTGTTTACTAGCAACACACAAATATCCACTGGCTGTGCTTGAGTTGCACTGGCCAGGAATCGAACAAGGTCTTCTGAATGGAAAATGGAGCGCTGGTGGTATAGTGGTTAAAGCATTTAGCTGCTAACCAAAAGGTCAGTGGTTTGAGTCCCCCAGCCACTCTTCAGAAGAAAGATGAAGCAGTGTGCTTCTGTAAAGATTTACAGCCTTTGAAATCCTATGGGGCAGTACTACTCTGTCCTAAAAGGGTCACTATGAGTCAGAGTTGACTGAATGGCAGTGAGTTTGAGTTTTGTCTTGTATGGAAGGTGAGAATTCTACTATTTAACTACCACTGGCCCTTAATCTGGTGGCATAGTGCCTAAGGCATTTGACTGTTAACCAGAAGGCTGGTGGTTCAAACTCACCAGCCACTCCTCAGAAGGAAGACTGGGCAACCTACTTCCATAGTGATACCACCTCAGAAACCCAAGGAGGGGTCACTATGAGTCAAATCGACTCAACAGCAGTGAGTGAGTTTGAATTTAAAGGAGCTCTGGTGGGGTGGTGCCTAAGGCATTTGACTGCTAACCAGAAGACTGGCAGTTCAAATCTACCAGCCACTCCTTGGAAGGAAGATTGGGCAATCTACTTCCATAGAGATACTGCCTCAGAAACCCAAGGGGGGGGTTGTTATGAGTCCAATCGACTCGATGCTCAATGGCAGTGAGTTTGGTTTATTTATTCATTTACTCATTTTTTAGCTTCCAGTAGCCCCAGGTGTTTCTTGACATCCTGAGCTCGTAGATGTGTCTTCACATGTCCATTTCTCACATGTATGTCTCTCTGTGTCTCTTCTCTTCTAAGACAATAGTGATCCATAGTTTTCACTTGCTAATTGTGTCTCTTCTCTTTTATAAGGACACTACTTTCAAAAACAAAAACAAAAACAAAAACAAACAAATAAATAAATAAAAGGGAGCTCTAGTGGCGTCACTTAAATATGGTTAAGACCCACCTCTCCTGTATGACCTCATATTAATTGACAACATCTTCAAAGACTCTATTTCCAAACAAGGCCACATTCAGAAGTCTGGGGCTTTGGACTTCAATATATCTTTTTTGGGGGGTACATAATTCAATCTATAACACCTAGCTTGAGTAGACAGTATCAAGTATCAGACCTTGTCTGATACCCATAACTTCCATCAATTCTCACAAATTTTCAGCCATTATCTTTTGATTGTTGCTTCTATCTCATTCTCTAATTTCTCTCCTTCTGGAATTCCAATTAGATGTATCTTTAGCCTTCCCATCTCTCCTAGCCTCTCATATTTTTCATTTTTTAAAAAATGTCTCATTGCTGAATTTGGAATGATTTCTTCACATCTACGTTCTCATCAGCCATCTGTAATGTGCTCTTTACCTTGTTTATTGAATTTTGTATTTTCACTTTTAAAAGTTCTGTTTGGTTCTTTTTGAAATCTGTCAGTTCTTTTTTTGCATAGTGCTCTGTTCTTTCCTTGTAGTTTCAAATCCTTTTATTTTATTTTATCATTTGAAACATTATTATTTAATAGTCTCTTTTGGGCTGTTATATCACTAGCCATGCAAATCTTCCTTCTCTGTGACTATGGTGGTGGTGGTATTGTTAGCTGCCATTGGGTAAATTTCTAACTCATAGTGACCCCATGTGACAGAGTAGAACTGCACTGCAGGGTACTCTAGGCTATAATTTATATAGGAGTGTTTCTCTTGGTCTTTCTCAATGGAGCTGCTGGTTGGGTTCAAACCATTGACCTTTTGGCTAGCAGCTGAGCACTTAACCATTGCATTAGTAAGTTTCCTATGGTTTTCACATGAAATAAAATTGGGTTCATTTGTTTTAGTTTATTTTAGCTT
This sequence comes from Orycteropus afer afer, assembly GCF_000298275.1. Lineage (NCBI taxonomy): Eukaryota > Metazoa > Chordata > Mammalia > Tubulidentata > Orycteropodidae > Orycteropus > Orycteropus afer. The sequence continues at coordinate 14,812,412 of NW_006921613.1, read as the reverse complement.
TTAGGGTTTTCTTTCTTCTTCTCATCATTGTTGATTTCACTGCATTCTTGAATACATGGAATAGTTAACATGCTTGCATAAATCAAAAGTATATCAAAAGGTATATACAAAGAAGTGTTACTCCTTCCAGATCCTTTTTACTCAGTTGTCCCCCTGCACCCCTTATAAGCAACCAGATTAATTCTGTTTTGATTTATCTATCTTTATATTTGCCTTTCTTTTAACATACTGTATATGCCCTTTTGCATTTAGGGAAGCATCTTTCTTAAAGGGAGAGGCAAGAAAGAAGGGGAGAGATAGCACTTCCACTATTTTCAGAATTCTTTTTTGCTTTAAGTTCTCCCTTCTACCTCTCCTAGTACTTTAAAGAGTGAAGACAGACTGCCTGAGCTGGTGTGAATTTTAATGGCTGTAAATTACCTGAGATCTTGTAAAAATATAGATGTAGTAGGTCTTGAAGAATCCCTGTGTGGAGCAAAGGTGTAAAGCACTCACCTGCTATCTGAAAGGTTGGCAGTTAGAGTTCACCCACAGGCATTTCGGAAGAAAGGCCTGGAAATCTATTTCTGAAAAATCTGCCATTGAAAACCCTATGGAGTATTGTTTTACTCTGACACGTGCAGGGTTGCCATGAGTCAGAATTAGCGCTAAGGTAATTTTTTTAGTATGTCTCGGAGGGGCAGTGATGGTTCAGAAGTAGAATTCTCTCACCTTCCATGCAGGAGACTCACGTTTAATTTCCACCCAATCCACCTCATGCACAGCCATCACCTGTCAGCATGTAGCTATGATGCTGAACAGGTTTCAGTGGAGTTTCCAGACTAAAACAAAGAAAGAAGAAAGGCCTTGCAAACTACTTCCAAAAATCAGCCAATGAAAGCCCTATGACTCCAAATGGCCTGATCTACAACCAATCATGGGGATGGCATAGGAGTAGACAATGTTTTATTCTGTTGAGCATGGAGTCACCATGAGTTGGGGTTGACTCTATGGCAGCTAATATTATAATGTAATAGGTCTTGGATGGGGCTTAAGAGTCTATATTTCTGACATGGCTCCCAGCTGCTGCTGCTGCTGGTGGTGGTCTTGGGTCACACCTTGAGTAAAAGGACTATAGACAGCTCCTGGGTGGGATTAAACTGGAGCAATTAGCTCCATCATGTGCAGTCTCCCTGGGTTCTGATTAACCTTCCAATCACAGTTCTCCAAAATATCTTTTTGGAACACTTGTTCAAAACTAGCTTGGTCAGTTTAGAAAAAAAGCTTATCTCCATATGACTGATGCTTTATTTTGGGGGTAGTGGTGAAGATATCCACCAGCCACTCCTCAGAAGGAAGATTGGGCAATCTAGTCCCATAGAGATACAGCCTCAGAAACCCAAGGAGAGATAGCTATGAGTCGGGACTGACTCAATGGCAGTGAGTTTGGTTTTTGGTTTTGGTTTAGTGATTATATGCTGGAGAAGCAAAATTGAAGGGTACCAGATCAATATGTAAAAATCAGATTCTTCTACACTACCAAAGAGAACTCTGAAAAGGAAGTCAAGAAAACAATACCATTTACAACAGCCACCTCAAAGATGAAGTACTTAGAAATAAATCCAAGCAGAGATACAAAACATCTATACAAAGGAACTACAATATCCTACTACAAAAAACCAAAAGATACCTACATAAGTGGAAGAATATACCATGCTCATGGACAGGAAGACTTAACATTGTGAAAATATCAATACTACTCAAAGCAGTCTTCAGACATAATATAATCCTGATTCAGTCATCATTCTTTAAAGAGATGGTAATCACCAACTTTATTTGGAAAAGAAAGAGATAGCAGATAAGCAAAGCACTACTAAAGAAGAACAAAAGAACTAGGAGGACTCACATTCTTCAATCTCAAAACTTACTACTACACAGCCACAGTAGGCAAGCAATCTAGTATTGGTACAATGACAGATACATAGACTAATGAAAGAGAATCGAGAACCCAGAAGTAAATCCATCCACCTACAGACATCTGATCTTTGACAAATGGCTGAAATCCATTAAATGGGGAATAGATAGTCTCTTTAACAAATGGCACTGGAAAAACTGGATATCCATTTGGATAAAAATGAAACAGCACCTATATCTCTCACCATATATAAAAAAACTAACTGCAGATGGATCCAAGACCTAAATGTAAAACTAAAACCATAAAAATCATCAAGAAAAAAATAGGGACAAACTTAGAGGCCCTAATACATGGCATAAATACACTACCAAACATAAAAACTTGCAATGACTAGAAGATGAACTAGATGACTGGGATCTCCTTAAAATTAAACATTTATGTTCAGCAAAAGTCTTTATACTAAAAAGGTAAAAAGGGAACCTAAAGACTGGGAAAAAAAAATTGGCAATGACATATCAGACAATGGACTAATCTCTTAAATTTATGGAAAAGTTCAACACCTCAACAACAAAAAGACAAAGAATCCAACTCAAAAACATGCACAGGACATGAACAGACAAGTCACCAAAGAAGACATTTAGGTGGCCAACCAACACATGAAGAAATAGTATTGGAAAGATACAAATCAAAACAATAAGATATCTTACCCCAGCATTAATAACAAAGTTAAAAAAAAAAAAAAACAGAAAATAGCAAATGTTAGTTAGGGTGTGGAGAGACTGGAACCCTCATACACTGTAAAATGGTACAACCACTGTGGAAAACAGGATGGTGCTTCCTTAAAAAGTTGGAAATAGAAATACCACATAATCCAGCAAGCTCACAACTAGGCATATATCCTAGAGAAATAAGAGGCATGATATGAACAGATAAATGTACACCTTTGTTCACTGCAGAATTATTCACAATAGAAAAAGATGGAAACAATCTAAATGCCCATCAATGGATGAATGGATAAACAAACTATGGTACACAATAGAATACTGTGCAACATTAAAGAAGAATGTTGAATCTGAGAAGCACCTCAAACATGGGTGAACCTAGAGGACATTATGCTGAGTGGAATTAGTTAATCACAAAGGACAAATATTGTTTGAGACTACTACTATAAAAAGTCAACACAGAAGGAAACATTCTTTGAAGGTTATTAGAGTGACAGGGGAAGGAAGGGTAACTCACTAATCAAGGGTAGACACACATTAACTCGGGTGAAGAGAAAGGCAATATACAATGAAGTGGAGGCCAGCACAAATTGATCAAGGCAAAGGAAAACACTGGCAGGGGTACTAGAGACAAACACAACAGAGGTAAATACTATTACATGGATAGTCCTGCAATAGCAACAATAAAAGTAATTTACAAGTGGATACATAGATAGATATGCAAGCTGAATAGGTGTGGGAAGGCAAATAGGACTATACCCATATATATAGGTTTGTAATAGTATATATAGAATCTCTGGGATATGAATGGGAACTCTGGTGGTGTAGTGCCTAAGGCATTTATTTGACTGCTAACCACAAGGCTGATGGTTCAAACCCACCAGCCACTCTTTGGAAGGAAGGTTAGGCAATCTACTTCCGTAGTGATACTACCTCAGAAACCCAAGGAGGGGTCGTTATGAGTTGGATTCAACTTGATGGCAGTGAGTTTGTGTTTTTTTTTTTTTTGATATGAATATGTGTTCTAACTTCATAACCTAAAGCTTTGTATTAATCTTGTTCAATTTAAACATTGCTTTATTCTAGTACTTGTAGCTATAATCACATAAGAATCCTGTCCCTGCAACCACATTTCTAAGATCATAAAACCAAGACAGGAAAAGCTCACAGGACAAGGCAACCACATTCCTCAGATCCTGAGACCAAGGAAGGAACACTGCAAAAGAAATAACTCAAATGTAAATTTACTGCTTAGATGGTATTTCCTGACAAGAGGCCATTTTTGAGATGTTTTCTAGCCTACAACCTGTGGTCAGTGTTACCCAGTTTTGGAGCCTGCACACTCTTGCCTTCCTTGACCACCTGATGAACTAAGGTGGCCAATCTAAGACAAAACCAAGACTTGAACCAGGAGCAAACAGCAGAATACACTTCCACAGAAGAAGTCATGGCATCCATGTTGAAACACACGGACTCCATCTTAGAAAGAGATTGTGCACACATCTAACCTGATGGTAGTTGAGGTTTATTGTTAGGAATTTATTATTAGCCTGCAGTTTTCTTTTGCTTTCTTGACTTGTGCAAAAAGTCAGGGTTTTGAGTAACCTGCCTGCATAAGGTCTTTTGAAATCATGTATACCACAGCCTTAAAACTATTATAAAAGTCCTTAACCTGTAAGGCTTTGGGAGACATACGTGGCGTTGTTTCTGGTCCTGTGTGCCTCTACCTTGCAAGGTTATATCTTCTTATTAAATTTCTCTCTGAACTACAGCTGACTTTCTAGTCATTATTTCAGAACTTGACCAGCGACAGGTTTGATAGAAGATATCTCTACATATGTATTTACATGTGTTGTAAATATATCCATCAATATAATAAAGCATACAAGGAGCAAATTTCTGAAAACTTCTAGCTTTACCCAAACACCTTGAGGGAATGAGTCGCTGGGCCTGTGGGCTCAAGATGATAGCCTTGGGGGTATGTCAAGATCAATTAGCATAACATAGACCACAAAGACTGTTCCATATCCTACTTTAGTGAATAGTGACCAGGGTCTTAAAAGCTTTTGAGTGGATATTTAAGGTGCAACTATTGGTCCTTCTCCATCTGGGCCACTATGGATCCTCTCCTCCTTTACATAAACAAAAGAAAACTAAAAATCATGCATATCATTAAGCAGTTGCCTGGAGGTCAGCAGCCCAGTATTCTTGCACAGGCCAACTCCAAATGCCAATTTGGGTGAATTCTAAGCTAATTTGCCATTATGGCTATGAAAAATTGAGATTTTCATATATTGCTAACTTTTAATTGGACTAGAGTTTTGTCCAGAACCCTGTTGGTCATGGTTAGGTTTCAATTTTAGAAGAGAGTGACAGTGGTTATCCTGGGATTATAAAAGTGGCTTCTAATTAGTTAAACAATTTTGACACTTACTACTGTCCCCATCAAAGGAAAAGGCCAAATTATAATAAGAAAAGCCTTTTTACTCTGGAATGAAGCCCTGTTTCATTCTGGTTCCACCCCCTGCTGAATTTGCTTTCCTGCTAAAGATATACTGAATCAGAATCAACATTTTAACATGATCCCCTGGGAATCTATGAGAATCACCTGGGAACTTGTTAAAATGTAGATTCTGATTCAGTAAATCTGGCGTGGAAATGCAAATTCTCAGCAAGGGGTTGGACTGAAATGAATTCTTTAAAGTCCTGGTAAAAGCTTAAGAATATAACCAAACAGAGCCCCCATGGGGCTCTTCAGTCCCTTGTAGACAATAGCCATAATCTAAAATCTATTGCACATAATTTTAACATTATTTAGCACAGCTGTCAATCTGCCAAACTGGAGCCCTTAAACTGAGCTTCCATGGAGACCAAATCATCTTCCTTCTAAACTTGTCATCTGCACAGTTGTCTAAAGGTCACTTGGAAGAGAGCATAGGGGAACTTTGCATTGTGTCTCTTTGTTCCTGGCTACTTACCTTGTCATAAAAAGATATATTCAATTTACAGACACATCAGCATAAGCTCCTCCAGCAAGTGCAAATATTTACTTGGGAGAGCAAAACAAAATAATGTCTGAATCACAGCTTTCATTTTCTGTTAGACTTTGATGTTGCTTTTTTATTTGAAGTCCAAGGAGAATAATAAATTGAATTCCTTTTGTAAAAGTGAAGCACGGTAAATGTTGGATAAAAATTCAAGCTCAGTTAGTCAAGGAGAAAAATGCTGCCTTTCACTACAACACATATGATGTATACATTGTTTCCTTAACATCATCTTTAAGGAATTGTTTTGGGGAGTGTGGAGAAGAGTTTTATGTATATATGGCAGAGTTCATGGGTGGCACTTTTGAAATGAGAACAATCTAATCCTGGTGCCAGCGAGCCACCCACAGATGTCACACTAGAGCTCAGCTGTCAATATGCCACCTTATTTTATTGCTATGTTCTTTTGCATTTGGCTTTCATAAGCCATTGTTCTTCAGATGGGTGCATCGAGCTATATAGCATGTCTGGAACACATTCCCCCCACTACCCCCGTAGTCACAGTTAAGGACTGATGCTGCATGTCATCAAATTCACTTATCGGGAATTTTGTTACTTTAAAATGTATCCAATGAATTTTGCGTGCCCTAGAGTTACTCTTCTACATAGGTCTAGGAGGATAGGTATTATTGCCAAATGAAACACCATTTCTCTTTAAAGTGAAGTGATGTGAGAGAATGCCAGGACAGAAAGCTACCTAGGAGGTGTGGTGGGATTCCAGTAGCAGTAGGGGGTGGGGAGGAAACCTTGTTAGTATTTGGTGCTGAACTATTTGCAACCTCATAATTATAAGCCACAAGGCATATAATCACCATGTGGAAAATCTCAAAAAGTTGGTGCAGTGGGTGAGGATTATCACCTTGTGCTTAGGCTATAGGCACTGTGGGAATTCAGGCTTACCGAGGCATGTCCAAAGGAGCTCTGGCTGTGTAATGGTTAAGACATTTGGCTGCTAACCAAGAGGTCAGTGGTTTGAACTTACTAGCCATTCCATGGAAAAAAGATAAGGTGGTCTGCTTCCTTCAAGATTTGTAGCCTTGGAAACCCAATGTGGGTTTCTGTAAGTTGGAACTGACTCAATGGCAGTGAGTTTTCTTTTTTTTTTCTCTCTCTCTGTGTGTGTGTGTGTGTTTGTTTGTTTTGGGCACGTCAAATGAACTGCTGGGATGGGATGCAAACAGAAGTTTCTTTTTCATTAAAATTTGTTTTAGTTTATTTGCAAGAGGGTATGCATTTTTGGCTAAAGGAGGAAGGAAGCCATTTTGTGTGAGTTATGTTGTTGGTACTGAAGTGTGGGGAACTAAAGCTGAAGGAGCTGTGGTAGTACTGCTTTGTATTCTCCCAGCTCAACATGCCACCAAGGGAGGAAGAACCACAGCCTGGCTCTTGCACAGGAAGATCGAAAGAAATGCACCATCTTGGCACCTGGAAGTTTTGGCAACTTTAGGAGTAACGTAACACTCTCAGTTTGGTCTCATGGTGAGCACCTGCAGCAGCGATGGCAGGGAGGAGCTGGTTGTGGAGTGACATACAAAAAGGAAGCAACAGAGGGAGAACAATGGCTGATGTTCCATGGTGATCACAGCTGACAGATTGGTTTCTAAGTATGTGTGAGGTGCCCTCTGGAGGCTCGGAGGTATAATTGAGACTCACTTTAGGAAGACAGAGACTAGAGCTGGAAGCTGAGCCTAGCTAGCTAAAAGCTAGAGGAGTTAGAAAATTGGAATTTGAGTATGTATCATGATTCTGTATGTATCAGAGCTCTGGTGACGTAGTGCCTAAGGTGTTTGACTGCTAACCAGAAGGCTGGCGGTTCAAACCCACCAGCCACTCTTTGGAAAGAAGACTGGGCAATCTACTTTCATATAGATACCACCTTGGACACCCAAGGAGGGGTCATAATGAGTCAGAACCAACTCAATGGCAGTGAGTTTATCATGATTCTGTACCACAGCCTGGTGAGGCTGAAAAAAATTCCAGTTATATTATCCAACACTTGCTTATTGCTAACAAAAAGGATATTACTAATCCTACTATTAGTGGCATTCCTGGCACAGTAGGGAAGTAGACATGATTGTCTGATTAAAAATGGCCAATACCATTCCATTTCAGCTCACTAATGCTTAGGATATCAGTCTTTATGCATTTTGTTTCATTTTTGTCAACTTTGAATTTTTCTAGATTCATACTTTGGTATCCTCTATGTTAAGATTATTAATGAATGTTTGTAGTTGTTCTCATTTTTAGTCATGCAATATCAGAAAATGAAAGTCTAAAAACTTTACTCTGTCTACATCTTTAAGGTTGCCTCAACTTTGAGAAGGCAGCACTACTTTGAGGAGACAATTGTATTTTTAGTGCTTCCAACCTGAGGGGCTTATCTTCTGGCACTGTACCAGAAAATGTCTCTTCTGACATCTACTGCCAAATGAAGAGGAATGGGGTTGCATTCATCATCACAAAAACATTTCAAAATCTATCCTGAAGTACAATGCCATCAGTAATAGGATAGCATCCATACACCTACAAGGAAGACCAGTTAATACTACTATTATTCAAATTTATGCACCAACCACTAAAGCCAAAGATGAAGAAATTGAAGATTTTACCAATTTCTGTAGTCTGACATTGACCAAACATGCAATCAAGGTGTATTGATAATTACTGGTGATTGTAATGCAAAGGTTGGAAACAAAGAAGCATTAGTAGTTGGAAAATACGGTTTTGTGAAAGAAATGATGCCAGAGACTGAATGATAGAATTTTGTAAGACCAACAACTTATTCATTGCAAATATCTTTCTTCAACAACATAAACAGTGACTAAACACGTAGACCTCAGTGGATGGAATACATAGTAATCAAATTAACGACATCTGTAGGAAGAGGCAATAGAGAAGCTCAATATCTTCAGTCAGAAAAAAGACCAGGAGCTGACTATTGAACAGACTTTCAATTCCTCATATGCCAATTCAAGTTAAAGCTGAAGAAAATAATAATAATAATAATAATAATAATAAAACCCAAGTCTATGAGAGTCAAAATATGACCTGGATTATATCCCATCTGAAGTTAGAGACCATCTGAAGAATAGATTTGATACACTGAACACCAATGACTGAAGACCAGAGGAGTTGTGGGATGACATCAAGAACATCAAACATGAAGAAAGGAAAAAAAAAAAAAAAAAGACCAAAATGGATAAGAGACTCCAAACTTGCTCTTGAACATAGAATAGCTAGAGCAAATGGGAGAAGCGATGAAATAAAAGAGCTGAACAGATTTCAAAGGGCAGCTTGAGAAGACAAAGTATAATGAAATGTGCAAAGACCTGGAGTTAGAAACCAAAAGAGAAGAACATGCTTGGCATTTCTCAAGCTGAAAGAACTGAAGAAAAAATTCAAGCCTTGAGTTGCAATATTGAAGGATCCTAATGGCAAAATATTGAATGAAGCAGGACATAAAAAAAAAAAAAAAAAAAAGATGGAGTGACACAGAGTCACAGTACAAAAAGAATTGATTGATGTTCAAACATTTCAGGAGGTAGTATATGGTCAAGAGGTGATGATATTGAAAGAAATCCAAGCTGTACTGAACTGGCAAAATCACAAGGCTCTAGAAATTGATGGAATACCAGGTGAGATGTTTCAATATGGACGCATGTTGGAGGCACTCATTCGTTTATATCAAGAAATTTGGAAGACAGTTATTTGGCCGACCGACTGGAAGAGATCCATAGTTGTGCACATTTCAAAGAAAGGTGATCCAACAGAACGTGGAAATTACCAGACAGTATCATTAATATCACATGTAAGTAAAATTGTACTGAAGATAACTCAAAAATGGTTGCAGCAGTATATTGACAGGGATCTGCCAGAAATTCCAGCTGGATTCAGAAGCGGGCTGGAATGAGAGAAATCATTGCTGATGTCAGATGGATCTTGGCTGAAAGCAAAGAATACTAGAAAGATGTTTACCTGCATTTTGTTGACTATGTATGCAAAGGCATTTTACTCTGAGGACATAACAAATTATGGATAATATTGGGAAGAATGGGAATTCCAGAACACTTAATTGAGCTCATGAGGAATCTGTACATAGACCAAGAAGCAGTTATTCAAACAGTATTAGTGAGTCTTATTTTCTAAAGTTTTCATAAAAAATCACAGAGATCCGATAAAAAATTACCATAAAGGATGTGTATCAGACAATCCTTAAGACCCACCTTACATCATTTTGACCCATCTTTTTAGTTTAGCTGTTGCTTTGGCAACCAGGTGTAAACTTACAGCACCTCACCTCAACTACACCATTTATCACTTGCTCTCTGTCCTGGTGCATCTCTACTACTATCACCTGGCATGCCTGCAGAAATTTATTCCATCGTTCTAACATAGCTACACATCTGGAGACGTGTGGAAGGTGAGACCTCTAGACAACTTTGACCAGTGGAGGATGGAATCGTATGGATAAATTCTCCCTCCTTTTTACCTTTGAATGGACAATCCTGAAGTACTTTTCATATGCCTCTTCAGAGTGTTTCCAGTGAGAGGGAACCTCAGTTACTCCTGAGACCAGCTTGATGACACACCCTTATTTTGGCTTTCCCTCTCTGTTTCACTCTTCCCAGTTCCCCACTCTTGTTCCTTGGGTTTGTGTCCAAATAAATCTGCACACCTTGTTTCACTTTTTGGGAGAACTCAGATGTCTCAGTTTTCTAGGGCTGCTGTAACAAAACATCACAGAGCATATGGCTTTCAAGAAAAGAAATGTATTGTCTAACAGTTCTGGAGGAGAGGAGTGTGAATTCAGGACCATGCTTTCTCTGTCTACTCTAGGAGTAGATCCTTCCTGTCTCTTCCAGTTCTGGTGGTAGGTCAGGGTGTTTGCTGGTGTTCCTCAACTTTGATATACATTTTGACACGGCCTCTTCCTCTTGTGTGACCGTCTCTGTGTGTTTTATCCTTTTTTATAAGACATCATTGAAGGGAGGAAGAATACTCTACTTCTGTAAAGATTTACAGCCTTGGGAATCCTATAATGGTTGCTATAAATCGGAATCAACTCATTGGCAGTGAGTTTTTTTTTGTTGTTGTTGTTGTTGTTTAGTGAAGGTATTGGGACCCAATCTAGTTAAGGATGATCTTGTTAACTGATAACATCTTCAAAGAAATGCCCTGTTTCCAAATAAGGTTACAGTTATGAGTACAGGGGTAAAGACTTTAGCATATCTTTTTTGATATATTGACATAGTTCAGTCCATAATGCTGACCTGGCAAGAGTCAGTCTTATAGGCATTGCTTCTCCCCATGCTTTCCTTCAGTGACATTCCCGAAAAATGTCAGCAGTGAAGTGAGGGAAGGAAGGATGTCCACTTTCCTATTGATGTCTGTCATTGTTAGTGGCCATTTAATATCTTATACTATGATCCAGGGCCTACAGACATACCTCAGAGATACTGTGCTTTTGGTTCCACACCACCACAATAAAGCAAATATTACAATAAAGCAATTCACACACATTTTTTAGTTTCCCAGTGCATGTAAAAGTTATGTTTATACTATATGGTAGTCTATTAAGTGTGTAATGACATTAAGAAGAAATTTGAAAAATTGTGAGAATTACCAAAATGCAACACAGAGACACAAAGTGAGCACATACTGTTGGAGAAATGGTGCTGATAGACTCCCTCAATGCAGGGTTGCTGCTACAAACCTCCAATTTGTAAAAAATGCAGTATCTGTGAAGCACAATAAAGCAAAGCACAATAAAATGAAGTATGCTTGTATTCTTATTCAGAAATCACTGAGACTAGATTTCTGCCATTAGCAAGCACACATCCCACTTAGGGATGCAAACACTTACATATCTTATAACTAAAAAAGTGCTAAAGAGAGAGTTGCTGTAAGACTGTAGAGAAAGGAGCAATTAATTTTGCCTGAGAGTGGAAACTGTTGAGGTCAGGGAAACCTCCATAGAAGAGAAAGCATTTGATCTGGGCCCTGAGAAATGAAAAGGCTATTGAAGATAGTGAATTGGAGAGTTGGAGAAACTTAAAAAAGAATCTTATTGAAATAGAATTGGGGTGAGCTTTACTGTTCTCCCAGCTCCAGGAACAGAAGGCTGCAGACCTCTTTGACCCTAATTCCTCTCTCTTTTGTTCCCCTAAATGGTATTTTGATTGCTCTCTTACGACCTGTCTTCTCAGAGGTATTCTGGATTACCTTTTCTCTTTGGATATTTTATCCTCTTCTTTTGTATAGGGGGGAGTCATAGTTCTTCACTTTGCCCGCTTGCTCTGGAGGCCTTATCTCTGGACCCCTAAACCAAACCCACTGCCCCATCAAGTCTATTCTGACTCATAGTCATATGAGTATGACTCATATGACTCATAATCTGTCCTAGTGGACAGAGTAGACCTGCTCTATAGGCTGTAAATCTTGACCGAAGCAGATTGCCCTATCCTTTCCTCGTGGAGTGGCTGGTGGGTTTGAACTGCTTTCTGGTTAGCAGCTGAATGTTTTAGCCACCGCACCATCAGAGCTCCTTCTGGTCACCAGGAAGAGGCATGTTCGTTCTGAGCAGTCAGTCTCTCTCATACAAAGAAATGGGATCACTTTTGTCCAGATGGGGGTTTTCAGATGTGATTTTCTAGTGCATGATTCAGGTTCCCCAAGATCACTGGATAAGAGTAAAGGATAAGGAGCTTTACCTTGAAGGTGGAGGCCACAGTGGCAGGCTAATTTATCTCTCTCTTCTTTTAAAATTTTTATTGTGATTTGGGTGAAATTTTATAGAGCAAATTCATTTTCCATAGAGCAGTTCACGTATACTTTGTCTCATGACATTGACTGCGATTTCCCACAATGCAACAGCTCCCCACCCACTTCCTCCCCAGAGTTACCTCTTCCCTGTGTCCTTCCCTCCCATGCACTCCTGCCCCCTGAGCTGTCTCCTGTACATACACAGCCCTTCTACTCTCTCATGATTGATCTCTCCAAGGAGAGTATCTACCTAATGTAAATGTTCGGCTCATATGCCTATCTTTTGTTTGGTTGGAAGCCATAGGAATGGGTTCAATCCCAGACCTGAAGGGGAGCAAGGGGCCACAGT
>NW_006921613.1:14798571-14799156 GCF_000298275.1 Orycteropus afer afer | reverse complement strand
TTTTTTTTTTTTAAATAAGGACCAGAGATTCATTTATTTTCCCAAATACAGAAACTTAGAGTTATAGATTGCATTGTGTCCCCCAAAATAATGTGCTGTAAATCCTAACCTCTATTCCTGTGGTTATAATCTCATTTGAGAATGGGTTTTCTTTGTTATGTAAATGAAACAGAATTAAGGTATCATGTAATTTTTTTGTTAAACTTTGTAGTGTGATTTTGGAGAAAATTGACAGAGCAAATTGGTTTTCTATTCAAGTGCATACACATTTTGTTTCATGACATTGATTACAATCCCCACAAAGTAGCAACATTCTTCCCAATTCCTCCTTGTGTTTACCACTTCTATTTCATCCTTCTTTCTTATCTCATCCTACCTTCTGAACTTTATCCCTGGGCAAATGCTACCCTTTTGATCTTGTGTGGTTGGTTTTTCTAAGGAGCTCTGGTGGCACAGTGGGTAGGTCATTTGGCTGCTAACCAGAAGATTGGCAGTCCAAACATATCAGCCACTCTGTGCAAAGAAGATGAGTCAATATACTTCAAATAGGCATGGACTCATCAGCCATGTTTTTTTTTTTTTTTT
>NW_006921613.1:14774608-14789643 GCF_000298275.1 Orycteropus afer afer | reverse complement strand
TCTTCTGTGTCTGTGTTAATTGGTTTCCCTTTTCTTTGTTGAAGAGGGTCTGTGCAATCCTTCTGCCTAGTCCGCCATCTTGCCCCACCCCTGGTCCATCAGTCTTATGGACTAATTATGTCCATGTATCTGTGATTGTCTTCACTATTCTTTGTTACGGACAGTGAGAGACCAATATTTGCACTTAGATGGCTGCTCACAAGCTTTTAAGATGCCAACCACTACTCATTCACTGAATATCTATTGAATAAAACCTACCCAGAGGAAGCCTTGGTTTTCCATATTTTATATAATACTTTGTCTCTGTTGTGACCATTCTCTTTCCTTTAGGGGGAGTTGATAGCAACCTGCTGCTGGGCTACCCAGTGTAGAAATCTCCTTACATTTCTGGGAGGTGGTTGGATCAGGTAGAAGCTCTGGTGGTGTAGTGCCTAAGGCACTTGACTGCTAATCAGAAGGCTGGTTGTTCAAACCCATCAGCCACTCCTCGGAAGAAAGGTTGGGCAATCTACTTCTGTAGTGATATCACCTCAGAAACCCAAGGAGAGGTCACTATGGGTCAGATCTGACTTGATGGCAGTGCATTTGATTTTGGTGTTTGAGTGATTTCCCAGGTCTTTCACACATGTGCATCTAAGATACAGGGTAATAGGTATGAACAAACACAGCAGTGTTCGTTCTCACTAGAGTTGTTGCCATTGTTAGCTACTATAAATTGGCCCCTGACTCATGGTGACACAATGCAGGATAGGTTTTCACTGCTGATTTTTCAGTAGTAGATCACCAAGCCTTTCTCTCTAATCTGTCTTAGTCTGGAAACCCCACTGAAATCTATTTGACATCATAGCAACACACAAGCTTCCACTGACAAGACAGGTAGTAGGGACACATTGGGTAAACTGGCCAGTAATCAACTGGATTTCCCACACGGAATGGGAGAACTCTACCACTGAATTACCAATACCCCTTCTCACTAGAAAGCCAGACAAAAAGTCAGCTACTTTTATTAAGTTTAGGAGGATGTTTTAGTAATCTAGTGCCACTCTGACAAGAATATACCACAGATGGGATGCTTGAGCAAACAGTTTATTCTCTTACAGTTTGGAGGCTAGAAGTCCAAGTCAAAGCGCCAGGCTCTAGGGGCTGTGTGAAAGCCCCTTGACCTTGGGCTTCAGCTCTGCCTCTTGCTCCTGGCCCACTGAAGCTAGAGACATCTCTTCACTCAGGCAGCTACTGGCTGCTGAGGTTAATAAGTCTAAGATTGACAAATAAAATGACACAGTCCTGATGTTACCAAACCACACAGCAGGCCATTAATTCAAGTCTCTTGAAAGTCCAAGGTTGGCAGAGCATGACAGGCTGCTGAACAATGACACAACTACATCATTTTGACAAGTTATTTAACTGCACTAAGCCTCAGTTTTCTCATCTTTAAAAGGGAGGAAATAGACATGTCCTAAGGGAGCTCTGGTAGTATAGTGCCTAAGGCATTTGACTGCTAACCAGAAGGCTGGCAGTTCAAACACACCAGCCACTCCTCAGAAGGAAGGTTGGACAATCTACTTCCATAGTGATACTGTCTCAGAAACCCAAGGAGGGGTTGCTATGAGTCAGATCCAACTTGACAGTAGTAAGGTTTTTTTTTTTTTTTAATGAGGATTGCTATGAAGATTAAGTGAAATAGTTATGTAAAGCACTTATAGTGTTCAGGACAATCTGAATATTAAATAACAATAACTCGGCAACAGCACCATTGGAAAACACCTTCAACATTAGTTATGGTCACACAAGTAATTCTATAAACAAGGATTGTGACCACTACCTATCTCAGATTTCTTTTCTTCCTTTGCTGGAATTTCCAAAACTGAGAAAGTTTCTGCCCTATTATTTTCCTTTTCCAGAAAAATGGAATTTGTTATTTCATTCCCATTACACTAATCACATTCTGTTTCTCCTCCATTATTATGTATGAAATGTATAGGTGATAATTAGATTTACTGAATAGTTGAGGCATGGCAATTGTTTCATCTTAAACTGATGCCATTTGATTGGAGGTGGCTACCTTGACCAATATTTTAAGGATTTGGATGCTAAATCCAAGCTTAGTGTGAACAACAGCCTTGATTAAATAGCAGTAACTCTCACGGATGTTTGTCACAGCTGATTTTAATCCATAAATGGCAGAATGGTGAATAATCATACCTAGGCAGGATCACTACCTAGTGTCACTGTCATGTTGGCAGCTATACCTCTGGTATTTCAAATATCAGCAGGGTCACCCATGCAGGACAGATTTCAGCTGATCTTCCAGACTGAGATAAGGAAGAAGGACCTGGGGATCTACTTCTAGAAAAACTGACCAGTGAAAACCTTAAGAATAGCAGCAGAACATTGTCTGATACAGTGCAGGTAAAGGAGACCCTCAGGTTGGAAGGCACTCAAAATACAACTGGGGAAGAGCAACTTTCTCGGTGTAGAATTGACCTTAACAAGCTGGATAGAGTGAAATTTTCAGGATCTTCATTTGCTGATATGGCATGACTTCAAATGAGAGGAAACAGCTACAAGCATCCATTAATAATCAGAACATGGAATGTACAATGTATGGATCTAGGAAAACAAGAAGTTGTAAAAAAATGAAATAGAATGCATAAAGATTTATATCCTATGCATAGTGAGTGGAAATGGACTGATATTGGCCATTTTGAATCAGACAATCATATAGTCTACTATAACAGGAATGACAATTTGAAGAGGAATGGCATCACGTTTGTAGTCAAAAAGAATATTTCAAGATATGTCCTGAGGTACAATGTAGTCAGTAATAGGATAATATCCATATACTTACAAGGCAGAGCAGTTATGACTATTATTCAAATTTATGCACCAACCACTAAAACCAAAGATGAAGGAATTGAAGATTTTACCCACTTCTGTAGTCTGAAATCAACCAAACATACAATCAAGATGTATTGATAATTACTGGTGATTGTAATGCAAAAGTTGGCAACAAAGAAGAAGTATCAGCAGTTGGAAAACATGGCCTTGGTGATAGAAATGATGCCAGTGCATGACAGAATTTTGTAAGACCAATGACTTATTCATTGAAAATGCCTTTTTTTCAACAATATAACTGGCAACTTATACACATGGATCTCACCAGATGGAATACACAGGATCAAATCAACTACATCTGTGGAAAGAGGCAATGGAGAAGCTCAATATTATCAGTTAGAACAAGGCTAGAGGCTTACTGTGGAACAGATTATCAATTGCTTACATACAAATTTAAGTTGAAGTTGAAGAAAATTGAAACAAGTCCATGAGAGCCAAAGCACAACCTTGAGAATATCCCACCTAAATTTAGAGACCATCTCAGGAATGGTTTTGATGCATTGAACACTAATGACCAAAGACCAAATCAGATGACATCGAGGACATCATACATGAAGAAAGCAAAAGGTCATTAAAAAGATAGGAAAGAAAGAAAAGACCAAGACAGATTGAAGAAGAGAGTCTGAAACTTGCTCTCAAATGAAGTCTAGAGCAAATGGAAGAAATGAAGTAAAAGAGCTGAACAGAAGATTTCAAAGGGCAACTAGAGAAGACAAAGTGAATATGATAATGAAATGTGCAAAGACATGGAGTTACAAAACCAAAAGGGAAGAATACTATGTGTTGAGTGCTGTGCTCGGTGCTGCCTTCAAGGTGCTTAAAGACATCAGAATAGTTCAGAACCTCACAGTACAGGTAAGGAATGCATGAAAGAAAGATTGAACACAAGAACACAAAATTCTAAGGGACGGGGAAAAAGGAGATAGCTGTCTTCAGTACAGCCATCATGATAATTTGTTGTCAAGTGCAGACCAGAAAAGTGCCGCTCCTTTGCAATTTCAGGGATTTGCATGGGTTGCAGTTTAGATTAAGGGTAGAATCTAGAGTAACTGGGCAGAAATTGTCTATTCTTTTTGCACTTCCCAGTTCACTGAAGGCTGGAATAAATTAATCATTGGTTCAATGAAGATGGACAGAACAGAACTTGAATTCTGAAAGAGTAAGGCAGATGTGACTGTTTGTTAAAGCTACCAAGAGATTGCAAGAAGACAACTAAATTTCCAGATGCTAACCCTGCCCCAGGGACAAATAATTCTAAATTGGGGGAGGGGGCATATTTTGCATTTGTAGGCTCATTCCATCTGTCTTTCCTAATCATGCTTGTTACTTGCTGTGGAATATAGGTTGTTATGGTGATTTGAGGACAGAAACCATCTGCCTCTCAGAATCTTAGGAAACTTTATGGACTCCATAATGTCAGCAACAAGAAGGGAGCAGAGGATGTGACATCTGATAAGCATCTCAAAAGAGTAAATTTTCACAAAATTTATTGAAATTATACTCTCTTCTTCATAGCATAATCTTTCTAAGTATACTTCTAGTCCTACCTTCTCCTGCCTCCTTAAAAGAACTCATTGAGTAAGAGAATTCTGTCCAGTCAGCCTTGTGACCAATGTACTAACACCAATTCCATCTCCGCAAGCCTACTATTTTGAACATCTGGTTGATCAAGAGAATATAAATGAGATGAAACAGCTACAAGCTGTTTGTAGTTATTTGTATTTGTAGTAAATAGACTTTATATTTTCAGAACAATTGCTGAGGGAATTTATTGGCATTGGCCTTTCTACTACGAGGGGATGTAAATTTTCACATTATCCAGTTCATCTTCACAGAAGAGTGGACTCAAATGAAGAAAGTTATGAGAATCTTTGCCACATTGTCTCCTAGCAATATATGCTAACCACAGGCACAAAGACATTGTGATGTCTTGTATAAGTTGAGTCAGTTTCTTGACCAGATCCCTTGACTACCAGAAAGTTCTAAGAAAAAGCAACTATAAATATGAAATAATAGAAATAGAAGAAAATATTAAGTCAATATTCATTTTATCAAAGAGTAGGGAAGGATTTCCTAAGCACAAATGCAAAGGGAGAAATCAGTTTCCAAATTTGACTTTTTTTACAGTAGGATTTTCTCAGCCTCAACACTATCCATATTTTGGGCCAGATAAGTCATTGAAGTATAGGGCTGAACACTATAGAATACTTAGTAGCATCTTTGGCCTATAGTCACTAGATGCTAGCAATGCCCTGAATTACAACAATTAAAACTGTCTCCAGACATTGCCAAATGTGCCTTGGGGGGCAAAATCAACCCTGGTTGAGAACTACTGGTCTAGAAGCTTAATTTTGGTTGCAAGGGCAGGAGGGCTTTCAAAGTTGAGTCTCAGAGGCTTATTGCATGCAAAAGAGGCTTAGTCTTGGAAATGCAAAATTTTCAGGGAACCAATGCAGATTTGGTCTCTGTCTCATAAGAGGTTTGTGGGATTTTTTTCAGGGTAGAGGTGCCTATGTCCTCACACCTGTCCTCTGTCCTCTCTCCACTCCCTGGCTTCTTGTTTATTCTGTTTCTGATCCTGCTTCCCTTCTGCTTTCACATTCCTTTGGCTTGCCAGCCTTTCCTGATGGAATCTATTCCTTTCAGATCCTGCCCTGCTAGTGACTGTGAGAGGTAGAAATTTGGCTCTTCCAATGATCACATCTCTGCTACTATTTCAGGCTGCACTATAGGTATAGGCTGCAGTTCTACCTATGCAGAAGCTCTCCTTGGGTCAGGTATACCCTCTCGCACAGTAGGTGTAACCAGAAAGGAAGAGGTCACTTGGTGTAAAGCAGGGGTGATAGGCAGCTTCTGATTCACCAGAAGAATATTTGGAAAGGCAGATGCTGATCAAGTACCGGTGAGTGGAATCCGACTCAGCGACCCCTCCTTGGGTTTCCGAGGTTGTATCACTACAGAAGTAGATTGGCCAATCTTCCTTCTGAGGAGTGGCTGGTAGGTTTAAACCGTCAGCCTTCTAGTTAACAGTCAGATGTCTTAAGCACTACGCCACCAGAGCTCCCAAGATCTCTACGCTAAATGAAAATTTAAAAATATACATCTATAAACAAACAACCAATAAGCCTAACTTATCTGACTCATAGGGACCCCTCCTTGGGTTTCCAAGGTGATATCACTATGGAAGTAGGTCACCCAATCTTCCTTCCAAAGAGTGGCTGGTGGGTTTAAACCTCCAGCCTTCTGGTTAGCAGTCAAGTGCCCTAGGCACTATGCCACCAGAGCTTCTAGCCTAACTTACAGACACATGAAAACCTGCATAGAAAATTCAATATGTAACATGAGGTTAATATAAAGAATGATTTTACAAATCAATGGGTGAGCATTCCAAGGGACAATGTGCAAAGGGAAGGGGCAAGAAAAGCCAAACAAGAACCACTAGGGACATAAGTGTATGAAAAAAATATTCACACAAAGTGTAAAAGAAATGCAAATTATTAGAAAGTAAGTGTAAAGTTTTGCCTTTCAAGATAGTAAAAAATTAAAAATGATAATTTCTCATTCAGTGTTGGTGAAAGATTAGCAAAGTTGTCATTCTGGTGCCAAAAGGGAAATAGATAATGTTAGTGAAAATCAGTTTAGCAGTTTTTGGGTATAATTTAGCGATATAGATCAAAGCCCCCAGAATGTTAGTACATTTTGAGTCAGTATTTCCCTTCTAGTGATTTACACTAAGTAACTATTCAGAGATCTGAGCAAAGGATTACATATGAGAATGACATGTTTATCAGAGCTTGTTCTATTTTAACAAATTATTGGAATTAACCTAAATATCCAAAAGGGATTGGTTAAAGATATTTTCCAAACATATTTAATGACATGGGAAATGCTCAGAATATTGTGATTAGTGAAATTAACAGGTTACAAAGCTATTTTTAGTATGATTCAAATTTTGCATGTCATTACAGAGATACCCACACAGAGAATTAAAACTAGTAGGAAATATATCATGTACTTAACAGTGGTTGTCTGTAGTTGGTAAGATGAAGGATTTTTATATTCCTTAAACTTTTTTTTTTTTTTTTTTGTCAAGTCAGAGGGGCAGTAGGGTAGACAGCAATATGGCTCATCCCTGAGGGTTGACTCCAATTTGCCCCAATCTGTTTTTCTCTTTTCAGGCCAGATTATAACCTGATGCAGACCAAGCAGAATCATAACCTTAAGCAGTATTAGAACCTCACTTCCACAAGTCCTTCCAATGCTCACTGCAGCCCTGTGTACCCCAAAAAACCCACTGCATTCAGGTCAATTCTGACTCATAGCCATCCCCGTAGGGTTTCCTAGGCTCTAAATCTTTACAGAAGCAGGCTGCCTCATCTTTCTCCTTTGGAACAGCTTGTGGGTTAGAACTGCTGAACTTGTGGTTAGTAACCAAATGCCTTACCACAGTGTCACCAGACCTCCTCTTCCTTAAACTTTTAAGTTACTTCTAAATTTTATGACTGATACAATCAGAAAAAATACTATAGTTAAAAAAATGTACCCTTTACAAATAGTAAGTTTGCAGATGCTTTCTGGGTTATTCTCCAAGAGTCCTATCAAAGTGAGAATTCATTACAGTCCGGTCTCTAGTCTTCAGTCTTGCAGAGAGAGAAACTCATTTTTTTTTTTTTTTTTCCCTCCAGCTTATTTATTAAATGTGAAAAAAATGTGTCGGGGGCAGATTCACATTAACCCAATTTACAGAGACTGATGTATAAAACAAGAATGCCAATGAATTAAGTTGCAATAAGCAATAGAACTTAGGACACAACCAGACACTTATGTCCTCTGGTAAATTTATTTTTTCTCTGCAGCTCATTGTGTGGGAAATCATATTAAATAGAATGTTGTTTAGTAAGCACAGAATCAGAACTAGGAGTATTAATTAAATATTTTCATGTTTCATTGCATCAGATTTGAATTGCACGAGGCAGCCAGAATGATCTTCATTAGGGATGGACAAACTACCAGGACCAGATAATTATAGTCCTCGTCCCTGGACTGAGATTGAACAAGTATTGACAAAGTTTGCTTTTACTTTATTATTTTTAATGCTTCATGACTGATTAAATTCTTTTATGATGGTCACCTTGTTTAATTATGTTCAGTGTTTCAGGAGAGGCTCACTTTGGTAGTAAAAGGACCCTCCCATCCCCCCACACACATCTGCACACATTCTAAAGTTAGATGAAAGTCACATTAATTTAACAAAGGATACAGAACTCAGATGAAGGGAGAAGGGGTCACTCAGAACTTCAGCACGTACTCTGTGTCTCAATACAGCTGGAGAATGTGAGGTTAACAGTGAAGTTTTCCACATGAACTGAGTCTTGCCAGATCTAAGAAGTTTAGTTATGAGTTGCAAGTCTGTCTTCTTTATGTTTGAGTCATATATCACCTTTCTTTATACGTATGTTGTGTGTTTATATCACACCATTTTTGATATATGAAGTTATAAAGTTTAAGGGTGTATTTGTGAACACAAGGCTCTCCTGGTCCCTTATCTAAACACTCTACCGTCAAAGCCAATGCTTAGGGGAAGACACAGCAGGTGGTGACCAGCTGTCTGGAATCCAGCTTTCCAGTGTTTCAATGCTCAAATTCTCCTGTTAGGTCAATAGTTATTATGAAATAGCATGGAGAATTAACTCAACTCTGTCTCAGCCTTCTTTTTTGCTGTCTACTAAAGGGATTTCTGGGTTGGCCCAGTCATTTCTAGGTTGGTTTAATCTTCGTTCCCCTCCCTTCTCTGACAGTGGGGTCCTGCCTCTACAGTCAGGCTCTTTGGGGCTTTATCATGCAAAATCTTGAGAAAAGGGAAGATAAAAAGGATAACTGGCACAGATGTCTAAGCTTGGAAGTGTAGTTTCGTAGGGAGCTTAGGGAAGAAAGACTCTGGAACAACTACTGTGTGAAGGGAAGTGGAACATACAACTCTCCCTTATGGTATTCCAGAAATGCAAATAGAACATTTTATTTTTCTGAAATTACTTTTTTGTCTGCAGGTTGTGTTTCTTTGGAGATGATGCTGTTCTGAGACTAGATCATATGAATCATTGTTTTATTTTTATTTATATTTTATTCATTTTGAACTTATTAATATACATGTATATGGGAAAGATTTCCATAGACCAAAATGGTATACTCTGAAAATTCAGCTTCTCTTCCATCTCTAACATGAGTTGCCCAGTTCTCTTTCAGTGGTGCAATCCTTTATCAGTTTCTTGTACAAAGTACAAAAGTAGTCCATACATTCAGAAACATATGTGAATAAAGTAACCTCTTTGCTTTTAAAAAAAAAAGTTGAATGCTATACTTATCATTCAGGACCTTGCTTTTTTATTTAAAAGCATCTTAAAATGTTCTCTACATATGTATATAAGTATTTGTGTGTGTGTGTATATATATATATATATATATGTATGTGTATGTGTGTGTGTGTGTGTGTATATATATGTATATGTATATATGTATGTATATATATATATATATATATATATAAGCTCTGGTAGTGTAGTGCCTAAGGCACTTGACTGCTAACCAGAAGGCTGGTGGTTCAAACCCACCAGCCACTCCTTGGAAAGAAGGTTGGGCAATCTACTTTCGTAATGATGCTGCCTCGGAAACTGAGGCGGCATTGCTATGAGTGGAGTCTGACCCGACAGCACATAACAACACCACAACATATAAATACACACACACACACACACTCACACACACACACACACACACACATATACATACACCCACTCGGCAATCCAAGGAGGGGTGGCTATGAGTTGGGCCGACTCAACGGCACATAACAACAACAACATATAAAATCTGTCTCATTTAAAAATATTAATCATGCCTTTATAAGCATTGTAGTTGAATGGATAAAGAGGTGTTGTATTATTGTTTTTGTAAGTGGTGGTCACATTTCAGTGCAGTGTCTTCCCAGAGATTACTGCCAGGTGATCCCTGCCTGCTCACTTGCCAATCTGGTGTCATTACTGTAGGTGAGGTCCTCATTGTAGGTGGACACAGTCTAGTGGGTGGGCATCTATAATGAGAGAAGTGAAGTGCACTCAGGCAAAATAGAATGATCAGAGAACTGAAATAAAAGACAGGTAGAAAGGAAGACTACCACTGTCTCAGAAACCTTCACTGATTTTAAGTTCGGTTTATTTTCCACCCACATCTCTCTTTAGGTCTGCCTCAAGCCCCAGATCACACAGCCCAGAAAACTTCTGGATTATACAAAACTTGGCACCATCAGGAAACTCATAGCACATCATACAGTGCAAGTTTTGTGTATTATCTCAGTAATCCTCAGAATAGCAATTTTATTTTCAAGTGCTCTACCTTGAACTTGTTCTTACAATGTACATGAAATGGAAGGCTTAAAAACTTATTTTTCATATTCTCCTAGGTAAAGTTAGAATGGCTTTCTCAAGTGTGTCTAGAATAACCATGGAGATGAATCCAGTTATCACTGTCCCCAATCTCCTCACTGGACACTATCCTTTACATAGCAGCTATTCGAATTTCAAGCCTATGAGACGTACATAACAAAAATGAGCAATGTTTCTTTTAATATCCGTACTAGGACTCATGCACTATTTTTTTTCAATTATAGTTGGGGGGAATAAAGAAAATTACAAGACCAGAGAGATGAAACAGATTCCCCACAAGACACTTTTATTTATTTATTCAGGCTTTTCTCATCTCCTTTCTCAGTCTAGATCTCCCTCCTTACTGCCACTTCAGCTGAGAAAGTAATTATAGACAACACCAAAGAGCATATAAACACTTCCAAAGCCAATTCCTGTTATAAATGAGCCTTTAAGAAGTAAAATGCTTTGCAGCAGTTTAAAAAAATCTCTGAACCTGGCTTGGATGTCAGGAATAAGGATTTTATCCATAAAATTTTCCTAAAGAGCTCACAGAAACGGTAACCATATGTTTGCAACTTTAAAATGCATGTCTGAATTGAGATAAATCTGGCATCCAATGCATATGCCGTGATGCAAATAAAGCATTTTCTTAGGAATAAAATTTACTTAAATGAGGAAACAAGTTAGATATGGCAGAGTCTCAATGCTTCATTTTAGCAAATTGCCTCAAAGTGATACCACAATTTAAAAATTTGCTTGCATTTCATTCTGTACTAGGTTTCCACGGGCAGTCTTTCTTAATGTCTATCAACACCAAAAGGACCTTCTCTCTTTGGGCTCAACCATACTTTGTTTCTTCTGGTTATAAGAAGATGGATATTTTAAAACAACCAGAGGCAGAGAATAGCCAATGAGTTTTATTCATTTGTTCCAAAAATCAAGTACCATGTCACATTATCTTCAGATCTTATCTGTTCTGTCGGATAATGCTGGTACAGGAAGTTCCTGTGGACTCAGATTGTGGTTCAAGCCCTCCTGGGACCTTAAGTGGCTTGGATATGGGCATCTACCCTAGGAGTTTTGCCTGAAACCCATAGCTAAACCTTTGTGTGGCCCATCTGGGAGGTTATTCTGACCCTGTTTCTTACCTGCCCTTTGTTGTTATTGTTAATTGCTATTCAGTTGACTCTAACTCATGATGACCTTATTTACAACAGAACAAAACTTTGCCCAGTCCTGCATCATCCCCACAATCACCAGCATCTTCAAATCCATCATTGTGGATGTTGTGAAAATCCTTCTCACCAAGGGTTTCCCATGAACTTGTTGACCTTGTGCTTCACCAAATATAATATCTTCCTTTAATGATTGAATATTCCTGATGATGTGCCCAAAGCAAGATAGTCAGACAATGTTCCGTTTTGATCCATAAAGTTTTCATTGGCTAATTCAGAAGTAAATCTGCAGGCCTTTCTTCTTAGTCTATCTTAGTCTGGAAGCTTTGCTGAAATCTGTCCACTATGGGTGGGTTTACTAGCATTTGAAATACCAGTGGCATAGCTTTAGTATCACAGCAACATGCAAGCCACAACAGTATGACAAACCAACAGTTGGGTGGTGGATTATGAGCCCTAAACCTGTGTTGTATCCAATTGTCACTTTCCTTGGTCTTATTTGAGATACCAGGGAACAAGTTTCCTCTTTATTTTCTAGATTCTTTTCTACCCATACATCTCAGTGTCAAGTAAGCAGAATTTCTAACCAAAATACATTCAGCAGGGAATTTCAATGCTTTATTATTTTCTTCTCTTGAAGCAGATACATATTCTATATATTGTTACACATTTATATCACTTATATTTTGATGATATATAGCCACCTTGGCAGCACTGTGGTTAAGGATAGGGGTTCCATCTGCTTCTGTGAGAAGGAAGCCTCATTACAAAGGGGCCAAGGATCATAGGTCTCATTAGGGTACCAAAACGCACCTTGTACACAGATTCTTTTACATTCCAACCAGTAATTGTAAGAAGTGAGAAAGGCCTCAGAGACTAATTGAACTGTGCACATAGTAGGCATTCTTGGTCTGACTTGCTGGGAATAGCATAATGGTTAAAAGCACAGACTTTAGAATCAGATTGCCTGAGTTTGAATCTTGATCCCCTGCTACATACTAACCATGGCACATTGTACACATATCATACCTCATTCTGTCCTTATAAAAACCCAAGGAGCATGTACTATTATTACCAGCCTCATTTGACGTATGGGATAATTGATGTTAGCAGTCAAATGCCTACGCACTGTGCCACCAGAGGTCCTTAACTGAGGCCCAGGGAGGTTAATATATAAAAGTATATATTTACTTAGAGTAGTGTCTTGCAGTTAGTATGTGCCGGTTAAGTAGTTGTTATTATGATGATGATGATGATATCAGTTTTGATATTTTTCAAGGACCTAAGCCAGTTGTGGTTAATCTGGTTTCACATATTTGATGGGTAAAGTCAGTGCTTCTCTGATTTGGAAGATTGGCATCACTGAGTCAAGTTAATTTTTTTTTTTTTTTTTTTTGCAGGCCTTGTCCAACTATACAACAAAGAACCATCAAATCTTTCTCTGGAGCAAATGAATGACGTAGTTGATGGAATTATCTGGAACCACTCATGTGGTGAAGATGGCTGATTGGTTGACCTTGGCCTATTCCAGCCATGATGTTAATTCACAGGGTGAGGCTCTGGTAGCTCAAATAGTGCTTCTGCCTTTAGTACCTCTGAGAGGCTCTTTTTGTGGTTAGGGTTACGTTTAAGGAGAACTGACTACAATCCCTATATTCTCAGGTCATGCTTCTAGAGTACACAAAACTTGCTAAAATATGCTCATGAGGATGTAATGCATGGCAAAAAATGATTATCGATAGTGGTTTGGTGATGGAACAAGCTGTGCTCATAGAAATAATTAAACATTAAGTGTGCAAAGAATCTAAGTATAAAATTTAGGAGACAAATCTTAATTCCTAATACTGGCCCTTTATTCTTGTCTGGTTTCCATGAAGTCTTGGCAACATTTTCAAGTTCCAAGTTCTGATATATTTCTTCTTGTTGCAGCTGAGATTCTGACAGAGAATATTTGGCTACTAAGAAAACAGAGCATTTCTGAACAACAGTTTATTATATTACCTAATACCATTGTTCCTTCTCTAACCACCCTCTTTTTCCACCATCGTTTTTTGAAATCAAAGATAATTTCATTTCCTGGGTATACTGCTTGTTCATACCAAACAAACATGTACACATATCAGTCTTAGTACATGGCCCAGAGAGATTGCATTCAATATTGTTTGCTTGGATTTTAGGGGTTTGATGAGAGGAGGACATGGATGTGAGTAAGGCATTTTCAGCAAGAACAATTTAACAATTTAGAACTCTTAAATTCCTGTGTTCAACCTCTCTTCTGCATAAGCTCACAGATGAGAACTGAGTGACACTGTGGGGACTGTTCTGGGATAATAATTTTTCACTGATCTGATTACAAGGAATTCTTGACAATGAATAATCAAGACAATAGAGCTGTTTCCAGCAAGTACTATTGTAGTAATCACTCTTCCTGATGAAAGCACCAGATTGTTCTGAAAACCAGAGAGCTACTCTCTGTGGAAACAGACATATATTTATTTTGGAAAAATGTTAGTTTAGAGCAACCAGCAACTTCTCCAACTTCATTTTCTCCACAGTACTGTTTTAAACCAGGGTTCCCAGCTTCTAGTTCCTGGAGAGGAGTCCAACTTAGTTCTTCAGAAGACATAAAAAAAAAAAGAGGCAAAGAATAAAAGAGAGAAAGAAAGAAAAAAAGAAAGCCATCTTCTTTTTTAAGGAGAGCAGAAATAATCTTTGTGTCTAATATATACATTTATTCTTGATTTATGGAGACCATTACTTCTGGGACTTAATGTGTGGAGATTCATTAGGACATAGAAAGAATGCCTTCTTTTCTTACTAGAATAGATACTTTTGAAACCCCTTACTCAAGACTATAGATCAAATCTTTAGTAAGATTTAAAAACCCAGGTTTAAGTTTGAATTCTCTGACTAGCTGGGTGAACCTGAAAATCATTTAATTTCTTTGGAGGGCCAATTCCTTCATCAAGCATCAAGTAAATTATTATTATTATTCTTTAAATTAAGCAATCATGTTTATTGTAGAAAAATGAGAAAATGCCAAGAAACAAAATGAAGGAACTAAAAGTAATTATAGATCTACCACTCAGAAAAATCACTTTTCGCAGTCAGTGAATCTCTTTTTCCTCTCACTATCCTTTATATATTCTTCTATCCATCCATCCACCCATCCATCCATCCATCCATCCATCCATTTCCACCCATCTATTTACCTCCCCACTCATTCACCCACACATTCAATGGAATCATACTATGCATAGAGCTGTGTAACTTGCTTTCTCCACTCAACAATATTCCTGAATACCTTTGCATGTCATTATCTTGGGTTACTTATTTCTTGTCTCTAAAAAAGGAAGATACAGACAACTCAATGTAGCTTAGTCATTAAATAGTTTATAAATTAATTTATAGCTTTCCAGTAATATAAAAGCTTTATTAAGAAGGTTCTGGCAAGATGGCGGACTAGGCAGAAGGATTGCACAGACCCTCTTCAACAAAGAAAAGGGAAACCAATTAACACAGACACAGAAGATAATCTTGGACCCCT
>NW_006921613.1:14727976-14755832 GCF_000298275.1 Orycteropus afer afer | reverse complement strand
TCAACCCATTCGAAGGCAAAAATGTCTTGGCTCTGCGGGGCTAGGGGCAGGCGGATGAAAGCATCCTTCAAATCCAGGGTTGTATACCACACATGATCTGGGGGAAGATCGCTGAGCAGCGTATAAGGGTTAAGGACTGTGGGGTGTATGTCTTCAACTCAGCGATTTATCTCTCTCAGATCCTGCACCGGTTGGTACTCTCCCCCTGGTTTCTTTACTGGGAGGAGAGGTGTATTCCATGCAGACCGACACCTCTTTAGTACCCCCTCCTGTAACAGCCGCTGGATATGGAGCTGTATGCCTTCCTGGGCTTCCCTGGGCATGGGATACTGTCGGACTCTTACCGGTGTGGCAGAGGGTTTTAAGTCCACAATAATGGGTGGTAGTGTTTTGCAAACCCAATTCCTCCAGTTTCTGCCCAGGCTTGGGGAAACTCTTCCAGCCACAGAGCCATATCCATTAAGCCTGCACGCTGGTCTTCCACACCTTTATACAAGCGGTATTCGTCTTGTAAGGTGACCGTCAGGACCTGTAGAGGGGAGCCTTCTCCATCAGTAACCTGGACACCATCCTTGTGAAAGAATATATGGGCTTGGGCTTTGGATAATAAGTCTCTTCCTAACAGTGGTGCAGGACAATCGGGTACAATTAAGAATGAATGGGACACTTGCTTAGTTCCCAGATTCACCTGTCACTGCTTGTTCAATGACACCATTTTGCCCTCTTGGAGACCGGCCATTAGAATCTGGTAGTACTTTTGGAGACGCTCCTTACCTTTCAATTGTTCAAAGTCCCAACCAGGACGAGATAACGGGAACCCCGTGTCAATTAAATTCTGAAGCATTGTAGGTTGTCCATTATATCCCAGCACATTTTTCCTGGCCTCGGTCAAGATCCTTTCTTTCTCCTCTGTGGTGAACAAAACCTGCAATAGCTGCTGACAATCATCCCAAGTGGGGTTATGAGTAAACAATATAGAATCTAACAAATTAATTAAGCTTTGGGGGTTTTCAGAAAAGGGGGCATTTTGAGCTTTCCAGTTATACAGGTCTGATGTTGAAAACGGCCAGTACTGCCAGGTTCTGCTTCCGTCCTCACGGGGCGGGCCAACCGCTCTGAGGGGCAGCACCTGGACAGTAGATGATGGAGCTTCAGCCTCCTGGGAGCCCCTCTGGTGCGGGCGGAGACAAGAGGCTGGGCCCGTAATGACGGGTGGCGCACTTGGAGCATTTGCTCCATTCCCTCCCGACACTTGTGGAACCTGGAGAGGGTGGGGAGGTGGCGGAGGGCCATAGGGAGGTGGAGACATGCTGCTTTCTAGATCCATCAGATCGAGGTCAACCTGAGAATCAGGCAAAACTGATGAAACAGCTGCTTGGGACCCAGGTCATCTCGGTTTTTCCCCTTTTCGCTAGTCCCAAGTGAGGATGTCAATACCTTAACAGAAGGGTTCGGAAGAAAATATTTTAGCCATGGGGGTGGATTAGTCACTATATCTTGCCACACTAAAATGTAAGGAAATTGTTCCAGGTGCCCACGGGGGCCTGGCACCTGGACTCGGTCGAATACGGCTGTGATCACCTTTCCATCCAGTGAGCCCTCTGGAGGACACCCCACCTCAAAGGAGGGCCATTCTGAAGAGCAAAAAGTTATTAGTTTATTTCTCTTAATTACCACAGACAAGTTAGATCCTCTGGTCTTAAACTCTGAAAAATGTTCAACCATCAGGGACAGAGGGGTAGTCTGTTTCTGTCCCATTTCAACCTTCTTTAAGAAAACACAGAACGGATAAAAGACAGTGGCCACACAACAAGAGACACTAAAACAGACAGCACAAATATCCGACACCCAGAGACACCAAACCAGACAGCACAACTATCCAACACCCAGAAGAGATCTCGTTCCAGCACCACAGTTTGGAGGGGCCTCTCCCCTTCCCTGAAGTGGGCTGCTCTTACCCAGAAAAAGCGCCCACAGCCTGCCCGTGAGTTTGGAAAGGGCTCCTTTCCCCACTCATTTGGCGCATCCGCCGATTTCCAGTCTTTCCTGATGGACTAGTGCCCCCACGCAAACGGCGTATCTAGTCCTTCCGGCCTTTCCTGAAACTTTCCTACTATTGCAGACAGCCTCACTCGTTCCGAATCCTCCTTCCCGGCCAATGCACCAAATGTTGTGCCCAGGTTGTGAAGGAGTTGTTCAGCGTGAGGAATTTGCCAGCACACGACAATGCAAATGCAAAAGGAAAGTTTATTTGCTAGCTCAAGCTAGGGTCCTTGCTCTTTGCCAACACAGTGGCCTTAGCAAAAGACCCCATGCTCCTTCATTATCACATTTTTATAGAAAAATATGGGGTGGAGTAGCACCAGGGCAAAGGGGTACAGATGATTGGTTGTTGCTAAGGGGTTTTGGGGGACGTGTTGGAACCTCTGGCTCCAAAGTCTACTTAGGGAATTATTATCTAGGGAGGATGCAGAGTGGAAGACTTCAGGAGCCACGCAGATCTCTGATACGTGCTGATTCTGGAGGACTTCTCTGATGCGTGCTGAATCCGAAGGAAATCTCTGATACCTGCTGAGACCAGAGGGTAGATAAAGGCCCTAGGGAGTGTTTAGAATCCTCAACATTAAAAGACTTGTTAGAATCCCTGGCACTAAAAGGTTTCTGGTTAAAGATTTCCCTGGAGGCTATTAGGACTCTGGCCTCAGCCTCACAGAATGAAGCTTCAATGACAAAGAGCTCATTAATCCACTAACAATGTCTGTCATAGGCTTGGAGGGAGGGAGCTGTGGCATTCAGATTAAGTTTTGGCCATCCAAGGGCTAGATTCTATGCCAGTTGATCAATGGTTAGTCTATTTTCTAATAAAAAATCATGACAAAAAGTTTGGCAAAAGAATTTTTATGCTATTTGTGAGTATAAGAAGACATAAAACCCCCAAAAACAAAGTCACTGCCTTTGTGTCAATTCTGACTTATAGCAACCTCCCACCGGGTTTCCAAGGCTGTAAATCTTTCCAGAAGCAAGCTACCTCATCTTTCTTCCATGGAGCAGCTGGTGGATTTGTACCACCAACCTTTTGGTTAGCAGCCAAATACCTTAACCGCCAGAGCTCCTTATGAGAGGGATGTAATTTAGGTGTGAAAATAATGGAATTTCCAGTATAGTTTTATGATTTATAGGAAAAGCAAATATTTGAAATGAGGACTGTGCTGGGAAAATCCATGGTTAAGAAAGTATGCTGAATCATTGGGAACCACAACATTGAAGGAGTGGACATTCTGGTGAAGGATGATGAGTGGAAGGGAAGGAAGGGATCTTTCAGGAGAGGTGGCCCCAGGTAGGCTGGGGCAGGGACAATCAAATGGTGTCTGAAATGCTTATGTTGAGACATGTCCCAACACAGCTCCTAAAGAGAACATTCCCAAGCTGGTTCTGTTCCTGCATGCATAAATTTCCCCCACTTAGACCATGAAAACATGTGTTTACTCCAGTTTGACACTGGCCTTTAAAAGAACAAAAGATTTTACTGTAACTCGAGGGCATGTAACAACAACAACAACAACCAGCTTATAGTACACTGTCACCCCCATCTGAACAAACAAAACCAAATCAAAGTTGGAGGGGCATTTAGTGGTCATTTGAAGACTTTCTTTCCTTTAGTCCGACATTCACTAGGTCATTTAGAAACTGGCAGAAATTTTGAACTTCTCAACCCTTCCTTTCACTCTGCTAGGCTGTCACTGAATTTTCTTGCCACTTCTCCCAGTCACTCAGCTGTGTCATTTTAGTGTGGAGCAGAACCAAGAAGAATGCAGTGGACCAAATATTGAAAAACAAAACCAAACCAAACCCCCAAGAATTGTCATTAACCTTTTTTCAGGATTGTGGCTTTGGAAGGAGAAGAACTAGAAGGTGCTATCTTTCATATTCCTTTCCCTGGAGAAAAGAGTAAAGATAGAAGGTTTCCTCATTTGTGAAGTGAGGACAATGATAATAGGTGGTTGTGAGGATTCAATTCTTAGCAAATGATAACTGCTCAATAAATACTAGTTTTAAAAAAGTTTTCCAGTTTCTGACTGAATTTTCCATGGTGTGAAAATGACCATAACAGTGTTGACAGTGCATAGAGTGGTCAGGAGCTGGAGGAGCATGTTTGCAGACTGGTTCTCAGAGGAGTTCAGGGATCTGCAAGTTTATATGTCCTCTGTGACTAATGGGGAAATTGGGTGTGCAAACAAAGCAGATGCAGTTTCCCCAGTCAGTCTGTTCTCCCTCCCTTGCAATTAGAGCCTTGTGTTGTACCTGCTTGCTGTGTGTTTAAAGATGGAATTCCAGCTCAGCTTTCCTCCAACTTGGGGCTAACTGCTTAGAGAGGAAAAGTTAAAAAAAAGATTTAAACCACCAGAATTTTACAACACAACTATGAAAACTTGCTTTCTAAATTCTATCTTCTTTAATAATTACATTTCAGAACTTTATGGCCCACTGAAAGTCCCTCTGGCTACTGCTGCTTCTAATATAAACAGAATCAACAGACAAGAAGTCTGGACCTCGTGCTGAACATTTGGCCCAACCTGACTGAGTTCTGAGTAGAGTGTACTGGTTCTTCAGGGAGTGACCTTGCACCAAGATTCTTCAGACTTTCTAGTACAAACGAGCAACATAGCGAACTGGAAGGAGCTTGATTGAAGTCAAGACGTCTGGGGCTCAAAGAACTGAAGTTTTCCCTACTGTGGAAAAAAAAAAAAAAAGAAAGAAAAGGATCTTAATGCAAAATCTACCTAGTTGCCAAGTCATGACAGAGATTAAAGAGAATGAAAACTAGAAAGTGCTGTTCAAACATTGTTGCTGAAGTCATTTGCTGCTGAGTTGATTCTGACTCATGGTGACCCCATGTGTGTAGAGTAGAACTGTTCCACAGAGTTTTCAAGGCTGTGACCCTTTGGAAACAGCCTATCATGTCTGTTTTCCATAGTGCCTCTGGATGTGTTCGAACTGTCAAACTTTTGGCTAGGGACTCTTGTTCAAATATTGTTGTTGTTGTTATGTGCCGTCGAGTCAAACCCGACTCATAGCGACTCCTCCTTGGGTTTCCGAGGCAGTATCACTACGGAAGTAGGATTGCCCAACCTTCCTTCTGAGGAGTGGCTGGTGGGTTTGAACCACCAGCCGTCTGGTTAGCAGGCAAGTGTCTTAGCCACTATGCTACCAGAGCTCCCTATTAGCAAGCATTATTATCAACCTGTTGATGGAGGGAGCAGAGGCCTCTTTGTGACTCTGTGCATATGCTCCTGTATGCTCAGGCAGATAAAGGACTTAACTCAAGCATATAGATTTTGTTATTATTATTATTATTATTTTGGAATCTTTTCAAAAAAGCATTCTTTCTTGAACCAAGAACTTATGTACACTTTCACTTCCCTGAGGCAACCAGCTTGGTGTTAGTCTGGGTCATCTGAGAAGCAGATGCTCTTCTGGGATTAGATGTATAGAAAATTTATTGGGGGAAATGCCTGTGAAGGATATTGGGGAGGGAGTCAGAGTAGATCTGCCATACAATGCAGGTCTGACCCCTGTAAAGCAGAGAAGAAAGGAAGTAATGTCTTAGACTGCAGTGAAGTTCTAAGAAAATTTTACACTGGCCAAGGGCAAGTCTTTGAGATAAAAAGTCTCCTATAAGGAGTCTTGCATCTTCCAGAAATGGGCCTTCCTCAGTGTTCTAGGTACCTAAACCAGTATCTTAGTTTAATCTTAAGATACTTAGTACTTTATATATTAGTTTCTCATTGTTGCTCTAACAAAAACAACAGAAGTGGGTTGTTTTTTTTTTAAGAACAGAAATGTATCATTTCACAGTTTTGTAGGTTGGAAGTACAAATAAGGGCATTGGATCTAGTGGAGGCCCCCTCCTTGTGGGTAGCCTTAGGTGTTCTTTGGGGTTCTTTGGCTTGCAGATGGTTCCTCACATGATCTCTCTCCCCTGTGTGTTGTGTATATTCTGCCTTTTTTTATACAACACTACATGAAAGAGATTAGGTTTGGGACCCATCCTACTCTGATAGACCTTATTAACATAACAAAAGAAAACTCTATTTTCATACAGGGCCATATGGATAGGTACAGGCATTAGGATATCAACAAAACATTTTTTGGGACACAGTCCAATCCATAACACAATATATCTCTGTTGTGCTTAGTCATTGGCTGGGAGCATATTCTGATACTCTGGAGAATGTGGTTTTGGTATTGACAATGATGAATTTCAGAGCAGAGTGACTGGGGTCTAATTATGTTCCCTGTAATAGGATATCAAAGAAGCACATTGTCATGATGCTGCAAGGAAAAGTCTTGCAGACTTTTTCCTATGGCTATGTAATCTTGTATGTCTCATAAATGTACATGTATGAGAATATATACAAATCTCCATAAACATTACGGTTTCTTGAACATGGATTTTTTACTTTATAATAATATTTTAAAACATCATATCGATGCATATATTTCTACCCCATTCTAGTTTTTTTTTTTAATTAATTTTGTTGTTAAGGATATACACAACAAAACATACACCAATTTAACAATGTCTACATATACAATTTAGTGACATTGGTTTTATTCTTTTGGTTGTGTAACCATTCTAACTCTCTTTTTCTGAGCTGTTCTTCTCCATTAACATAAATTCATTGCCCCCTAAAGTTCCTATCTAATCTTTTGAATGCTGTTGTCAATTTGATCCCATATAAACCACCAAACTCACAGCTGTCGAGTTGGGTTCGACTCATAGCGATCCCTCCTTTGGCTTCCGAGGTGCTATCATTATGGAAGTAGATTGCCCAACCTTCCTTCCAAGGAGTCGCTGGTGGGTTTGAACTGCCAGCCTTCTGGTTAGCAGTCAAATGCCTTAGGCACTATGTTACCAGAGCTCCCAATAGATAGTTCTTGAAAGAGCATAATGCTCAAGGCAGACTTTTTTTACTAATTACATTAAACTGTTGTTTGTTTTGAGAAGACTTCAAGGGCTATTTTTAGCTTAAGGTTTAAAGATTATCTCAAGGCAATATTTTCATTAAAGATGATCTCAAGTCAATAGTTTCAGGGGTTCATCCAACCTTCATGGCTCCAGGAAGTCTGGAGTCCATGAGAATTTGAAATTCTCTTCTACATTTTCCCCTTTTGATCAGGATTCTTCTATAGAATCTTTGATCAAAATGTTCAGGATGGTGGCCAGGCACGATCCAGTTTTTCAGGTCTGATGGCAAACAGTTGTTCATGGAGGTGATTACCAACACTTCCCATATCTTCCTTTTATTCTTGACACTCTTTCCTCTCTTGCTCCAAGTGAATAGAAACCAATAGCTGTGCTTTTAAGATCCCAGGCACTATGAAATGAACTAGGAGATAGAACAGAAGAACAGAAGCACGAAACATGTTATTAGGTCAATTGACTGGGATAGCCCACGAGATCATGACCCTAAACCTCCAAACCAAGGAAGCAAATCCCAAGAAATATTTAGCTGTACATATGCAGCCTCAGAAGCTACTCTTTAAAAACATTTTTTCTTGGTCATTGTTGTAAATTTTACCTCATTCTTTTGAATGGCTCAATGAAATTCTATTAGCTTTAATGAATTATATTAAATGAATCCTCATTTGATTTACATTTGAACACCCCCCCAGTTTTTCACTATTACAAATAAGACCATATAAATCACCTCACATGAATATCTTTATATATATATATTTATTTTATTTTTAAATGGGCTAAATTACTATAATTGGAGTTGCTGAGTCAAAAACATGATATAAGCTTTTGATAGATACTGTCAAATCAACATCCAAAATGATTTTACCAACTGGCTCTTCCATGAACATTATATGATAGTCCACCTTCATCCACTGCTACACCAACCCTAGGTATTTTCATTATTTTTAATTTTGTCAGTTTGGTGAGTGAAAAATAAGCATGTAGGCTTTAAATAAATCAGTTTAAAAGGGAGAGTTCCAATATCCACAATTCCTTAACACTTTCTACTGATGGATCTATGTTGGGACCATCCTCTGTTAGGAGTCTGGGTTATCTGTGAGTTGTCTGGGCTTGGAGCTCTGAACTCAGAAGCAGAGTAGCAAACTGGATGTGGGCCCTTGTGCCAAGTATCAATCAAAAACCCTGAAAAGGTGCCTGGAATGGCACCATTAGTGACTTATTTCTTTTGAAATCTGAGAAGCCCTCAAAATACAGAGCCCTCTATTAAAGTTAAAATACTCTCTTTGACCCTCAGATATAACCGAACATCTATATTTTTCAGCTGGGAAAATGAAATTCTTTCCTAGAGGGTGCTTTGACCAGAGTCACATGACTAGTTAATGGCAGAGCTAAACCAGGTTTTCTGACTTCCAGACCAGTATTCTACATTGTAAGAAAACAAAGAACAGTTATTTTTATCATAATTACAAAGAGGAATGCTGGGGTTAGCCAGCCACATGAAAGTCATCAAAAGACTTCAAGTAAAACTGAGAAAACCAAAGCCCCAAACACTGAATGTTAAATATATGAAGAATTAAAATTTACATATTCGTGTCACCATGAAGTATACATTGAGTCAAATATTGTAGAAATAAAACAATTAAAAAGACAAAAGTGACAATCATGTTTTAGGGAAAGTGCCTATGATGCTTTGACAAATAACCTTTATGTGTGGTTACTAAGCACATATAGATGCACATAATTAAAAAATTATGGCATAGACAATGTAAGCAGTTGTCAAAAGACCTTCATAGTTTCCAATTTAACCTAATAAAGGGGACTCTAAACAAGTCTGTTTAAGTAGGGGAGTGCTTTTCTCTGAGATTCCTCAGTACTGGCTGATAGCATGCCTTTGATCCTATTGCTCTATAACCTGAGATAGGATTGATTTGAATCTGAATTCTTAAGCAGTGAGTAACTAGCATCTCTGGGTACTTTTCTTTTTACCAATCTTGGACTTCTATCCAAAAGATAATAGTTCTGATTAAGAAGGACCAAAGATCTCATTTCTTAAGTGGAGATAAAAGTTTTTTACTCTCATTTCTGCTAGTTTAGGTACCTATTAAGAAGCCTTTGTGGTGCAATGGTTAAGTGCTTGGGTGCTAACCAAAAGGTCAGCAGTTCAAACACACCAGCAGTTCTGCAGGGGAAAAGACCTGGCAATCTACTTTTGTAAAGCCCAGAAAACTCTAAGGGGCAGTTCTACTCTGTTCTATAGGATCACCATGAGTTGAAATTGACTAGAAGGCATACAGCAACCAGTTAGCATTAATCTTCTTGTCCTGATTAGCAAGTTTACTTTTTCCTTGTTTATCTTCTTGCATAGAATTTGTTCAGCATTATGCTGAGGGATTTTAGTCCTTCTTTAGGATCTATCATTTGTCAAGACCCAGTTTTCCAACATTTTGTACATATTATTTTAAGTTCTGAACTCTGAAATCACATGGCTTTTTGTCTTATCCCTTTTTATTGTAAACTGAAATACAGATAATGAAAGCCACACAAAGCAAATGTATGGCTCAGTGGGTTTTTATGAAGCCAGTATTTTTGGAACTGTCACCTAGGTTAGAAAACAGAATTTTTCCAGCCACCTCAGAATGTTCTTCATGTGTCTTGTTACTATCTCCATTCCTTTCCTTCTTCTAAACTAACAACTCACCAGAATTTATAGGTTCTCTTCTTGCAACCCTAGATACATATTTTATTAATGCCCATTTTGATTTGCTTTTAAGTCTGTTTTAACTTATAGTTTCTTTTCTATCCTTTAGTTTATCATATAGCCATTGAACCTGGAGCATGCAACTTGTAGAATTACCTACGGTCTAAATTTTACTGATTGCATCCCCGTGGTGCAGTTTACCATACTCCATTGTCTTCTGTGTTTCCTGCAAATTGGCAGATGATGGAAAGTGTTTGACAGATTTTTTATCAATCCCTTTGGCGACACAACTTGTGCTCCTGTGACCTTCCATTGCTGTTGTTGTTAGCTGCCCTCAGTCGTCTCCATTCATGGTGACCTTACATACAACAGAACAAACCGTCATCCTCACAATCTCCAGCATGTTCGAGTCCATTGTGGTGACTACTGTGCCAATCCATCTCACCAAGGTTCTCTTATGTCTTTCTTGGCCCTCTACTCCACCAAACATGATTACTTCCTGTAGTGATTGATTCCTCCTGATAATGTGTCCAAAGCAAGTGAGTTAAACAATATTCTGTGATAATCCATAAGGTTTTCATTGGCTAAGTTTTGGTCAGATCTTTCTTTCTGATGGTCAAGGCTTTCTTCCTGATCTTTCACTGTTGTTGTTGGTAGCTGCCATTGAACCAGTCCCCAACTCATGGCAACCCCATCTACAGTAGAACTAAATGCTTCCCAGTGCTGTTCCATCTCCATGATCAGCTGGGGATCAAACTATTGTGCTTCACAGGACTTTCATTGGCTGATTTTCAGAAGCAAATCACCAGGCATTTCTACCTAGAGTTAGCTAGCTAGAAAATAGGACACAAGTTTAAAAGTGAAGTTATCCTCTTTATTTGCCTGTCCTTCTAAGGTTATATTCAGTTTCTTTTGGGATAGAGATGACAAGAAGGTATCTGGGGTAGCACTAGAAAGAAGCTCAAAGGAACTTAGAGATTTTTGGAGATGAGTGAGGGTTGAAGTCCTCATTGAGCTATGAAGAATTTTTCCAAATGCCAACTAGCAACATTTTAGATATCATCTGTGGCAGACACAGAGATGCAATGCCCAGACCTCTCCTGAATAAAGCACTTGTTGCTCAATTCCCTGAAGGATGGTTCACTGGCCATCTCCTGTTGTTTACTTCTTTAGGTCAGCCTCAGCCTGTGAGCTGTGACTCCCCTAATGGGGGATCATTGCTCCGAAGGTCTCTGCTGGTCCAGTAGAGACTTTGTCCAATATGCTCATCCTTGCTGCCTTCCTTCGCTTATCACAGGTGTTACTCTTCCATATACTATTTGCATTTTAAACTCTGTCTCAGTGTCTGCTTCCCAGAAGACCCAACTGATACAGCAGTTCCAGGAGTGCTTGAAGGAAACAGGTGGTAAGATGAGATTTTGGGACTGGATCATTTAGTGCCTGGCTGGCAGTGAGAACCTCATCCCAGGTGGTATGTGGGGTACAGATAGTCCCTGGCATAAAATATTGGCTTGATTGCAAAAACTTTCACTGGTGGTGAATTGAGAAAATGTTCTAATTCAATGATTTAGGCATTTGAAAAGTACAGGGGAAACAATTCATACAAGGGGAATGGAATTGGCTGGTTGTTCTTAAGTTTCATTGATGCCATTTATAGTTAATAATGAAAGCTGAAGGCAGCTAAGAAATTGAAAACTAAGTGTGAAAGTCAGAAGTACTCTTTGGTAACTTATCTCCAGCTTTGGGAGGGCAGAAAAAGACCAAACTCAGGATTAAATAGAATTCTGAGGTTCAAAGAAGATTAATTATTGAGGCAGGATTAATTACAGGGTCCTGATTGAAAAAATTGAGATTCTAACAGATGGGAGCTCTGGTAGCATAGTGCGTAAGGCACTTGACTGCTCACCAGAAGGCTGGTGGTTCAAACCCGCCAGCCATTCCTCGGAAGGAAGGTTGGGCAATCCTACTTCTGTAGTGATACTGCCTCGGAAACCCAAGGAGGGGTCGCTATGAGTTGGGGCCGACTCGACGGCAAATAATAACAACAAAAACAACAGATGGGAGGAGCATCTTATTAGTGCCACAGATTCCTCAGCACTCTCAGAGCTTTTCAGAGGTGATGCCTCTTCCTGTTAAGAGCTAAGATATATCTTGGTGAGTGACTTTTAGGCAGGATAGCAGTCTTCTTCCTCCTTCAAAATCTGGCCTCCACCTCTTTTCTTAAGTGCCAGGGCTATAACTAGGGTCAGTTCACAGCATGACCCAGTTGGGGGTGCTGGGAATTGCCTAAGAATAATCCTTTTTTGTTGTTGTTGTTTTTGAAACAAGGATTGTTTTAACTATATCTCTGAGGCAATCAATGAATTAATATTTATTATACTTAGGTACAAACACATCCCTATGATATATATGGAGAACACAGGACTCTAAAAAATGGGCCCTGCTTTTAAAGAGCTTACACACTAGCTCAGAATAAGAGATATGAATATATGAAAAAATTAGTGAGCATGAAATCATACATGGCTGTTCGGGTTAGCTAGTGCAACTCTGACATGAATACACCACAAATGGGATGTCCTTAACAAACAGGAGTTTATTCTATTATAGTTTGGAGGCTTTAAGTCCAAGTTCAAAGTGCCAGTCTCTAGGGGCTGGGTGAAAGGCCCTCAGCCTTGGGCTTCAGCTCTGCCTCCAGCCCACTGAAGCTAGAGGCTTTTCTTCACTCATACAGCTGCTAGCTGCTGAGGCTGCCAAGCCCAAGGTTGACAAGTAACAAGGCACAGTCCTGATATTACCAAATCACATGGCAGGTCATTTATTCAAATCCATTGTACATCCCTAGGTTGGCAGAGCATGGCAGGCTGCTGAACAATGATATGGCTACATGCAGGGTTCAAGGTGCCACAAGCTAGAGACCATTCCCCAAGGCTTCTCCTTATATACAGGAAGCAGACCACATTCCCTAAGGCAGCTATTCAGCTTTTCACAGTAGATTCCACCATGGAGTTGACTGTCAGTCTCATCTTGGGAATGCTACATCCAGCTGCCCAGCCACTCAACTAGGCCCAGCCAAGTTGACACATCAACTACCACAATGGCTAAGCTCTAACATAGGCTTAAAAAGAATACAAGGGTTTTAAGTGCATAAGTCAGCCATTGTGCCTCTTATACCCAATATTCCCTCCTGTTGTTGTTGTTTGCTGTCGAGTCGGCCCTGACTCATAGAGACCCCTCCTTGGGTTTCCGAGGCAGTATCACTATGGAAGTAGGATTGCCCAATCTTCCTTCCGAGGAGTGGCTGGTGGGTTTGAACCGCCAGCCTTTTGGTGAGCAGTCAAGTGCCTTAGGCACTATGCTACCAGAGCTCCCATATTCCCTCCTAGGTACAGTAATATCTTGCTCAGGAAAATATAATGGTTTTTGTGTGGTATGACTATTGATTAGCTTAACATTTGGTCACATGTTCCTAAGAAAGCCAGTCTATAAACTAGCTTCTTGTTCTTGCTAGGTTTCAACTCATAGTGATCCTACGAACAACAGAACAAAACAGTGCCTGGTTCAGTGTCATCCTCATAACCATTGCCATGCTTGAGCCCATGATCAGAGCCACTGTATCGATCTATGTCACTGTGGGTCTTCCCCTTTTTCTCTGCCCCTCTACTTACCCAGCATGATGTCCTTATCCGGAATTGGTCTATTCTGACAACATGATCAAAGGATGAGAGACAAAGTCTGGCCATTCTTGCTTCTAAGGAGCTTTCTGGCTGTACTTCCTCCAAGACAGATTTTTTCATTCTTCTCGCAATCCACAGCATATTCAATATTCTTTGTCAATACCACAATTCAAATCTATCAATTCTTCTGCAGTTTTCCTTATTAATTGTCCAGCTTTCATATGCATATCAAACTACTGAAAATTTGCTTCAGGCACACCTTTGCTCTTTGATACTTTAAAGAGGTTCTTTGCAGCAGATTTGCCCAATGCAATGCATTGTTTGATTTACTGACTGCTGGTCTGGTGCAGACAAGCCAATAACAAAGTAAAAGAGTTGGCCAGAATCTCTTTTGCAAGTTTGGACTAGGAAATAGTGAGAGACTGAACATTGGGAACTCAGTCTCATGATGTTACCTTCCTTCTCTCCTCAGGAAAAGAGATATCAGAAGACCAGAGGAGGAGGATGCAAGTTGATAGAGGGACATGGACGTGTGGAAATTTGCTATGTGATGTTGAGGGTAGACCATTTTATATATCCTAATGAAGATCTATGTAACATTTCTCCGTAGAGTTACCTTGGACCAACATTCACCCTCGATGTCTGATCTCACTGAGGTCTACATTTTGCTTCCTTTGGGACTCCTGACTTTGCATGTCCTTTCAATGTGCCCAATATTATCTGAAGAAATTTGGATGAGTTTCTATTTCTTGCAACCAGTTAAGCCTAACTAAAGCAGTACTATAGGCTAATGGAGGGAAAATGAAAGCTGTAGTTAGAGAAAGACAAGTTGGACTTGTGTAGAGAGAATCTAGACAAAGGCATATTTCCTCTGAAAAAATTTATGGGCCTTCAGAATTCTGATGTATTTAGAGTTCTAATGAATCCAGGGTTTACTGCCATTCAGTACTGACAAGGCACACTTTTGGGTGCTGATTTTCCTCACATACAAAAGTGAAGGCGTTTGAGTTTTGAGCCAAGAGTCAGAACTTTCTTCAGTTGGGTATAAAGCATTATTTTACATTGTGACTTTAATTCTTAATAATACAGCTCTGCTGTTGTAGTTGTTATTTGCCGTCGAGTCGGCCCCGACTCATAGCGACCCCTGATTGGGTTTCCAAGGCAGTATCACTACGGAAGTAGGATTGCCCAACCTTCCTTCCGAGGAGTGGCTGGTGGGTTTGAACCACCAGCCTTCTGGTTAGCAGTCAAGTGCCTTAGGCACTATGCTACCAGAGCTCCTAATACAGCTCTAGTTGTGTCTATTAAAGTCTGTGGATAGCACAAATGGTTTGCAATCAACTAGCAACATGAAGGTTAATCGTTTCAACTCACCCAGTGGCAGTGTGCAAGAAAAGTCTGGCTATCTGCTTCTGTAAACATTACAGCCAAGAAAAGCCACTGGGGCAGTTCTACTCTGTAACAGATAGGGTCACCATGAGTCAGACTGAACTCAACAGCAATGAGTTCATTATTTTTAATTATGTCTATTATCAAACTATCAAAAACATATTTTAGAAAATTAGCTGAAGGTCTTTACAATTTTTTTTTTGGTGAAGAATTAAAATATCTGATGTACAAAGAAATCCATGAGTGTGATTACTTTTTATTTCTTCGGGGATAGATCCTCCTTGGATCGGAAATTCTTCATCTTAAGTGATACTCAAGTGTAAGGAGACAATAAAGGCAAAAACATTGACAGGGAACTCTGCAGCAATGCTGTGGCCTGTGGGTTCACCTAGCTATTGATGCATGTAAAGGAAGTCCTATTAACAACTGCTTCCTCCTTTGGCTGACAAGAATGAAAGGTTTAGTGATACTGAGGGTGAAGAAAGCAGATTTTATTCCTTCTTGACAGAGTATATTCTAAGCGATCTGGTGAGAGAAGGAGGAAGGCAGGTCTGGAATAAAGAATCCCTTTTATTTTGAAAATGGTGAGAGAAAAGAAAAATAGCATGTGTCAGTCCTAGAAACAGACAGTTTGCACCATGAACACTGCTGAAATACACAAGGAAAAATGATTACAGAGTAATGTGGAAGGAACTTTCCTCTTACCCCACATTATTTACTTGTAAGCACTCCCATGTAAACTAGCTACACTCAACACAACTGCTAGCTATGGACCATGGAAAATCTGTGATTGGATATGCATGGGGAGTACTTGCCATCTTCCTCAACTTTGACATTGTTGTTGTCATGAGTTCTCAGTTAGACTCAATTCTGACTCATGGTGACCCCATAGGCTACAGAGTAGAACTACTCATGGGATTTTCTTGACTGTAATGTTTACGGAAGCAGATCACCAGGTTTTCTTTTGTGGTACCAATGGGTAGATTCAAACCATCAACCTTTAGGTTAACAGTTGAGCACAAACTGCACCACCTAGAGACCTTACATAGAACCTATTAATGGTCCAAAGGGCCATTCCCTGGAGAAGGATATCATGCTTGGTAAAGTGGAGGATGAATGAAAAAGAGGAAGGCCCTCAATGAGATGGATTGACACAGTGGCTGCAATGATGGGCTCAGGTATAGCAAGGATTGTGGGGCTGGCACAGGACTGGGCAGTATTTTGTTCTGTTCTACATAGGGTGACTATGAGTCAGAGCCAACTCAATGGCACCAAACAACAACAACAATATTTGTATTACTTTCTGGGTCTTTATGTTTGTATGGTTCTCTCTATATATTTATATGAGATATAACCTAAGTGGTCAG
Organism: Orycteropus afer afer; assembly: GCF_000298275.1. Lineage (NCBI taxonomy): Eukaryota > Metazoa > Chordata > Mammalia > Tubulidentata > Orycteropodidae > Orycteropus > Orycteropus afer. The sequence goes on along the minus strand of NW_006921613.1, from coordinate 14,739,719 downwards.
TTCTCTCTCCTGATCCAACATAGTTCCACACATATTCCTCCCACATAGTACAAGACAAGGATCTGTGATAAAGGTTGGGCCCCCAGGTTAGCCAGAATGACCAGGATGGCTTTTGGGCAAAGCACAGTATCCTTTGAAAACTTCGGGGCTCCTAGGGCTCTTTTGTATTTCTCCCCACAAAATGGCAATTTTCTCTGCTTAAGAAAAGTCTTAGTTAGAGAAGAAACAACCATAGAACTTTGGAAAATAAGTACTGAAAACAAATAGCTCATGCTTTGTTATAGATCTGGACAGGTGAAATGAATAGCTGAGAATGCCAGAGAAACGTGTGTGAGGAAATAATAATAGTAAATCAAGTTCAGCCTGCCCACAAGTCAAGTAACAAACTTTTATCAGATACCAGCACCTGCTCAGCCTGAATTAGAGCCTATGGAGGGCTATTCAAATAGGTCCTTACAATAGTACAGTCAGAAAGACAAGAAGTATGTGTGTGTATATGAATAGATAAATGTATATAAAAGTATATATATGCCATTGCCAAGAAAGCAACATAGAGGTAGAAGTATCCAGAGGTAAGGTCAGGTTCATGAATCCATGAGGGAGGGGTAGCTCAGAAGGGACCCTAAGAAGAAAAACTTACCTGTTTCAATTTTGCCTAAAGTTTCCCCTGTGTATAGCATCTTCTACATGCTAACCAGCTCTATTAGCCTATGAAAGGAACATCTTTTTGTTCAGAGGGAGAAAGACAACACACAAGTTGGTTGGTCTCAAAGCATACATGCTCATTCAAATGTAGGGACTAGAAAATTAAATGACCTGGGAGTTGGCTTTCTTGTTTCTTATGTTGACACCTTATATGACTGCCTTTATCTCTCCATTTTTCTGCTCTGGATTTGTCTATGAGGAACTCAGATTCAGAAGGAATGAATAACCACATTGCTTATCAATCCTTTGGAACAAAGTTGTTCTCTTACCTGTTGGCTCTTGAGTGAAACCCCTGTGTGAAGTTTCCAGACATGGGCTTCCCAAGTGGAAAAGCTCTTGACTATTCAGGGTGCAATTTGCCTTTGATGAGGGCTTACCCACTGCAGAACAGCGAGCAGAACAGAAAGGTGACGGACAACAGAGTCACATTTCATCTGATTTCTGTTTCCCTCCTCTGTCTTGTCTCAAGTATCCAGTGATTCATGCTCTTTAAATAGGAGTCCTGAGTTTGCTTCCTTGTTCTGTCACTTTTTAGCAGTTAAATCCCAGGCAAGGCATATAATCTTTCAGACCTTAGTTACTTCATCTTAAAAATGAGGCATTGGGTCCGGCTACCACTATCAATCACTTGGAGGGGGATCTATGTAGGAGATTCTGGATAGAGAGGGAGAACAATGTGGAAAAAAACTCAAAATCATTTGGAAAAAGGGGACCAGGTTTGCTGGTCTGATAGATCCTGGAACTACTGAGACTATGGTCCCTAGCTGCCCTTCAGGTCTGGAATTGAACCTACACCTGTAGCCTCCAGCCAAACAAAAGACAGGCATAGGAGTTGAACATTTACCTGAGGTAGATACTCTTCTTGGAGAGAATAATCATGGGAGAAAGAAGGACTGTTTATGCACAGAGAGACAGCTCAGGGGGCATGGGTACATGGAGGGATGGACACAGGGAAGAGGTAACTATCAGGAGGAAGTGGGAGGGCAGCTGTTGCATTGGGGTAAATTGTAGTCATTGTCATGAGACAATGTGTAAGTGGACTTGCTGTATGGAAAGTGAATTTGCTCTGTAAACTTTCACCCAAATCTCTCTCTCTCTCTCTCTCATACACACACATACACACAAAGAAAAAGTTACCAATTAAAGAAATGCTGAATAAAACCATGAGATACTATGTTTGCCTATCAAACTGGCAACAATTTTATAAATCAGTAAAACAAACAAACAAACAAACAAAAAAAAAAACAACAAGGCATTGGGTAAAGTGGTCTCTGAGTCTCTTCCAGTCCCTAGATTTGTATAAATACCAAATAGAGTCTGAAATCAATCCACTCTAAGGTCTCAATGACTGATTTCTTGAGGTTATCCATCCCAAGGATCTTCATTTCAGCAGGTATGAAATTCCTTTGGGGAGTCACTTCCTGGCCTGGCTTATTTTGCTGGGGAGTTTGAACAGACTTGGTGCTAAGTCTGATAAAAATCCCATGCCTTTTTCACTTTGAATTATATTTCAGATTGATGCTGGTCCCAGGTTTGGGGATTTGCTATCCCAGAAGAATTGTCTTGATATCCAGGCAACATGCTTGTTGTTGTTATGTGCCGTTGAGTCGGCCCTGACTCATAGCAACCCCTCCTTGGGTTGCCGAGGCAGTATCACTACGGAAGTAGGATTGCCCAACCTTCCTTCCGAGGAGTGGCTGGTGGGTTTGAACCTCCAGCCTTCTGGTTAGCAGCCAGGTGCCTTAGGCACTATGCTACCAGAGCTCCTAGGCAACATGCTTCTTGTTGTTGTTGTTATTTGCCGTCGAGTCGGTCCCGACTCATAGCGACCCCTCCTTGGGTTTCCGAGGCAGTATCACTACGGAAGTAGGATTGCCCAACCTTCCTTCCGAGGAGTGGCTGGTGGGTTTGAACCTCCAGCCTTCTGGTTAGCAGCCAGGTGCCTTAGGCACTATGCTACCAGAGCTCTAGGATGCTCTTAATCTGTGCAACTGTGCACAGTGGGCCCTGTATATTTATGCCCTCTAGAGAATCTGATTGAACATTCAAGTAAAGTTTCCATGAATGGAACTTTTATGTTTAACATCTTCTACTGAAATAACATTTTCTTTTCTGATCCTAAAGAAATCTCCTGAAGAACAAATAAAATGTTCATACCAAGAACACTTTATAATTATAATTATGTTACTCTAAAAGGCTATAATAAACTTTAGGCAAGTGCTTCCTATTTTATTTTCACTGCAAACAATTTATAAGTGGAACTGTCCTCTTGACATGATAATGAAAGAGCAGTCATACATGTCATCTGGAGCAATTATGTTCTTCAGATGTCTGCCATAAGTATTATATGATTCCTTCCTGCTGACACCTTATCAAATATGACATGCATATTAAAAGGAACACCCAAGAGAGCTAACTTTAAAAATCTGAGTACTTTCAAGAAGTTCCATTTGTATCAAAAAGCCTTGTATCTCATCTTCTACCATAATCTTCTCTTTGCTATCTTTTTTTTTTTTTTTTTGTCTTGGCCATCAAATGGAAACAAAATACAAAAAGCATCTATTTTGGTAGTAGACATCATCCAAATTATTTAGGGCCTTAAAATACACCTGACATATTACTTCAGACAATATAGAATCTGGGGTTTGACAGATGTGGGTTCAAATCTTGACTACCGTTTCCTAGATTTTTACTTTGATCAAAGGACAAAGTCTGCGTTGCACATATAAAAAAAGGCAATGATATGGACCACGTTGCAGGATTGAGTGGAGAATTAAATGAGAAGACAAGTACAGAGTACAAAATAGAGAAACATAATTATAAAGTGTTCTTCATTTTATTTGTTCTTCAGAGGATTTCTTTATATCAGAAAAGAAATTGCTATTTCTGTATTGTGCTACCAAAACCACTTTCTGTTTCTATAACTTTTTAATTATCCCAAACAGAATCTCTATACCCATTAAGGAATATGTTCCCACTCCTCTCTCCTCCAGCCCCTGGTAACCTTTACTCCACTTTCTGTGAATTTGCCTATTCTAGATCCCTATATAAGTGGAATCATACATTATTTGTCTTTTTGTATCTGACTTATTTCACATAGCTTAATATCTTCATATTTTCCGGTTTCATTCCTGTAGTAGCATGTATCAGCAATTCATTCCTTTTTACAACTTAATAATATTTCATTGCATGTACACAGCATATTTTGTTTATTCATTCATAAGTTGATAGACACTTAGATTATTTCAACTATTGTGAATAATTAGTCTTTTCTTCCTTTTCTTTTGGTTTCTTGTATTAGTGTTTTGTTTTGTTTTGCTTTGTATAGGTCTTTTGTGTCTCAGAAGGAAGGTTGGGCAATCTACTTCTGTAGTGATACTGCCTCGGCAACCCAAGGAGGGGTTGCTATGGGTCGGGGCTGACTTGATGGCACATAACAACAACAGGCCTTTTGTGTCTCTGGTTAGATTTATTCCTAAGTACTTCATCTTTAAGGTGGTTATTGTAAATGGTATTGTTTGCCTGATTTCCTTTTCAGAATTCTCTTCATTAGTGTAAAAAAATCAGATTGATTTCTGTATGTATTTCTGTATGTTGATCTTGTACCCTGCCACTTAGCTGAAACCTTTAGTTCCAGGGATTTTTTGTGGAGTCTTTGGAATTTTCTTTCTTTCTTTTTTAATTATGATTTGGGTGAAAGTTTACAGAGCAAATTCACTTTCCATACAGCAGTTCACAATGTCTCCTGACATTGAGTACAATTTACCCCAATGCAACAACTCCCCTCCCACTTCCTCCCGATAGTTACCTCTTCCCTGTGTCCATCCCTCGATGCATTCCTGCCCCCTGAGCTGTCTCCTGGTGCATAACCAGCCCTTTTTTCTCCCAAGGAGTATATCTACCTCAGGTAAATGTTCAACTCATATGCTTGTCTTTTGCTTGGCTGGAAGCCACAAGTGTAGATTCAATTCCAGACCTGACAGGCAGCTAAGGGCCATAGTCTCAGTGGTTCCACCAGGCTCTATCAGACCAGCCTTTTTTATTTTTATTTTTATCATCCCTCCTTTTTTATTTTTCCCAAATGATTTGGAGTTTTGTTCCACATCGTTCTCCCACTTTATCTAGGATCTCCTACAAAGATCCTCCTCTGAGTGGTTGACAGTGGTAGCCGGGTACCATCTAGTTCTCGTCTCATAGTCTTATAGGCTGTGGATCACATGGTGTACCAGTTTCTGTTGTTGTTGTTGTTATTTGTACCAGTTTCTAGGAGTAATTTTTTCCATGAATCTTTGGTTTTCTTCCTTCTTCTTGCTCTGGATGAGGAGAGACCTATCATTGCATCTAGATGGCTGCTCACAAGCTTTTAAAATCCCAGTTGCTACTAGCCAAAGTAGGAGGTGGAACAATGTTTTATGTAGTGTGTTATGCAAATTGAGCTTGATGTCCCCTGCCACTATGGTCCCGATGGGATTTTCTATATATAGTATCATATCATCTGCAAATTGAGATAGTTCTGCTTCTTCTCTGGCAATTTGGATACCTTTTATTTTTCTTTCTTGCCTTATTGCTCTGGCAAGGACTTCTAATACAATATTGAATAATAATGGTGATAATAATAAAAAAACTCACTGTTGTCGAGTCGGATCTGACTCATAGCGACCCCTCCTTGGGTTTCTGAGGCAGTATCACTACAGAAGTAGATTGCCCAACCTTCCTTCCGAGGAGTGGCTAGTGGGTTTGAACAACCAGCCTTCTGGTTAGCATTCAAATGCCTTAGGCACTACTCCACCAGAGCTTCCTTAATTATATTGAGAAAGTTCCCCCCTAATTCCTATTTTATCAAGAATGGGTATGAGATTTTGTCAAATGCTTTCTTTGTGTCAATTGATATGATCAGGTGGTTATTTTCCTTTATTTTATATACATGGTGGATTATGTTGATTGTTTTTCTAATGTTGAACCATCTTTGGTATGACTTCTACTTTGTCCTGATGTATTACTTTTTGGTATATTGTTGGATTCTATTGGTAAGATTTTGTTGAGAATTTTTGCATGTAAGTTTATGAGGGATATTGGTCTATACTTTTCTTTTTTAGTGGTGTCTTTCCCTGGCTTTGGTATCAAAGTTATGTTCCTTTATAGAGTGGATTCAAGAGTAGTCCCTCCTTTTCCATATTCTGGAATAGTTTGAGTGGAATTAATGTCACCTCTTCTTTGAGAATTTGGTAAAATTCACCCTTGAAGCCATCTGGGTTAGGACTTTTTTTCTTTTTTTTTTAAATGACCTGCCAAATTTCTTCTTTTGTTATGGGTCTGTTCAAATTTTCTACCTCAGTCTGTGATAATTTGTTTAAGTAGTGTAAATATCTAGAAACTATCCATTCCATCTAGGTTTTCAAATTTGTTGGAGTACAGTTCTTCATAGTATCCTGATATTGTCCTTTTTGTTTTGGTTGGTTCTGTTGTGATGTCACCCTTTTCATTTCTTATTCATGTTAATTGCATATTCTTTTCTTTTGTTAAATTTGCTAGTGGTTTGTTGATTTTATTAATCTTTTCAAAGAACCAACTTCTAGTCTTGTTGATTCTTTCTATTATTTTTCTATTGTTTCTGTTCAGATCTTTATTATATATTTTTTTCTGTAAAAAAATTAACTTCTTACTGTGACTGTAGAGTTATTTTGCTACTCTTTTTTCTATTGTTGGAGATTTTGGGCTAAGATGTTGATTTTGGCTCTGTCTTCTTTTTTGATATGTGTATTTATTACTATTAATTGCCCTATGAATAGTGCATTTGCTATGTCCCAAAGATTTTGGTATATTATGTTTTTATTTTCATTTAATTTAAGGAATTTATTAGTTGCATTTTTTATTTTTTCTATTACCAAGTAGTTTTTAAGGAGGGTGTTATTCAGTTTCCATGTGTTTGCTTTCTTTCCCTTGATATTCCTATTGTTGATTTCTAACTTTATAGCATTGTCATCTGAGAAGATGTTTTGCAGTATTTTGATGTTTTAAATTTTAAGTTTAAAAAACATTTTTACTTTTTTTTAAAATATAGTTTTATTCATTCTGTGGTTGTTGAAAATATATACAGCCAAACATATACCAACTAAACAGTTTTTACTGTACCATTTAGTGGCATTAATTACATTATTTGAGTTGAGTAGCCATTCTCATCATCCTTTTCTGGGTTCTTTCTCTTTCATCAACATAAATTTCCTGCTCCTTAAGTTTCCTTCTATCTAATCTTTCAAGTCATTGTAATTTGATGTAATATAGACAGTTCTTAAATGAATATATTGCTCAAGGTAGGCATTTTTTACTAGTTAAGATAAATTTTTGTGTGGTTTTAAATCTCTTAGGTATAGTGGAAAAACTTTGAGACATCAGGCCAGGAGTACCACATTCTTATCCTGACTAAAACCAACTTACTTTGTAATCTTGGGCAGGTGGTGACTTAACTCTTTTGGGTCTTAAATTTCTACCTGCAAAATGAAAGGATAGGATGAGATTTATAAAGTGCCTTTTAATGTTAGTATCAGAGGAGCCAATTCTGTTTTACATTTTATGATTGCCTTTCCGTAAATTAACTTCTTACTGTAACAGACTGCCCACAGAATGCAACAAATAGGGATGATCATCTCAGAATTCAATTTATTTATTTATTTTTTGTCTGTGGGCTGTCTACTAGAAGCGGACATGAGGTAACCAGATGATCAGTCAGTGAAGTAGTTAAGATATAATATTATAATTGACATGTGTCTACATATAAATTAGGATGTAAGCTTTTCTGTAACCCATCTTTCCCTCCTCTCTTTACTATCCAGTGATTGGGGCTCATTACTTGATAACAATGTCCTGGCTTCCATATAGATTACATATTTATGCCTTAAAAATTTTCCTCCTTCAGGATTGTCCATGGCCATCAAATCTTCACCAAATTTCTATCATTTGAGGTATGAGAAGAATAAAGAGTGTATTCTGATTCACCTTTCCAGGGAAGGAACTGACAACTACTAGTTATGATTGGTGACTTTAACAATTCATATTGGCCTAGATTCTGGAGACACAGGCTTGGGTGTGAATCCTGGCTCTACTTACCTTCACTGTGGCCTTGGACAACTCATTCCACCCATCCCATATTTATGTTTCCCAGTTTACAGGCAAAGAACATGACTACTTTGAAGTGTTGTTGAAGAAGTAGAAAAGGAGGAATAATGTTACAGATGATGTATGTGTAACTCCTGGTACAGAGTAGCTCCTCTGTTCCTAGTTTTCTATATCAGTAAAGAATGGAAATAGTTCTGGGCAATTTTTTCTGGAGATCCAAACAAATCACCTGAGGTTAAAGATGAACAAACCCTCTTAGAGTTCTGTGATCCAGATAAAGTTCTATTTTGTCTCTGAAAATCTCTTGAAGTTCAGACCATGAAGCTGCACTGAACTTAAACCAATGGCCACTGAGTAGATTCCGATTCATATCGACCCTATAGGATAGAGTAAAACTGACTCATATGGTTTCCAAGGCTGTAATCTTTATGGAAACAGACTGCCACATTGTCCTTCTGCAGAGCGGCTGGTGGGTTTAATTTGCAGACCTTTTAGTTAGCAGGTAAGGATTAACCACTGAGCTACCAGGGCTCCTTGCACTGAGCTTAGGGTAGACTTATCTCTGCTGCTTTCATCCTTGCTTCCTTTGTTTAGATAACCCACCCTTTATTTGACTTGGTATGATTTGTGGCTCCTGAGGTTATTCGACTGCGCTTGTTAGCTCTTAATTTTCTGAGTGATTATAAATCAATCATTTGATGATCTGTTCCTGTACCACTCAGAATTTTTGATGTTAAGCTGACTTATCTGGGGCATTCTTCTCTTCCTTTCTCTAAGTTGGCCCTGACATTTGTTCTTTTCTAGAACATGGGGACAACTCTAACAGGATTTATAAAATAATTTTAAGTAGCAGCTTGACAGTGACGTACACTGTTGATTTAAATCTCCCATCACCACCTGCTCTTGTCCTGGAGTGCTCTGCCATGTAAGAGGAATGGCCTATTTGGAGGTCTGTAGCAGTCCTTTAATTTAACCCTTAGTTTCACTACCTGTTTTCTGCCCTTTGCTTTCAGACCATCAAAATACAAGTACATGTCTTGTACTTGTATTTTGCATAAGATAGTATAGATCCTTACTTTTCCAGAAGACTCAATTGACTTTGCCTACCTCCATAGTGATACTGCCTTGGAAACCCAAGAAGGGTCGCTATGAATTGGATCTAACTCCACGGCAGTGAGTTTGTTTTTTGGGTTTAGGTCGATTCTGTAGTTACTAAGATGCTTTTCCTGGCCTAGTCACCTAAAAGGAAGGGCTGCTACTGCTGCCCTACTGAACTAATTTAATGTGAGAGCTGTTTTTGGTAGTGAATAGCCATTGAAATGAAGGTGGGGGAACTCACCATATATTATTAATAAAACAATGGCTAATATTTATTGAGAACTTACTATGGTCTGGTATTGTGCTAATAGTCCACTTTGTGTGGATTAATTATCTCACTTAGTGCTTAAAACACTCTTATGAGTTATCTTCTATTATTTCTTTATTTTATTGGTAAATGTGGATTTAGCTTCAAGCTTCATATCATAGTTGGGTGAACTTGGCCAAATACTGAGTAAAAAAACCAAGCCAAATGAGTTGCTGCTGAGTGAACCTCGACCCATGACTACCTCATTGTTGTCAGAGTAGAACTGTGCACTATAGAATTTTCAATGCCTGATATTTTGGAAGTAGATTGCTAGGTCTTTCATCCAAGGCTGCTCTGAGTAGACTTGAACCTCCACCCTTCTGATTAGCAGACAAGTACAATGAACATTTGTAGCACCCAGAGACAAGTATTGTGTACAACTCCCCCAAAACCCACAAATTCATTGCTGTTGAGTCAATTCAGACTCCTAGTGACCACATAAGACAGCGTGCAACAGCCGTTATAGAGTTTCCAAGGATGTAAATCTTTGAGGAAGGAAACTGCCACATCTTTCTTCCATGGAGGAGCTGGTGGGTTTGAACCCCCAACCTTTTGGTTAGCAGCCATGAATTTTAACCACTGTGCCACCAGGGCTCCTTAAGTGGTATGTACAGCACCCATGTTTAACCTGGACATGATGTAGTCTTTCTGCACCTCCAGTGGACACCCGTGTAACACCACTGTAACATCTCAGATAGTCTGAAGAATCATTGATAGAGTTAAAGAATCACAGGTCTCAGAAATTAAAGTTACCTCTAGAGATAACTTGGTCTATCCTCTGCTTTTAAGGTAAATGTTGACACCACTGAACTGTTATAAGCTTCCAGAACTCACTTGTGGAGGCCCTGTGCTTAGTCACTGACAAAAACAGGACATGCAGGACAGCTGTTTTGATTACTTCATGCTGCTTTAACAGAAAAATACCATAGATGAGTGGCTTTAATAAATAAGAGTTTATTCTCTTATACTTTTGGAGGCTAGAAGTCTGAGTTCCAAATGCCAGGCTCTAGGGACCAGGTGAAAGCTCCTCAACCTTGGGCATCAGCTCTGCCTCTTGCTCCTGGCCCACTGGACCTAGAAGTGTCACCTCACTCAGGCAGCTGCTCGCTGCTGAGGCTAAGAAGCCCAAGGTTGACAAGCAAAAAGGCACAGTCCTGATATTACCAAACCACATGGCAGGCCATTGATTCAAATCCAGAAAAAGTCCCAAGATCGGCAGAGTATTGCAGGCTGCTGAACAACTACTTGGTTACATGCAGGGTTCAATTGTGTCGAAAAGCTAGAAATCCTCCTCAAAGTTCCTTCTTATATATGGGAAGCAGACCACATTCTTAAAGCAGCTACTCAGATGCTCCAGTGGATTCTACCATGGAGCTAATTACCAATTTCACCACGGGGAATAACTACATCCAGCTGCCCAACCACTCAAAACCAGGCCTAGCCAAGTTGACACATAACCTTAACCACCACAACAGCAAAGAGAAAAGATGGAGGAAGTGCAGGTATTGCTTAGGTTTTTTTTTTTTTAACTGTCGAATAGCATACATTAGATCCTATTTGTGCCGATGTTGTGCTGACTGATGATAAGGTCCAGGGTGCATAGTGAGTACCTGGATCGGCACATCTATGAACATAAAAGTGTTGAAAGAAGGGGACAGAGTAGGGGGTGACGTGTGGGGATTATGGCTGCTTGCAACATACATTTCTAAAGATATGAATCAATAAAATATAGGGTAAAAAGGGAGAGCATAGGGCTAATTGAGTGGGAGCAACTCTTCACAGCATTTTCAAGTCAGAATAGCAATTCAGAATGTTTATTTAAAAAAAAACAGATGTCAGTCACTAATATAATAAAACATCTGCTGAATACTGATAAAACATAATAGTTAAATATTACAAATGTGTGTAAATAAACATTTTAAATCCCCCAACATATTATGGGGACTTGTATTCTCATTAGATGGTTTTCCTAAGTCAAAGCACAACTTCTTCTCTCTTCCCTTGGGACTGCCATGAGGTCATTATTTCCTGATAGCCATTTCTAAACGGTAAATATAATATTTTCCTCTCTCTTGGAATTTCTTCAACTATATAATATCACAAGCTAATAAATACTATTTCTACTATTCTTTTCCTTCAAAGCCATTTTCTTCCTTAGTATGAAGGGTGGGCAGGTTTGATGTTATAGGAGTTGAATATAACTAATTCATCAGGAACCTTTCTTTTATTTATCATGCTATATAAACTTATTTATTTATTTATTTTTACAATGGTAATAGAAGCAAGTATATGGATAATAGACACAAGTCAATTGTGGAAGATTTTATAGGAGATTATCTATCTATCTATCTATCTATCTATCTATCTATCTATCTATCTCTCCTGGTGACAGAGTTTTGGTACTAATAAAAGGTCAGTGATTTGAGCCCACCAGCTGCTCCATGGGAGAAAGATGATGCACACATACATACATACATATATACATATATATGTATATATATATATATATATATATATATA
>NW_006921613.1:14718457-14724126 GCF_000298275.1 Orycteropus afer afer | reverse complement strand
AAGAAGGGACCATTCCCTGGAGAAGGATGTCATGCTTGGTAGGGTGGAGGGTCGACGAAAGAGGGGGAGGCCTTCAACGAGATGGATTGATACTGTGGCTGCAATGATGGGATCATGTATAGCAGGGATTGTGGTGGATGCAACGATGACTTCAGATATAGCAAGGATTATGAGACTGGCCCAGAACCTGGCAGTGTTTTGACTACATAGGGTCGCTATGGGTCAGAGCAGACTCAACAGAACCCTTATTCACAAAGGTTAGTTTAAAAATTAAGTCATCTAATTAATGGAGAATGATGGTGACATTCTAGAAGCCAGAACTTAGCAAGTTAAAATATTTTAAACAAGAAAGAACTACAAAACGTATCAATATATGCGTTTTTAAGTTCAATACTTTATGCCCTTGCCTCAGGCAAGACTTTAGAATTTGAGAACAGTCAGCAGAGGTGAATAGGGGTCTAATTCTGGAGTTTCTAATGCTAGCCAAGAGTTTAGGGATGTAGTCTGCATAGATGTAGCTCTTTTCTTTAAAGTGTCTGAAATTAACGAGACTGTTAAGATTTTTTGGTTGAAATTTAATTTATCTGTCTCCCAAACAAGTTTTTTCATGACTTTACACTATCAGTTATACTTGAACTCAGAACCATGTCATTGACAAAGGAAGGCTATAGATGAGGCTAAGAGGTTTCCTTAAGCAATTTTCAAATAGGCCCCTCCTTTCTAGCCTCTTTACTGTCATTCTAATTCAAGATCTTAGGCTACTGTGAGGGTTCTCTATTAATGATAAATAGTAATGATAATGATGATAATAATAAAAGCTACCAAGTGCTTACTATGTGCCAGACACCAAGTGCTTTGCACAAATTAATTCATTTAGTCCTCACAACCACTCTGTGTAGCAGGTAATATTTCTATATTGACTTTGTGGTTGTGGAAATGGATGTGGAGTGGTTGAGTAACTTGCCCACGTCCACACAGTAAGTGGCAGAGCAGGAATTCCATGTCAGGCAATTTGGCTCCAGAGCCCAAGCCTGTAATCACTAATGCTTTGTTGTCTTCTAACTGAATGTCTTGCCTCTTGGCTAGCCTTATGTTGCTGTCAGATTTAATCTTCTTAAAATACTACTTTGAACATTTTATTTCTGTGCTCAAAAGCCTTCTTGGCTTCTTCCCAAACACAGGGTAAAGTCCAAACTTCTCAAGCAGGCAGTATGCTGTCTGGCTCCAGTTTAGCTTGCCAGCATCATCTCCCTTGATTCCTTCTACTCTAGGGAGGATGACCTTCCCATTGCCTCTCTCACCCTCTATTCTACTTTGCCCCAAGCTTACCAGGTAGTTTCCTATTTTTGTATCTTTGGTAACTCTATTTTCTCTGCCAGGTATTTCATACCTTCTCTTTTCCTCCTTTCAAACTCAGTACAAGACTTGAGTTAAGCAGAGAGTGACCAGGATATAATAAGATGCTAAGCCATGCCTAAAGACATACTGTTGTTCAGTCTGGAGGATTAAAGACTCAAAAGGACAAATACAGCCTTCTTTAGTTACTGATAGGTAGAAGTTAGGAACTTATAGGAAAGACAGACATTTGCTTCATGATTAATTGCTGCCTTTCTTTTTAAATGATGATATTAATGATGCATTTATAAAAAAGCGTAATTAAAATGATCAGTTCACTATATATATATTTTTATCTGTCTGGTTAATTGCATTAACCATGCAACAGTTGTTACATTAACACTGTAGTATATAGTGGGATATATTTTCAAGAGCATTTTGACCATATAATTTTCTAGTAACTAAATTTTAAAATCATATACTTGGCTTAAATATAAGTCATCTTTACCTCTCTTGACATATCTCTATCTCTATAAACTCAAATTTTCTCTCACTGCTAAATTGGTTTGCTTGTTCAATTGTGTCATTATTATCATTGAGTAATACCTTGTCCCCAAAAACAGAGATGGGCCCTGGAGTCTTTTGCCTATCCTCAGTATGTTTCTGATAAAAAAAAAAAAAAAAAAAAAATTCTGCTTTCTGGTACTTTTTGGCATGAGGAATCAAATGTCAGATGGATGGTTCAATGAAATTATCTTTCTGCTTTCCTGTGATTTTGAAATTTTTCATTTTTCAGTCCACCTTCTTCAGTAAAATCTGGTGACCACTCAATCTTTCTAACTCATAGCCCTTATAGTCTGTTCACATATTTTATAGTTTTCACACTTGTCTTTCTACCCATAGATGTTACAGTGTTGTTGAAGAGTGCACTAGGCAGGGTTTTTGACAACCACCTTCCTAGGAAGGGTTTCCTTTATATCCAAAACATTGGAAATATGGGTTCCAAAGAGAAGAAAAAGAAGACATGTACCTTGTTCCATAAAAAATCAATTTAATATCTGTTATTATTAAGTGATTCTCTTTTGCAAACAGGCTTTTAAGACTCAGCTAGTGCTGTGACACAGTAGTTTCCCAAAAGAATGATTATCCATGCAGATAGCAGCAAGGTATTCCAACAGGGTTTCATTTCATACTATTATAGGCTTTCTCTGTAAGAAACAGTAATCTTTGTGATGAGCATAGGGAACTATTTCTTCAATACAAATCCAATTTATTTTGGCCAGCTGATTGGTGCTTGCAGCCAGATCATTGAACATGATATTAATTATTCATTAAGGTATTTGGAAGGACAGAATGTGCATTCTCATGCAGTCAAAATTGATGAGATTTTGCATTTATGCTACAGGAATAGCTTCCAACTCAATGCTAAAACTCAATATAATCTCAATAAAGATTTTGAAAAAGGCACTAATAATTTGAACTTCCTCATAACCATAGAACATTTGTTTTATGGGACCCATGTGTGCTATTAAAAGTGTGTTGAAAATACCCTTTTTAGATCTAATCATATGTATATGACTTTAAAAGAATCTCAAGAATGTTTCAAATGAAAGGTCATAAGTATAATAGAGCTTAAAAAATTTGTGATTTGGAGAACAAAATTGGTACTCCTATCTTTGTAAGAGACATTTACTGTAGCACATCTTTCAGCATTTTAGTTCTCAGATAAGAAAATATTGGGACTGAAACCATCTTTAGTAGGAGGCAAGTGCTATTCCAATAGATAAACACTGAGCACAAAATAGATTTGCCTTAAATCAGGAATATGGTTGGAGATACAGCATGAAACCAAACCCTATTAGTCTCATAAAACGGACTTGGTCTGCTTCTGACTTGCGTCTGTAGATTCACAGAGGGCAGGCCACTGCTGTACCATTTATCTCATGCTCTTTGGAGTGTGTGGAATGTTGTTCCAACACCTGACCCAAGAAGAGCAGAAGCAGGTGAGACTGACACCCTGTGCCTTCCCCAGAGTAGCAGTGGCCACTGGTACCAATCTATATTTTTCTGTGCAATGATCTCAAGGAGTGCTGATGGCACTGTGCCTAAGGCATTTGACTGCTAACCAGAAGGTTGGTGGTTCAAACCCACCAGCCATTCCACAGAAGGAAGACTGGGCAATCTACTTCCGTAAAGTTTTACTACCTTGGAAACCCAAAGGGGGTTGCTATGAGTCAGAATTGACTTGATGACAGTGAGTTTGGTTTTGTTTTTATGATCTGAAATCTGTATAAAAGTTTCAGTTTCAAAGGTTACACATGTTTTGGAAAGAAATACTTGTAGGAGGTATGGGAGAGGAAGTAGATTGGTTAGAATGTCTCTAACCACAAGGAAGAGAAAGCCTAGTTTCCTACCAGCTTAAACAATAAGGAGACACATAATTGGGAGCCTAGAGACAGAGCAGACTCCAGACGTGAAATCAAAGGATGACTGGTGGCATCAAGGAAGTTAGTTCTTTCCATCTTTCTCCTCTGATTCCTTCTAGAGCTGTTTTCTTTGTGGTTTCAAAATGATCACCAATGATAATCACATTTCTTTATTCACAATAAGGAAGAGTGAGAAACTCTATCCTCTAAGCATGGAATATAACTTCTTCCCTTTGTTATGAATGTCCATTCTAGGACCAGTAGTCATTGTTGGGGAAAGCCTATGCATGGATTGAGTTCCATTTGTTAGGATTTCAGGGGATGGGTGAATGCCTAAACAACACTGAAATTCTGTTAGGAAGGATGAAAGGAGAGATGGCTGCTGGATAGGAAATGAAAGTGTCTTCCAACAAAGAAGAGAAATACTCTTCTTTACTCAGGAAACCCTGTATCTGGAGAACAATTCAGATTCTTACCTCAGTAACCCGCCTTCCTATCTCCATTCTTTCTTCACCTCTCTCAAACTTTAACAAATGCCTGTAGACTGGTATGTGATAATTAACTGATAATGATCTGTTTTCAACTATTCTATAGTTTATAAATCTCATAATTTGTAGGTGATAGAGGAAACACTTAATACATATTTCCCAGTATACGTCTAGAAAAGTTGTATTGATATATGTTTGTTCCATTCCATGTGAATGTCAAATTTTCCATTCCTTGGATATGATCAAATTAGAAAAAAGTTTATGAAATAACATTTTTTCTTGTTTTAAAAATTCCATTTTTGCAAATTATCAAATTGGATTAAATTTAATATCAACTTATTTTCAGATATTCTTCAGAATCACATTCCATTTATTCTAATTGAATGAGATTTCATATTTTTACTTAGTTTTCATGTGTCTTCATGGTGCAAATGGTTTGCACTTGATTACCAACGCAAAGGTTGGCTGTTTGAATCCACCCAGTGGCATCATGGAAGCTTTCTGATGATGTGCTTCCTTAAAGATTGCAGCCAAGAGAACCCTTTGGAGGAGTTCTACTCTGTAATACATGGGGTATCCATGAACTGGAATTGATGGAGATGGGTGTTTTTGTATAATTTTCTTCTTTTTTTTTTTTGCTGTGTGTGTGTGTGTGAGAGAGAGAGAGTACCTGAAACTTTTGCTCATTTATCAAGGAGGGTGAGATTATTCTCTTCATTGATTAATGAATGATGTAGTGATTACATTAATTATCCCAATTTCTGACCTCTTCCTGTATCCATTATGAACTTGTCCTGTGACTTCAGAGTTTTTGCCATAAAAGTAGAGTGCATTTCCCTTCCATGAGATTTGCTGTGGTCAATAGAATGAGGCAGAAGGGACTGTGTTTCAATTTTGAGCTTAGGCTCCCAAAGACCTTGCATATTTTCCCTTGTCTTCCTGTATTTTTACCATAACCATGCACATGCCTAGGCTGGCTTGCTGGAGGAGCTGAGGCCATTGCAAATCAGCTGATAATTCTCCCAGACATGAAAGTGAACCCAATCAAGATCAACAGAACCACCTAGCTGATACCACATGACCCCAGATGAGTGAAGAATCAATGATTGCTGTATTCCACTGGAACTTCGGCTGTTCGTTAGGTGACATTACTGTGGCAAGAGATAACTGTCACAATTATTATCTCATGGCATAGTGCCTAATGCATTTGACTGCTAACCAGAAGGCTGGTGGCTCAAACCCACCAGCCACTCCTCAGAAGGAAGATGGGGCAATCTACTTTTGTAGTGACACCGCCTTGGAAGCCCAAGGAGGCGTTGCTATGAGTAGAATCCGACTTGATTGCAGTAAGTTTGGTTGGTTTTGTATTATCTGTTATTTGCAAATAAGTCCCAGATCTTGTTTTTTATTTTTTCTTATG
>NW_006921613.1:14717447-14718357 GCF_000298275.1 Orycteropus afer afer | reverse complement strand
AAAAAAAAACCAAACTCACTGCCGTCGAGTTGGATCTGACCTAACTTATAGCGATCCCTCCTTGGAATACTGAGGTGGTATCACAACAGAAGTAGATTGCCCAATCTTCCTTCCAAGGAGTGGCTGGTGTGTTTGAACCACCAGCCTTCTGGTTAGCAGTCAAATGCCTTAGGCACTATGTCACCAGAGCTCATATGTATATATATACCCACCAAGCATTTGTCAATTTGTTGTACTGTGGTGGCTTGTACATTGCTGTGAGGTGGGAGGCTATGCCCCTGGTATTTCAAATATCAGGAGGGTCACCCATGGGACAGGTTTCAACAGAGCTTCCAGTCTAAGACAGACTCAGAAGAAGGAAAGGTACATCCCCTTCTCAAATAATTGGCCAGTGAAAACCTTATGTATAGCAGTATAACACTGTCTGATATATTACTAGAAAACTTTATGAATAGCCTTGAAACATTGTCTAATATAGCACTGCAAGATGAAACCCTCAGGTCAGAAGGCACTCAAAATATGACTGGGGAAGAGTTGCCTCCTCAGAATAGAGCTGATCTTAATGATGTGGATGGAGTAAAGCTTTCTGGACCTCGATTTGCTGATGTGGCATGACTCAAAATGGGAAGAAACAGCTATAAACATCCGTTAATAACCAGAACAAGTAATGTACGAAGTATGAATCTAGGAAAATTGGAAGTTGTCAAAAATGAAATAGAATACATAAAGATTGATATCATAGACATTAGTGAGGTGAAATGGACTGGTTTTGGCTATTTTGAATCAGATAATTATATGCTCTACTATGCCGGGAATGTCTGTCGGTTTGTCCTACTGTGGTGACACGTAGACGTGAGTTTTGAGGCTGAGCCTCTGGTGTTTAAAACCCAGCGAGATGCACCTGGTGCAT
>NW_006921613.1:14713044-14715854 GCF_000298275.1 Orycteropus afer afer | reverse complement strand
AAGAAAAACTTGAAAAAAATTTATTTACAGATAAACTTTAGAATGAAAACTTTATATCTCCCCTATCTCCTAATTCTTGTGCCATTTTGATGGGTACTGTATTGAACCTATAAATTAATTTGAAAAGTTCTGTAATGATCATACCAAAATTTACCACTTGAGTCATTTATATGTTTTAGTATATTTTCATATATCTTGCACATTAACATTTTTACCTGCTCTTATTGTTACTGGAACTTACTCCTTATTTCTGGAATATTGCAAAAAGTTAGATACTTCTTTTTATAGTATGTTTATCACAAATTAAGCTATATTTCAGAGTTATTAATTTGAATAGTAGATTTCATGATTTAATTTCAAAGGAAACTACTTTCTTCCTTTGAATAAATCAGTTGGGCAAAGATGAAATCAAATAAGAGAACACAGGTCACCTTCCTTCTGAGGAACAGAATTGCAAATGAGGGTTGAAGTTGGTGGAAGACCTTCATCACAGATACTAGATTAGGTGAAAAACCTGCCTGATGGTACATAAGAGTAATAGGGGCATTTCTTCTGTCAACTAGTGGTAGCAGAGGACTTATGTCATCATCATTTCTGGGGACACAGGAAGGAATGGTGTAACATTTTCTGAAAAAAGTAAAGCATATTTTTGTTATTAGGTGCCATCTAATTGGTTCTGACTCATAATAACCCTGTGTACATATGTATATATATGATTTTGTGGTTTTAATTTTATACCCAATTTTTATATTATCTGACATTTATTTATTTGGTTGCATGGAATGCTCTGAGGATCTATTTTTTTTTCCCAAAAAATGAGTTTTCTGACCACTGAAACCAACCCTTCATCATTTATTAATGAAACTATATTCATATAGCTCTTAGATATTAACATCTGCTTTTTAAACATTACCTAAACCTACTGTCATTGACATATCTTGCACCATACTTACAGTTTTTGCCACACTTGAGCCCATTGTCACCACCACTGTGTCATTCCATATCATTGAAGGTATTCCCCTCCCCCCCCCTTTTTTTGCTGACCCTCTGCTTCATCAAGCATGATATCCTTCTCCAGGGATTGGTCCTTTCTGACAACATGACCAAAGTACAAGAGATGAAGGCTGTAGTTCCTCCAAGACAGATTTGTTCATTCTTCTAGTAGTACATTCAATATTTTTCTCCAACACCACAATTCAAATGCATCAATTCTTTTTCAGTCTTCTTTAGTCATTGCTCAGCTCTCATTTGCATATGGGGTTATTGAAAATACCATGGCTCAGGTCAGGCACATCTTAGTCTTCAAAGTGACATCTTTGTCCTTAAGCACTTTAAAGAGGTCTTGTAACAGATTTTCCCAATGCAGTACATTGTTTGATTTCCTGACTGCTGCTTCTGTGGTCATTGATTGTAGATACAAGTAAAATGAAATCCTTGACAACTTCATTCTTTTCTACGTTTATCATGATGCTGCTTATTGGTGCAGTTGTGAGGATTTTTTTATTTTCTTAAGGTTTAGGTGTAATCCATACTGAAGGCTTTGATCTTCATCAATAAGTGCTTCAAGTCATCTTCACTTTCAGCAAGCAAGATGTTGTCATCTGCATATTTCAGGTTGTTAATCAGTCTCCCTTCAATCCCGATGCCACATTCTTCTTCATATAGTCCTGTTTCTTGGATTATTTGCTCAGTATACAAATTGAATAACTATGATGAAAGCATACAAATTGAGTAAGTATGATGAAAAGATACAGCACACCTTTGGTGACTTTAAACCATGCACTATACCCTTGTTCTGTCCAAATGACTGGCTCTTGGTCTCTGTACGTTCCTCATAAGCAAAATTAAGCTTTCGAAATTCCAATTCTTCACAATGTTGTCTGTAATTTGTTATGATCCACACATTCTAATGCCTTTGCATAGTCAATAAAACAAAGGTAAACATCTTTCCAGTATTCTTTGCTTTCTGCCAAAATCCATCTGACATCAGCAATGATATCACTCATTTCACGTCCTCTGCTGAATCTGGCTTGAATTAAAAAAAAACTCAAGCATCGAGTTGCAATATTGAAGGATTCTATGAGCTAAATATCGAATGATGCAATAAGCATCAAAAGAAGATGGAAGAAATTCACAGAGTCATTGTACTAAAAAGAATTGATGTGCAGCCATTTCAGAAGATGGCATATGATCAAGAGCTGATGGTATTGAAGGAAGTAGTCCAAGCTGCACTCAAGGAATTGGTGAAAAACAAGGCTCCAGGTATTGAAGGAATACCCACTGAGATATTTCAAGAAACAGATGCAGCACTAGATGCACTCATTCATTTACACCAAGAAATTTAGAAGACAGCTATCTGGTCAACTGACTGGAAGAGACCCATATTTGTGCCCAGGCCAAAGAAAGGTGCTCCAACAGAATGAAAACTATCTGAACAATATCATACAAAAAATAAATAAATAAATAAAATTTTGCTGAAGGTATTTCTAAAATGGTTGCAACTGTATATTGACATGGAACTTGAAAGTATAGTGGTCATAATTCCTGGTTTGCTCAGGACTATTGCATTTTATGTCTGTTGTCCTAGCATGATCACTAATAGTGCCCTTTTCACTTTTAAAAATGTTCTAGTTTGGGAGGAGGCGGGGCAAGATGGCGGACTAGGCAGAAGGATTGCACAGACTCTCTTCAACAAAGAAAAGGGAAACCAATTAATACAGACACAGAAGATAATCTTGGACCCCTGAGCCTTGAAGGAAAGGATGCAGATTTGGACTAAACCCCAACTAGCAGAAGAATTTGCGTGAAAA
>NW_006921613.1:14694327-14705594 GCF_000298275.1 Orycteropus afer afer | reverse complement strand
GCTGCTGCATTGTAAAGTTTGGTCAATGACATGAGACAAAGTATATGTGAACTGCTGTATGAAAAGTGAATTTACTCTGTAAATCTTTACCCAAATCCTAATTAAAAAAAAAAAATGTTCTAGTTTGGATAATACATTGTACAGTCCTCCTACTCATATTGCACCATGAAGTAGTAACTGCAGTTACATTTGCCCACTGTACCCTTAGACTGAGACCTGAGATGAGGAAAACAGATGCTTAGCAATTAATGAGGACTTTGTTGCCACATGTACAAGCTTCAGAATGCTAATCAGGAGGGATAAAGTTCATCCCTATGAGCACAAGCCCATCCACTTCTGCGACAGCGTGGCATGTTCTGATTTAGATAGAAGTTGCAGAGGAATATGAGTTTATCTGTTTTTAGATCAGTCCTTGCACTAAGTAACAAAGCCTTCTCAGAACCCTGGGGTTTTTGCATTCACCTAATTCTGGAACAGGACCAGAGTTTGGTGCATCTTGGAGCAGCAAGTGGATGAGAGCCCCAGGTGTCCTTGGAATCACCTTGAACCCAAACAACAAGCAAAGTTCACACTGAGAAGCCAATGGGAGAGGGATTTTGGACAGAAGGTCTGGGGAAGCCTGAGCCCTTCCCACATTATTGAAAGGACTGAGACAGCAGCATTAGATGTCAGATGTCTTTCTGTCAGTGACTTGGTGATGTCACACAGGAAGTCACTATCTCTCTCAAAGCCTTCTCCTCAGATATCACTGACAGTGTGCTGATTCTTGGAAGCTTTGCTCATTAATGAGGTCTCAGATTAAGCTTGGTTATGCTGTCTTCTTAAGCTGTTGACATTTTGGTTTTTAGGGAGTGGGAACCATGAGGAGGAGCATCTTTCCCCACATTAAGAGATGATATATAGGATACTTTGGCTTCTGTTGTTTAGTCATATTATTTCCCTGACGCAGCATTTCCTGAAGGGTGTTTTGCAGAACTCTGGTTCTAAAAAGTGATAATAGCTGTAATATGACAAAGGGCAAATTTGGGAAGCAGAATCATTTTGTGTTAGTCTTTACCTGTATCATTTACTTCAACTTGAGGTAGTGAAGGTCTCACAGGAAAGCCAAGATATGTGTGAATCTTTGAAGAATTTGTGTCAATGAGTCAGGAAAACAATTTTTGAGAAAGTGAGTAGGGTTTGGAGAGGCTAGAGGAGTCAGATTGTGGAGACTTAAGTGATATGATAAAGTGGCCAGAACACAAATTTAGTTTTTTTTTTTCCCCTGGCTAGAAAGGAGAGGCAAGTGTGTAGAGGCAGAAAGAGGGAATTATTATGGACAGTGTTGCAATAGTTAGGATGGGTATGATTTGGTAAGGGCCTTAAGTAGGTTGGCACAATGGGAATAGATAAGAGAATGTTTATCCATAGAACTATGGATGATATGCCAATGGAATAACTTCCAAGATGGTGACAACAATCAACAGCCGTGTTGTGTTATTGTTAGCTACCACCCAGTAGGCTTCACTCATAGGACTGCCTAGTCCTGTGCCATCTCCATGATTGACTGCAGACTGGGTCATTGTGATCCATGGGGTTTCAATGACAGATTTTTTCAAAGTAAAGAGCTAGGTCTTTTTTTCCTCGTCTGTCTCAGTCTGGAAGCTCCACTGAAATCTGCTCAGTGTCACAGCAACATGCAAACCTCCAGTAATAGACGAATGATGGCGTGAAATGGAACCCAAGTCTCTGTTATGGAAGGCGAAAATTTTACCACTGAATCCCCAGCACCTTCTCAGTGTTGTGTCAACTCACTGCCATCAAGTCGATCCCAACTCATAGTATCCCTCATTGGGTTTCTGAAGCTATAAATCTTTACAGAAGTAGATTGCCCCATCTTCCTTCCTCAGAGCAGCTGATGGATTTGAACCTCTAACTTTCTGGTTAACAGCCAAATGCCTCATCCACTACACCACCAGATCTCCTTAAGTTTGAGAACTTACCATGTGCCATACACTGTGCTGAATGAGCACAGCACATAGATTATCTCATTCAATTCTCCCAAGGACACTATGGCGTAATGTTTGCATTTTACTGACTGAAAAATGGAGATGTATAGAGGTAAAGTTGTCTAAAATCACACAGTTTGTAAGTGGTGGACTGTGCTTTGAACCTATACAGAGCCCCAGTAATGCTGTGAGATCTATGTGGAATAAGACTCTAACTGCCCAGAAATACTTCATTGAGGAGGTGATTACTGGAAGGAGCAGGCAGCCACCTCTCTTCTGAATGTTTTAGACTCTAAGACAACAGATAATGCCAATTTCACTACAGAAGAAGTGGATTTAACCTTCTTGCTCCATGGAGGGAGAAGGTTTGGGATGTGCATTTGAGAAAATGAGTGTGCTGAATAATTAGGAAGCCAGCCTGAATGTGCTGAGTCTGGCATGGAGAGCATGACCAACTGGACGTTTGAGGGGCTTTGAGTAGAGCAGGTGCCTGTGACACTTTCAACAGTCATTTTATAAAAGCTAGAAACTATTTTTCCTCCCATGTGCAAAGTCTTCAGTCATTCTCAGATTTTTAATAGAATTTTGACATCCATTTCAAATGATGTAAGAAAATGATTTTATTATCTGTTTTCTTTGAATACATATTAGATTGAAATTAATACAGATGCCAGAAACAAAACAAAACAAAACAAATAAACAGAAAAACCAAAATAAAAAACTAAATGAAGCAAACTGGATGCTATTGAGTTGATTCTGACTCACAGTGACCCTAAAGGAAGGAGTAGAAATGCCTCATAGAGTTTCTTAGGCTGTAATCTTTATGAAAGGCATCCTGGTGGCAGAGGTACTTGGAGGCAGGATCACAGAGGTGTATCTAGAGAAAACAGCACCTACAGCAAGAACTGAGATTACTCCTCTGTCCGAACATCTGATAGCATCTTTCAGATAAATTTACCATGATATCAGCTCAAAAATACAAGTCAAGCTCATTATTTTTTTCTTAACACATTATGGTACTGCATGAAAACTGCAACAGTACCTTCCTTGTTTTCACAGCTGAAAACTGGCCTATGATGTGCTCCAAGTAATTTTTCCAGTTTCTTCTCGTTTTACACTCAGCAGAGCAAGATAGCAGCCTGTCTTGACCCATAAACCACAAAAACCAAACCCACTGCCGTCGAGTAGGTTCCGACTCATAGTCACCCTCATTGGGTTTCCAAGGCAGTTTTAACTTGGTGAATGATCGGTCTCTCACAGCTGGTGATCAAAACTGAAATAGTTAATAGAAACTGCTCATGGCACACACACACCCCCCCCCCGAGTGGACCCCAGGGCACTTGCTATGCTTGCCATACCTTAGCCCACTAACTTCTCTATGGTAGAAAGATGTGGCAGTTTGTGTCCTTAAAGGTTACAGCCTTGGGAACCTGATAGGGGCAGTTTTACACTCTCTTGCAAGGTCTCTATGAATTGACATAAACTTGATGGCAATAGCTTTTTTTTTTTTTTTTAAATTTGGTACCTATGATACTAATTTCAATCTAATATGTATTCAAAGAAAACAAGTAATAAAATCACTTTCCCCCATCATTTGAAATGGATGTCAAAATTCTATCAAAAATCTGAAGATTACTGAAGATTATACTTGGGAGGATAAAACAGTTTCTAGCTTTTATAAAATGATGATTGAATGTGTCAAGTATTTACTTTCCATTTCAGTTATAATGGTACTTCAACATCTCCTGTGGTTGGCTGAGAGGGAAGAGAGGAGAAGGCATTTGTATAATTTGAAAAATAAATTATTATGCCAAAAATTTTAAGTTGGTTTCTGAGCAGGTCTACAGAGGCTGTTAAAATGTGAGATTACAGTAGAAAACCAATTTCAATATAAGCCAATGGAGATCCCATTACAATATAAAAATGAAATGTTACCAATGTATGTGATACACTATACCCAGAAATATATAGAAAGCAACACAAAAACTCGGATGCTTATATGTTTTGGGTGAGACATTCATTCATTCATTGAGCAGCATTCTCTAAAAGTAAGCTGATGGTGTTCTTAACTCAAATTGTAGCTGAGTTGTCACACTGCAGATGACATTTTATTTAAATGGATTATGCTTTAAATCACTTGGGTAAATTGCAAATAAACTGAATTCAAAGTCTGTGGTTATAACTAGACAACTCAAGGATATTAACTGAAAACTCAGAACGTTTAATACACTAGTGATTCTCAACCCTGGTTGCATATTAGAATTACTTACGAAGCTTTAAAAAATATCTGTGCTCAGAAAGCCTAATCTGTTTTCTGTGGTGCTCAGATATCAGTATGTACAGCACTAAATACATAAATCCAAGGATGGATGCAGCAGAAACTGCTATGTGTGCCACCCACAAAGCTGAAGAAAGAGCTCTGCCAACCTTGGGCAGAAATTGCATGCAATGGGTGCAACTTAGTGCCAAATTTTCCCTCACCCCAACTCCTGTATCATTTTGGAAGTTTGATGGAGGAAATGTTGAGGAATGGTGAGGAAAAAGTGGGAATATTTTAAGGTATGACTAGGGCAGCTTGAATAGGGGAATTAGTGGTTCAATTGTAGAATTCTCACCTTCTGTGTGGAAGACTGGGTTCAGTTCCTGGCCAATGCCCCTCAGGCATGGCCGCCACCACTCTGTCAGTGGAGGCTTATGTGATGCTATGGTGCTGAACAGGTTACAGCAGAGCTTCCAGACAAAGACGGACTAGGAAGAAAGGCCAAGTCAGTCAATAACAGCCCTAGGGATCACAACAGTCTGATCCATAACCGTTCATGGGGATGACACAGGACCAGGCAGTGTTTCATTCCATTGTGTACGGTGTCACCAAGAGTCAGGGGCCAACTGTGGAGAAAGTGACAACCACAAGGCAAGCTTAGATTTCTGATTGTGTGCACATCGATTTGAAGTATTACTGAGGCAGATAATATCTAAACAAAATCTATTACTTGCTTTAGGTGAATAACATCACTCTGGATCTGTTCAAATATCCACCATATCTCCAGATCTAAACGGGGATCTTTAAAAATTAGACTTTAAGGCAATCAATTCATGACATTTCCCAGGAGACTTCTTTTGGTCCAGGAGTGAGCATAAAAGACCTCTGTTTGACCAGTTGGAAGGGACTTATGTTCCTTCCCTGCCTCCCCTCATCCAACATTAACAAGCAAGCACAAAATGGTCAGTAGCAATTGATGATATCTTAAAAGCATGAAGGAAATCAGACTTAGGAGGAAGATATACCTAGAAAGGCCAGGTGGTAAGACAGAAAGAACCTGGGTCTTTGATGACTTCACTGAGGTGCTGACCAGGTACCAAGAACCTACTCTGTCTCTGGACATGTTTCATAGCACAGTTCCTTATTGTTTAAGGTAGTTTGAGTGAGGATTTCAGTCCCTTGTAGCTTAAAGCATCTGAACTGATACAATTCCAGAACATAATTTTAGTTACCAGCAAGTGGCTTCAATGGTTCAGGGGTTTATGTGGAAAATTAAGGGAAGTAAGGAAAGATACTCAACAGAGTATGAAATTGGAGTTTTCAGACACGAAAGCATTCCAAGGAAGAAAATAATTAGAATTAAGGATCTCTTTTTATGGAGTTCTTTGGTACTTAAACAGCCTGTTTGTTTTTGCTTTTATAAATCTCCAGGGAATGTTATGTTTGTGCTATTGCTCATGTTAAATAAGAGGACAATATCTGATGTTAGTAAATGAGAAGCAGTCAAAAAATCACCCCACCTCTTACTCTTATGAAATAAAACCAATTTAAATTGTTAGATATAGAAGGAAAGATAATCATGTTTCCAGTGGCTAATTATTTATTTAAACTTCAGAAAGCCCAAATAGCTACATGTAGAGCATCAAATGTTACTGAGTATAATTCTAAGTAAATAGTTTTCTACTGTTAAAATAATGCATATTATTTACTATTTGCTTTTTTGAACAATTAACTATGATAGTTAATATTTTATAACTGGAAAAAAAGAAAACCATTCACAACGTAAGCTTATGTCTCTTATGTTACTCTTCCTTTCAAACCCTGAATAATAGTGTTTTTACAGTATATTTGTAAAATGATGTGTAGTGAGCGTATAAGAAAGATGATTTCAGATGGATGGAAAGAAGAGAGCATTCAAGTTGGGGTTAGGAAATTCATTTTGACACTTACTCAAAGATTTTTGAGTGAGGAAAATCTCTCTGAACCTCAGTTTCCTTCTTTTGTAATGTAAGGGATTTGACCATGATCCTTAGTGTTGTTTTTTTTTTTAAGCACAAAACTGTAAGATCTAAGTGTATGCTTAAGAACTTCATTCACTGAGTCGTATTTGCTACTTTCTGATGAAACAGCATCATTTTTTTTAACACACTTCATATATTTCTCTAATTTGTAACTCAACAACTTAAAACTCTTGTACATAAATAATCTCAGTAACATTTCAGCACACCTTCATTGATATTTCAGTTTTAGATTGTCGGTTTCCAGGGATCAGAGTCTATCTACTTTCTGATTTGTATTTTGATCTTTACTTTGTCTTGGATCTTGCTTCTTCCCCTTCTTCCCAGAATGGCCTTCTATCTGGCCCCCGAATCTTGAGATGGTATTAGTCAGTATAATACTGATAGGTAGGTGAGATTGTTGTGACTTACATATGGCTCCAGATGTTCATGAAATGAGTAACATATTCAGAAAAAATTAAAGGGTGAGGGTGAAGTTCAGAAGGAGTGGTAAGAATTTTCCTTACGTTCAGCCCCAGAAACTTGAATATCGATTTGGTTTGTGGTTACTTGTGATAACTTTAGCCCCATTATTTCTTGTTTATAAAGAAAGAAATTCCTTTCCAAACTCTCAGCTTTCTTCCCTCCCTAAAAGCATCTCCCAAACCTCCAGCAAACCAACAAATCAAAATCTAAAACTTTGTTTCAGTCTAGGGAAATTAGAAAACTTGTACGGAAGATTTCTCTGAGAGCAGATTCTTTTGCTGAGCCATTACATTGGCTCTTGCAATGAAAACTCTTGTTCACTTTCAAGCATACGGTCTTTATGGTAGAGCTGCCTAGCTATTTAAATATTGCCCAGCACAGAATCTAATCATATAACAGATGCACAGATGGTGCTGAAATAAACACATTGGTGAACCCTGAAGTTATCTTCCATCATTCTTGGTTGCATTTTAATTTGCTTTGTAACTTATTGACAATGCATTAGAATAGACTGGAAATTTGCTAGGCCAAATTACTTGAGCTATGTCTAGTAACGTCATGTGAACTTGTACGTTGTCCAGTTATCTTTGTGTTATACAATCTTGCCTTTGGGTGATACTTTAGAAAATAATGCAAGCCTCCTGCTTGAGATAATTGAAAAAATAATAGCTGATGCCTTATCAATAGCCTTAGACAATAAGCACAGACTTTGACCATTACAGTGAAGTAGAAATAAGCACAAATATTATTCTCCTCAAAGTACTAAACTTACTGTGTTAGACTGGGTTCTCTACAGAAGCAAAACCAGTAATGCTTATATATAGAGAGAGAGAAAAAATTTTTTCTTAGGAAAATGGCTCACAGACTTATGTTGTTGTTGTTGTTATTTGCCATCGAGTTGGACATGACTCACAGCAACCCCTTCTTGGGTTTCCGAGGCAGTATCATTACGCAAGTAGATTGCCCCATCTTCCTTCCGAGGAGTGGCTCGTGGGTTTGAACCGCCAGCCTTCTGGTTAGCAGTCAAGTGCCTTAGGCACTATGCTACCAGCTCTCCTAACAGCTCATATGAAAGCTGGCAAGTCCCAAGTTCTTGGATCAAACTGGAGGCTTTTTCCAACTCATGCAGCTGCAGGGGCTAAGGAACTCAAGGTTGGCAGGCAGCATACTGGCTGTTGACTCCAACGAACAACTAATTCAAGACCTCCAGACCGAATGGTGGATTGTTTGTTCATGGACAGTTGTAGGCGGCACAACAGAATACCAATCCACGGAAGAGTGTCTCTTTTCCCAGGATGTCCATAAATATACTGGAAGCAGGCCATACCCCTAGGGAAACTCCCTTTCAACGGGTTGGCTGCTGAAAACATATACATCTGATACCATCATTAGAACAACCCACATCACAATTGTTTAAACCACACAGAACTGTGGTCCAGCCAAGTTGACACACAGCTCCAATTATCACACTTAGGAATTAGATACTTGCATTATGGTTCTTTGAACCCATTCCAAAGAAAGGTGATCCCACAGAATGTGGAAATTATCAAACAATATCATTAATATTACATGCAAGTAAAGTCTTACTGAAGATAATTCAAAAAGGGTTGCAGCAGAATATTGACAGAGAACTTCCAGAGGTACAGGCTGGATTCAGAAGAGGACATGGAACAAGGGATATCATTGCTGATGTCAGATGGATCTTGGCTCAAAGTAAAGAATACCAGAAAGATGTTTACTTGTGTTTTATTGACTGTGCAAAAGCATTTGATTGTGTGGATCATAACAAATTATGGATAACATTGAGAAGAATGGGAATTCCAGAATACTCAATTGTACTCACGAGGAACCTGTACATAGACCAGGAGGCTGTTGTTCAAACAGAAAAAAAGAACTCTGGATGGTTTAAAATCAAGAAGGGAGTGCGTCAGGGTTGTATCCTTTCACCATACTTATTCAATCTATATGCTGAGCAAATAATCCGAGAACCTGGACTATATGAAGAAAAACGTGGCATCAGGATTGGAGGAAGGATCATTAACAACCTGCAATATGCTGAAGACACTGAAAGTGAGGATGACCTGAAGTACTTACTGATGAAGATTGAAGAATACAGTCTGCAGTATGGATTACATCACCATGTAAAGAAAACAAAAATCCTCACAACTGGACCTATAAGCAGCATTATAATAAATAGAGAAAAGATTAAAATTGTCAAAGACTTCACATTGCTTGGTTCTACAATTGACAACAATGGAAGCAGCAGTCAGGACATCAGATGATGTGCAGCACTGGGCAAATTGGTTGTAAAGGAACTTTTTCAAGTGCTGAAGAGCAAAGATATCTCCTTGAGGACTAAGGTGCAGCTGACACAAACCATGATATTTTCAATTGCCTCATGTGTGTGTGAGAGCTGGACAATGAATAAGGAGGACCAAAGAAAAGTTGATGCTTTTGATCTGTGGTGTTGGTGAAGAATGCTGAAAGTACCATGGACTGCTAAAAGAATTAACAGGTCTGTCCTGGAGAAAGTGCAGCCAGAATGATCCTTGGAGGTGAGAATGGCCAGACTTCCTCTCACATACTTGGACATATTGTCAGAAGGAACCATTCCCTGGAGAAGGATGTCATGCTTGGTAAGGTGGAGGGTCGACAAAAGTGGGGAAGGCCCTCAACAAGGTGGATTGACACAGTGGTGGTAGTGATGGGCTCAAGTGTAGCAAGAATCATGGAGCTGGTTCAGGACTGGGCAGTGTTTCGTTCTGCTGTGCACAGGGTCGCTATGAGTCGGAGATGACTTGATGGCACTTAACAACAACAACAACAACATTATGGTTCTGGATTTTAATAACTGGTGTGGGCAAACTCACCTAACCTCTCTGACCTCATGTTCCTCATCTATAAGATAAGAGTTGATCTAAATAAAAAGGATTTTCTGCCAATAAGTTTGAAAGTAGTCTTTAAATAAGATTTCGGGGAGAAATAAATGATACAGAAGAGCTTCAGTTGAAGCAGGTATGTTCAAAATCTAGAATCCAGAAATGCAGATGAAATCTTACTGATAAAACAGTCTAGCAGCTTCCAGGGAGCAATGGGGCTAGGGACTATGCTGTACTGGTGACACAATCTGCAATATAAAATAATATGATGCTCAGAAAGTGTGACACTCCTCTTCCAGAATGGCAAATTAGGGCCT
The DNA here is from genome assembly GCF_000298275.1 of Orycteropus afer afer. NCBI lineage: Eukaryota > Metazoa > Chordata > Mammalia > Tubulidentata > Orycteropodidae > Orycteropus > Orycteropus afer. The sequence goes on along the minus strand of NW_006921613.1, from coordinate 14,695,667 downwards.
TTATGTGCAGGTGTGCTGCCTGTGCTGTGATTGCCAAGTAAATCCATGTTTGTCCAAACTGGGAATTTTTAGATGAGTCATTTAGTCATCAACATTCTGTCATCTTCAAAATAGGAACTTCTGAAGCTCTAATCCTCCCAAGACACCCCATGAGAACACTATCATCTGAGATAATCATCTATTACTCAAGAGGTGACAATCCTAAAACAACCTGCCAAAGTCAGAAGTTGGCATATAGTACTTTTAAGCAGAGGCCCAAAGTAGTCCTGCTTCTGGTTAATTTCACTAACCAATAGCAGTGATTTTCCCTGATATGGAGACAATTTTCTACCAGATCAGGAAGTACATATCCCTTTAGGATTTATTTAGTGTCTTCCATATGCTAGGCACTATGCTCAGTGCAAAAAATATAAAGAAAACTTTCCAAATTCAAGGAGGTTAAGATGGAGAGTAGGTGATTGCCATGCAAATCAACAATTCCAATGCCCTGTGAAAATCCCATGCTTGAGATCTGAATAAGGTGCTATTAGCAGAATGGAGTCAGAAGGAAGGTTGGGCAATCTACTTCAGTAGTGATACTGCCTGGGCAACCCAAGGAGGGGTCCCTATGAGTCGGGACAGACTCCACTGCACATAACAACAACAACAACAACAGGAGAATGGAGAAATTAACTAACCCAGCCTAGAGGGGATGTCAGGGAAGGCTTCCCTAAGGAGAAGATGTTTGAATAAGCTGAAGAGGAGTTGTTGTTGTTGTTGCTGTTATGTACCGTCAAGTCAGACCCGACTCATAGTGACCCCTCCTTGGGTTTCTGAGGCAGTATCACTATTGAAGTACATTGCCCCATCTTCCTTCTGAAGAGTGGCTGGTGGGTTTAGGCAGAGGGATAACCTGTGGGGAAGCATTGAGGCCAGAAACAGTACAATGAGTTGAGGAGCTCCCAGTACTTCACAGTGGCCAGAGAATCAACCATGTTCAGGCTGGAAACAAGGCTAGAGAGATGGGCAGAGCCTCTCTCACATGTCATGATCAGAAGGTTAAACTTTATTTTGAAAGCTATGGAGAATCTCTGATGGAGTGTAAGTAGGGAACAACAAAATGGAGATTGATATAGTAGAATGTTCACTCTGACAACAGTAAGGAGAAGGCACTGTGGTGGGGGTGATGGGAAAAGAGTGAGGAGAAGTGAATCTAGAGATAGGGAATCAGTTATAAATCTGGTCTAGGGAAGAAATGATGAATATCAGAAGGAAGGGCATGACCTTCAATTATTGTCGGACCATCATCCCTTCATTTCTCAATAAGCTCTATTTGATTATGGTTTTTTTTTTTTTTTTTT
>NW_006921613.1:14680432-14694227 GCF_000298275.1 Orycteropus afer afer | reverse complement strand
GTTTTTTTTTTTTTTTTTTTTACTGCTTTGTTGGATTCTGTTTGACATTGACATTAATTAGTAAGATTGATTTGAATTTGAATTTGGGAGCTTTATTTCTTTCCATTCTTTGAAAGAATTGAAATATATCAGAATTATTTGTTCCTTGAAGATCTGAAAAAAAAATTCAATCTTTCTTGACCTTGTATTTTGTGGGGAGTAGTTCTTTAATCCCAAAAGAGAGACATGATAAAACGATCTATAGTCATGAAAAAAATTAAAAGTGTTTCAATTTTGATAATTTATAATTTCTTAGAAACCAGCAATTTATCCCAGGGACTCAGACTTCTTTCAGAGTTTTTATAAAGTACTCATAATTATTTTTAATTTATTATGCATATGAGGCTTTTTCTTTCCTTAGTCAAAATGTTAATTATTTGTGTTTGTGCCTTCTCCTTTCTATTTATTGATTAGGATAACCGCTGAGTTATCTACCTTGTTTTTCACCCAAGAATTACCTTTGGTTTTATTGAGTAATTCTCCTTTATTTCTTCTGTTTTATGATATATCAAAGTCTGCTTTTTATCTTAACTAATTTATTCCTTCTGCCTTCCTTAAATTTTATTCTTTTTAGGTTATTGAGTTGAATTCTCATTTAGTAATGTAAGTGTATAGAACTTCTTATTTTCTCTTGTGCACAGTTTTAGCTGTTTATTATGGGTTTTATTAATGTAGTGCTTTCAATACCATTATCTTCCAGATATTCTGCACCTTTGGAGTCAATAAAGAAATCATGAAGAGAATTGTTAAAAAAATGAGTTATAACATTTCCAGGCGGTTGGTTTTATTGGTTATTCATTTCTACTTTTATTGCGTTATAAGCAGACAGCATAGTCATTACTATTATTATTATTTGTGTTTTGAGACTTTCTTTGTGCCTAATATCTGGCAGTTTTGTAAATATTTTTACAAGTATGTTAAAACCTGCAAAAACCAGAGCCTGTGTAAGGTGGAAATCTGTCAGAGAAGAAAAATTAAAATATTTTCCAATAACAGAGAGCAATAGAAAAGTGGTATGACTACACCCTGGCAAAAGTGAAAAACTTGCAACGACCAGAAAAACAAGGCAGTCCTGGCTGGCTCTCAGAGGTTTACCATATTTGAAAGCAGGCCTATTCTTTGTTTTCAGGGTATAGAGTTATAAAGATATTTATCTGACATAATAGATTACAGATTCTTTATGTTTTCATTTTCTTTTTTAATATTTGACTTGTTGGAGGCTGAGGAAGAATAAAATTAAAGCCTCCTTCATTGTCAATTTGGAGAATTCTCCTTAAAATTTCCAGATATTAAACTGTTATGTGCTCTTATGTTATAATATTTAGAATGTAAAATATAAAAATAGTTATGTCTTCATAATAGATTGAATGGTGTTGTAATGATAAACTACTCTTTTGACTTGTTTAATGATTTTTGCCTTGAATTCTCTGTGGCAAAGACATGATAAATAAATGCAAATCAGAATCACTTTGCAATATCAATCATTTCATATTTATAAACTTTCTGAATATCTATTTGAGTAATATAAGGCATATAGTTATCTTTTGTTTATTAAATCCAATTTGAGAATCTTTGATGAATTTATTGTATTTACATATATTGTTACAATACTTGTTTCAGTCCTATCTTATGTTTTCTTTTTCTAATGCTTCTGTTGTTTTCCATCTTTTGCTATATGGTTTCTGTCTTCTTATTTTGGTTCTGTTGTTCCTCTACTGTCTATAGCTTGAGGGATTTATGGTCTGGTTTTTCATTTCTCAAGTGCCCACTTTTATGACTATAAATACTTTTTAAGGCTAGATCTATTGATCTTTGCTATGAAAGATGGGGGAATTTGTGCCCTTTTCCATCCTTCCACCACCTTTACCCCACTATGCCAAAGTTTATGACACTTACATTAACTGTGATAAAATTCTAAAGGCTTCAGTGTTTGCCACCAGTGTTTAAGTGCCATAGTTTCCTATTCCTGGGTCTTTATTTTGGTTCATTGTTTGGTTGGCTGGGGTTTATTTTCTATCAGTTTTTCCCATAAGAGCTTATGGTTGTTATATGCTGACTCTTTGTGTATTTGAAAATGCATGTGTGATGACTGTGTTCATAATTGATAATTGGTTGGCTAAACGTTATTGAGGTATGATTTATTTCTCCCAGAACTCTCTAAATGTTGCTTCTGGTATTGAGGTTCACTGGACTTCCTGAATGGATATATTCTCATCTTTCATCATATCAGGGAAGTTCTCCTCCAACAAATCTGGGACAATTTTCTCAGTGATTTTATTTTTCTCTTCTTGTTCTGGAATTCCAATGACATGTAGGTTATTCCTTTTGATGGTATCCCACATGAACCTTAGGCTTTCTTCATTTTGTTTTTATCTTTTTTCTGATTGATCCCTTTCCAAAGAAGTATTCAGGTATTTGTCTTCAATCTCATTAATTCTGTCTTCCATTGTATCAATTTACTCCTTTACCCTTTCAATGTATTGTCTATTTCTGACAATTTAGTATTAATCTTCTGGAGTTCTATCTGTAGATTTAGAGTCATTTCTAATTTTTCATTTATTTTATCATTTTGTTCTTATATTTTCTTCCAAAATTATTCTAGGATTTTGTTTGTGTTTTCCTTGGTCTGTTTCTCAATCCTTTGAAGATACCTAAATATAATTCTTTTGAATTCCTTATGAGAGAGTTCCAATGCTGCTTCTTCCTCAGGGATGTGTTCTGGGTCTATATATTGCTCCCTTGTTTCTACTACTTTATCTTGCTTCTTTGTGTGGACTATGATGGTCTGTTGTCTCCGAGACATCATGGCATTGTTGTATTTAGATCTATGTTAACTGTTTGTGAAGAGCAGCCAAGGGTGAGTCAGGCTCTTCTTGGTGGTTGTTTATGGTTGGCCCGTTGGTGGAGAAGGAAGTGGTGGCTCTCACTCAGTAAGTGAAGATGCAGGAGGTGTGGGTGTAGTTGTATTGTATAAGGACTGCTGCTGTCTTCCACTCAGACAAAAATGACCATCAAAAAAGTAAAAGCCAATGGACAAAAAATACACTGTGTAATCACACAGGGACAGTAACCAAAAAAAGAAAACAGGGAAAAAGAAGAAAAGAAAAGAAAAGCCCTACAATATCTGGGGAGAGTGTAATAAGAGAAAAAAGTAGAGAAGGAGAATAGTGAAGAAAAAAAATGGGAAAAATGCAAAAAGATAAACAAGGAATGGGGTTAACCACTAGAAAGAGGAAAAAAAAAAAAAATTGCAACCAGGAACAGGGAAAAGAAAAAAAGCTGAAAACTAGAACCTGGGAGGTGAAGTATAAAGAATAATACTAAAAAAGACAAAAGTGATAATAATAATAGTTTTAAAACACACAAACTAAAAAACAGAAAACAGAAAAAAAAAATTGGGGCAGGGTGGGGCAGGGCACCCAGGCTCTGTCCTAGCACACAGAGTGGGAAGGAATTCCTGTGGGTCCAGAAAGTGGGTGGGAGTGAGGGATGGCCACACCTCTGTTCACCAAGAGGGTATGGGGTATAAGAGTAACAAGGGGAATGTCACACCTTTCCAGTCATTCTGTCCAGAATGTCCTTGGGGGTTCCCATCAAGTGGAGCCTGCTCTTAAGTCCCTGGAATCTGGGAAAATGCTGTAGCTTTAAATATCCAAAATGGTCAAGCTGCCTGTAAACATTCAAAATGGCTGCACCCTCCAGACAGACAAAAGTCCACAGCTCAGCCCACCTGCCTCTTTGCTGCTTCCCCTTTTATTCTCAAGCCACTAGAGCAGTCCTCCATGCAGTCTCTGGCTAGCAGGGCTGATTTTTAGGTCAATTCTTAGGTCCTACTACCACTTGGCAACATCCAAGCTGCATGTGCCATCAGGATCGCTGCCAGATTGCAGCTCTGTATGTCTTCTTTTTTGGTGTTCTCATGCAAATTCTTCGGTTAGTTGGAGTTTAATCCACTTCTATATCCTTCCCTTCAAGGCTCAGGGGTCCAGGATTATCTTCTGTAACTGTGTTAATTGGTTCCCCTTTTCATTTTTGAAGAGGATCTGTGCAGTCTTTCTGCCTATTCCGCCATCTTACTGGAACTGCTTCTGGTATTGAATATTTTGTGAATGTGTTATGCTGAGTGTCTCTCAATCTTATTTTTATTACTGCCCCTTCTAAGGAGTCTTTAAGGGCACATACATTCTGCATATCTGTTTATGTACTGTAGACCTCTCAAGGACCATAACCTACTGTAATATCTAAGATTATTTTCAGCCCTCCCCCATGAAGAACCAATTTTTGTACTCTTGGATTCAATATCAACCCTGTGGAGAATGTAACTTGATTCCCCCCATTCTCTTGTAATTGATTTTATTTTTCAGCATGGATACTGTTGTTTTGTATAAATTGCCTTGGGACAAAGTATATTCTTTGCTGCTGTAGATTTAGGACTTTGAATTCTCTCTGCCAAAATTGCTTCTACTATTGTTTTGAACAATTTTTGATCCACTAGGCCTACTCTATTATTGAGAAATATGAATTATGTGTGTACTAGGTATCTGCTTCCATCTTCCACATCTCTGATCTTCTCTTTTGCTGCTTCTTTTCTTCATTTTCTTTTTCCATTTTATTGTCTCAAAAAAATAATTGTCTCAAAAAAGCCCATATCAATTCATTTCAGATATATCTATTTTCTTTTTTGCTGCTTTTAATATTTTTCATTTTTGTAATGTTTATATTATATTCTATCTCTTTCTACCACTGCTACCTCATTTTTCATCTCTTTTATCATCTAATCGCTTCTTTGAACTCTGGAAATTATTCTTTGAACTCCTCACCTCCCAAAGAGTTATCATTTTCTTTTAGAACATAGAAAATTATACAACATTTTATCTTATTTTCATTGAAACAATTTCCCTTAAAGGAGTCCCTGGGTTGCATAAGTTAAGTGATTGACAACTATCCAAAAGGTTGCCAGCTTGAACGCACCCAGAAGTGTCTTAGAAGACAGATCTGGTGATCTGTTTCTGAAAAGTCAGTCTTGGAAACCTTATGGAGCAGTTCTACTCTGCATACACGAGGTTGCCTTGAGTCAGAACTGACTTGACCACAACTAACCACAGCAACAATTTCCCCTAATTGTTGTTTTGTTACTTTCCTTCTTTTGTTTTGTTACTTGTTTTGTTACTTTCCTTCTTTTTCATATTTTATAGCATCAGTGCTACCATGTAGAGGCATATTCTTTGTTGAATGGTTTCTTACTTTTCATCTTTGCTGACTCATCTCTTTCCACAGTCACCAATTCATATCGTCCCTTAGCAAAAAGCAGGCCCAATTAAATTTTTCCACATTCAGTAGCATCAGTTCAGAACATATTCCTGAAAAATTTACTGTACCCTCTTTCCAGGGGTCTCATAACCTGTCAGATTTTGAGGTGCTCTGCTCCCTCTCACTCTTTCTTTGAGAAAGCAGATCACCAACCAGGAGATCCATGTGAATTCCAGTAGCTCCATTGCTCAACACTGATTGCTGTTTCTGGTCTCTTTTCAACCATGCCTCGTCTCAAGCCATTTTTAGAATAGGAGTCCCAACTGGAGAAAGCAAAAAAGAAAATAGTATTTCTTCAACCCATGTTCCCCCTCTGTTCATCAGTATTTAATAAGATGCCCTACAACTCTGCCCCCTGTACCAGACATTCTCCACCTCAAATGACCTAGGTTTATTATCCTCATTCTTCGAAGTTAAGATGGGACCTCAGATTCCTCTCATTTATTTTCAGAGACATTTGTATTCTTCTCAAGAACAAAATAAGTATGAATTGATTTTCACTGCCTTTAGTTTAAGTTTAATTTTCACTGTGTTTTGCTGATTTCCTTCTCTGTGTGTGATTGGGGTTTATAGCCATTTCCTATTTTCATTTTAGAAGAATTGGTCTTTATTTTTAATATTTTTGGGCCCAGGGTTGTGACTAGGATCAGGAAGTAAGTCTCTAGTTATAAAACACATAATGCCCACTTCCTAATGGATTTGAGATAGTTAAAACAAAAATGTTACACAATAGATAAAAATTAGCATTTGAAATGGAATTGTGAGAAATAAGGTTGAAAAGAGGCAGAGAAAAGATAAAAGGAAAATCCTACCAGGTTTCTGTGACAAGATGATTGTTGATGATCAATATTAAATTAACTCTAAACTTCCAGGAATCCAAAGCTTCTCTTTGTGTGGGAGAACAGAGTGAAGGGAGTGACCACAATGCTGATTTAATTTTAGTTGCTTGATGATGGAAAGTATATTAGCCAATGGAGATCAACCATTTTCCTGGCTATAAAAAGTCCATAAGATGGATTTGTTAAGTGGATTTCTATTGCTCATTATATTATGACATGTGCCTTACATGTTTTCAACAAACAACACAAAGGTAGATTATCTTCCTCTTTGGAGGAGCTGGGGTACTGGCATTCAGGTGATTCCCAAAACTAAGGGCAGAAATTTCCTCTGTCCAATGAATGAACTTACTCGTGCTAGTTCTGGGTCTTCCTGCTATACTTCATGTCTAGACCTGCATTCTTGCCTGTCTTGATATCTGAAGCATGGTTAATCCTCCTGACCTTGTTCCTAAACTTCAGATTGCTCTAGATTACAGGGACCTCCTAGACTTACTGCTGCCTGGTCTTTCCTGGCCCCTTAAATCTAGCCTCTTGTTTTAAATGCTGTATTTGATGCATCAGAGTGGTAATGAATCTCCTCACCCAGAGAACAAAGAGTCAGGTCAGTCCCTCAGTAAATTGTGTATATAATCCTGTTAGTTTAGTGGCTTCTGGAGCAGAGAGACAGATACATCATTTTAGATCTCTTATCAGGAAGAAAAGATTTATTCCCCCAGTTCCTGGAATGCTGGTAGAAAATCTCTCAGCTCACGGCTTCTTATAGGGATTGTCTTGGCTGAAGGTTATGACCCTTCTCAATGCTGCCTGCATCCAATGACTAATCTTCATGGGACCACACAAACCTTGTCCTTTTTCCCCCAACTAGGGAGAATTTCTTGCCCTCCTAGTTTAGAACTGCCCATAGGGTTCCTGGAGGCCTTCACTGAAATTGTATCACAGTTAGACTTCTCCTTCTGCCCAATCTCTTTCTTCCCTTCCCCAAGAGCATTCACAAATAATCCTCCTGCTCCTAATCTCCATTTTGAGTCTGCTTCCTGAGGAAGCTAACAGGCTACATCTTCTTAAAACCAGCTTTGTCTGATCCACTGCATTTTGATGTTCAGAACATCATGTAACTGGCCCAGACACCACAGAATTAACTACCAAGAGCACATGGGACCAGGGAGGAAACACAGGGTGCTAGGAAAGGGTTGGAATTCTGGAACAAAAAGAGATGGATTATAAGAGTGGAAAGAAGTTAAGAGAGGGAAACCAAGCATATTGGTGTAGCTACACCCATCCTGAAGATAAAAGTTTTGGGGCTTAGAGATTAACGAGAATCTGAAAACTATCTTCTGACATTTGCCCACTCCACTTGTACCACGTAAACAAGAACTATTTGAAACTTCTGTAAGGTTTCCTAATCTCACACCCTTTAAAATGCTTCTACATGTCTTCCCATTGATTCTCCCAACAGTGTCTACCTGAATGGTTCTGTTTTGGGTTCATAGAAAGGGAGAAAGGCTCAGAAAGTTTCTGTGACTTGTCCAAGGCTACTCTGCAGAGGAGAGGGATCAAGGGCACAAGGCTAATGCTTTTTCTACCCTGTAGCAATTTCCTCTGCAATGGAGGGGCTCAAAACAGCTGGTACAAGCACTTACTTGTTTTAAACGAGCTCTTTAAAGTTAGAGTTACCCATTTCCTGGAGCTATTTACACAGCTTGAGAAAAGCACTCTGGGGTCTCTGGTCTGCATTGGGAGAGCTGCAAAAATAATAGAAAGCAAGTTACAGTCAGAGAGAAAAACTCTGATCCTCTCAGTTGCTGCCTTCCGTTCTCTCCACAGGTGTAAACATTACTCAACAAACCCCTTTACTACATGGAGTTAGAGGCCTATTTATTTTTAAAGTTAAAAAAACAAGCCTTCCTAAAATTTTGCTTGAGGTCTCAGGGCTTCCTGCTATGCAATTGTGCACCTGCAGTGTTGGCATGTAAGTGTATGGAGCTTGTTCCCTGGAGTTTCCATGGGGCCTACATTAGCCTTATTTTCTTTAGGTGGGTTTAAGCCTCACTGAACAGATTAGAATCAATTCCTGGAAGACCATCTAATAGAGAGTTGTGGCTTAGCTGGCGAATGATACTTCTGTGAGTCTGGCTACTGAATATATTAAAAGCCAGAAATAGATCAAGACACTGGAGAAAATATCCTTCTCTTTGCCCTGACTCCTGAATCTTGCTTGTTTGCATCTGTGTTCAACAAGCCCCTTGCCTATAGTTTGTGTTGCCCTGCATGCTGGTGGACTCCCAGGTTTAGAGAACAATGCACATTTCCTTCCATCTCTCTCCTAAGCCCTATGGTTGATTCCTTCTCCCCCCAATTTGTGAGTAAAATAAGCAAAGCTCTAAGAATACCAATAGGAGAAAAAAATAGAGGTGTTCCCCCCACTCTCAAAAGGCTCAGCACAGACCCCCTTCCAATACAAGAGTTGTGATTGGTGGCCAAATTTCTTCCTCTAAGACTGATTCAGCAGTGATTTCTATAAAGCTATGCTGGTGCCTCTTAAATAAAAAGCAGTATTACATGATCCTTCCTTCCTTCTTCTTTCCCTTCCTCCCTCCATCTTTTCCTTCCACATTTCTCTCCCTCTCTCCCTCCTTCCTTCCTTCCTTTCTCTTATCATTTTGATGTTTTGTTTCTAAAACCAAAGAAATCAAACCAGTTGCAGTTGAGTTGTTTCTGAGTCATGGAGACACTTTGTGTGTCAGAATAGAACTGTGCTCCATAGAATTTTCAATGTCTGATTTTTTGGAAGCATATTACCAGGTTTTTCTTCTGAGTTTCCTCTGGATGGACTAGAATCTCCAAACTTTTGGTTAGCATCCAAGCACATTAACTATTGGGACACCATTCTGGACATTTTGTGAACGAATGCTTTGGGTTATAGGAATGTGGTGAGGAGGTACTGAGCTTTTTTTTTGGTTCTGTGGAAGTCAACAGGTGAAAAGGAGTAAAATTCCCTCATCAAAGTCAACATTTTACATGATTGTAGGTAATCTTCTTTTTAACTGGTGTGGACACAAAATGAGGTCATGAATAATGAGTGGGAGAGATCAGTCAAAAGCCATATAAATAGGAAATGACTTCATTTATAACCAAAAATTTATTATGCATTTTGCAATTAAAAGCAGGAAAAATGCTCTTCTATCCATCTGGATAAACACTTTTCAGTTAAATTTTAAAGAGAAAAATGTGGTAGAGATGGCAGTAGGGGTTTAGATGAGACTCACTCAGGGTGGCAAATCATGTAGCAGTTTAGAGATTACAGTTAAGACTGTAAGGACTACACTAGTTTATAAGACAAGGGTAATAAAGGGAACTACCCCTCTTCATAATGGCTCTATAGGCTGGAAAAATATTAAACGAAGATCAGATCAGAGTCACATTCTAATCTTTCTCATCCTTGCTCTGTATGTGTCAATTAAATCTCAGTTACGGTGAAAAAACGAGCTCTGAATGTTAGCTCGTTTGCTCTAGCTAACACTGATACATTTGACTGTGGACTATTTACTTTCCCTGGGAAGGTCATCTTTTTGAACAAGCTTTCATTGCTGGGAGGGAGGCCTGAAGGGCTATGAAATAGGAACCAGTATCTTTTTAACCAGCCAAATCAACTGAATTAACCTTTCCTGTGAATGGGCCCAGAAGCAACATCTAGATAGAGTTTGGGATGTAGGCTATTATAAGGATCAACACCTGTTAAAAGATGGGTGAGGAAGCAGGATTGAGGAAGCAGGAAGAAGATGAACTGCAATGCAGTCTTGGGGAAGCTGACAGGAAGCTCAGGAGTAGCATTTGATTACTAACCAGAAGGTTGGTGGCTCAAACCCACCAGTTACTCCTCGGAAGGAAGACTGGACAATCTACTTCTATAGAGTTATCACCTTGGAAACCCAAGGAAGGGTTGCTATGAGTCAGAATTGACTTGACTGCAATGAGTTTGGTTGGTTTTTGGTATGTTTGAGAAAGTAGGCGAGGGAATAGATAATTGGAGAGGCTTCACTAGTCCTGGCTGGCATGGAAGATCCCATCACTGATGGTACGTGAAGCATAATCAGCTCCTGGCATAAGGTAGCAGTTCGATTGCTAAAACTTCCACCAGTGGTAAATTGGGATAATGTACTCTTTAATAGCTACTGTCAATCAATACTCATTAAATGCCTACTGTGTGTCTTAAAAGGAATCTTGGTGGCACAGTGGTAGAAGCATTTAGCTGCTAATTGAAAGGTTGGTGGTTTGAACTCACCAGCTACTCTGTGGGAGAAAGATGTGGCAGTCTGCTTCCATGAAGATTACAGCCTTGGAAACCATATGGGGCAGTTCTCCTCTGTCCTGTAGGGTCAATATGAGTCAGAACCAACTCAACAGCAATGTTTCTTTCTTTCTTTTTTTTTTTTTTTTTTGGTTTATGTTCCATGAACAACACAGAGGGGATTTATTTCCTACCCAACAGCTTCCTCATTAGTTCTACTTCCCTTCAGTCTTGTTTTTTGTCGATATATTCACCATGTTGTTGTAGTTGCCATTGAGTTGATTCTGACTTATATAAAGAATCCTCTATGGATTAGTTCAGTAGCTCCTCACTGCATTCCTATGAGGTAGGTGTAATTATTGTTTCTATATTATAGCTTTGATTCAGGTGCAGGCCCAGGATTCCAGATCCTGCTACCCTAAACCACTATACCACAGTGCCCAAATCCTTTCCATGATTTGTAGAGGTCCTGTTTTATTTAGCCTCAGCTTATCTTTTCAGAGATGAGGCAGTCTGCTTCATAAAGATTTACAGCCTTGGAAACCCTATGAGGCAGTTCTACTCTGTCCTGTAGTGTTGCTATGAATAGAAATCAACTCGATGAAAGTGGATTTGGTTTGGTATCTTTTTGGTGTCACTCAGTCTCTCCCCACTCCCCAGCCTGAATTCCCTGGGCCCTCCTTTGCTTCCAGGCCTTTGTATTTGATATTTCCTAGACTTCCCTATATTAAGTGTGACCCAAAGGAGTCTGTGGGTGGTCTTTCAAGTGTAGCACAAGGGAGTGAGACAAGAGGGAAAGCCAGAAAACAAAGAATTTATGATACACAGGTCTCAGAGAGGAAACCACAGTGTGAGTCCACAAAGAGCTACACAGAGGGTTGCCCCAGGAATAAGGTAACAACAAGCTGGAACTTGCGCAGATACGAGTGATAACAAAATACCTGCAGTCCTTACAGAAACAACAGAAGACAGACATAGAGTGATCCCTCACAGACACACAGACACTGTGGGAGAGAGATCCAATGGATCTACCATCTCAGGACCATACTACTGGCGGACACCAGATTCAATTGGCACAATAAAATACATAAAATTCTTGTTCCTTATCCTACATTGGTCAGTGGCAACTGGGATCTTGAAAGCTCTCAAGCAGCCATCTAAGATGCAGTGAATGGTCTCCTATCGTCCAAAGCAAAGAAGAGTGAAACAAAAACAACAACAAACCACTCAAGAAAGGAGCAAAACTGGAGATCCTGGATAGAATGTGAGGAAAAACATGGAACCAAATCCAAAAACTCACCAGAATTACTGGTTGGATGGAGTCTGGTGAGACCTCCAATACTATGGCCCTGAGATACCTTCTGGGCCTGGAATAAAACTCACTTCCAGAGGCTGGCTCTCAGCCCAATAGTAAACAAGATGTATATAAGCAGACCACTCAACCCAGGGTGATGCACCCACATACTCTATGGAAATGCATCCCTTGGAGCGATCGACCATGGGGCACCAGAGGGGCAACATTCACACGAGGAAATGCAGGGTATATAGGAGTGCATAACTATGAGGTGCAGGGGGAAGAGGAGGGGGATTGCTGGGCAGGGAGGGGAGGAGACTGGGTTAGGGTTGGGGATGGTAAATGGGGAGTGAAACTAAATGTACACGTAATGTTGAATGGAAAACAAACTCTAAAAAGAAAAAAAAAAAAAGCTGGAATGGTAGGAGAGGGTTTAGGTTTGGCAAAGCAAGCAGGGTAAAGGCTTGGGATTGTTGTTGTTGTTATGAGCTGTCGAGTTGGACCCAACTCATAGCAACCCCTCCTTGGGTTTCTGAGGCGGTATCACTATGGAAGTAGATTGCCCAACTTTCCTTCCGAAGAGTGGCTGGTGGGTTTGAACTGCCAGCCTTCTGGTTAGCAGTCAAGTGCCTTAGGCACAAGGAGTTCTAATTATGGGAAACTGTATGTGGCATGGCAACGATGGCCAGTTAGAGATCACACATGTTGAGAGGCTGTGTGATAAAATAGGACTGGCCATGTCAGAAACTGGGTGAAAGGGCAACTAGGAGGAATTAATGGATGCTTGAGGCAGTAAACAATGAAGGCTGCAAAGTGGCCTTATGACACTCCCCACAATGCACTCTACAACCTCAACTATTCTCTGCTTATTTTGTCTCTGTTCAACCTTCTGGTCTCTGTTGAGTCATTACCTTCCATATCAGCTCCCCTCACTCTTTAAGAGAAGAATTCTCCAATCAAGATGGGGAAGATGCTTCCCTGTATCTACCCTCATAGGGAGCCATGTTTGTCTTTGTTTGTCATCCCACTGGGCTGCAAGGTCCTCGAGAGAGGAGTACATCTTGCTCACTGCTATATCCTCAGTACTAGCAGCACCTACCACAGAGCAGACATCCAAGAGATTATTTGTGGTATAAATGAATGAATGAATTCCCAGGAAACATGTGAAATGGGAATTTTGTGGTGGTAGTACTACCAGACAGTATTCACTGTTATTCGTAAGATTTTTACTAGCCAATTCTTTGAGAGGTAGATGACCCCTGTTTTCTTCCTAGTCTACCTTAGTCTGGAAGCTCCATTGAAACCTGTCCATCATGGGTGACCCTGCTGGTATTTGAAATACCGGTGGCATAGCTTCCAGCCTCACAGCAACATGCAAGTCACCACAGCAAAACAAACTGACAGATGAGTGATGGAATCTGTGTGCTGAGAAAATAATCAGCAAAGCTGGAGTATATAAAGATAAACGCGGCATCAGAATTGGAGGAAGACTCATTATTAACAATCTGCGATACACAGATGACACAATGTTGCTTGTTGAAACTGAAGATTATTTGAAGCACTTACTGATGAAGATTAAAGACTACAGTCTGCAGTATGGATTACACCTCAACACAAAGAAAATGAAAATCTTCACAACTGGACCAACAAGCAGCATCATGATAAATAGAGAAAATGTTGAAGTTGTAAAAGAGTTCATGTTATTTGGATCCACACTCAACACCTGTGGAAGCAGCAGTGAAAAAATCGAACGTTGTATTGCGCTGGGCAAATCTGCTGCAAAAGACCTCTTTAAAGTGTTGGAAAGCAAAAATGTCACTTTGAAGACTAAAGTGCACCTAACCCAAGCCTTGGTATTTTCAATCACTTCATATGCATGTGAAAGCTGGACAATGAATAAGGAAGCCAGAAAAAGAGTTGATGCTTTTGAATTGTGGTATTGTTGTTGTTGTTGTTGTTATGTGCCTTCGAGTTGGCCCCGACTCAAAGCGTCCCCTCCTTGGGTTTCCGAGGCAGTATCACTAC
>NW_006921613.1:14658471-14679518 GCF_000298275.1 Orycteropus afer afer | reverse complement strand
AAGGCTGGTGGTTCAAACCCACCAGCCACTCCTCGGAAGGAAGGCTGGGCAATTCTACTTCTGTAGTGATACTGCCTCTGAAACCCAAGGAGGGGTCACTATGAGTCGGGGCCGACTTGACGGCACATAACAACAACAACAACAATGAGGTTGGATTAGGAAATTTGTGTCGCAGGAATCATAATCCACAACCCCCTATATGGGTCTCTTGGCTCCTTAAGCTAATGAGAGAGTCAACTCTATTGCATGGTATCAGGATGGGACCTGGACTCAGAGTCTTGCTCTGACATTTGTTCAACTGTGGACAAGTTATCTAACCTCTCTAAAAGACCAAATTTTCTTCTCTGTAAAACAGGAATATCTCCTTCTCTTATAAGTCTATTACATTCCCAGCCCTCAATCAATGACTGCTGGCATTAGTGCCAGAATGCACAGCCTGACTGAGGGAGCCATATCAAGGCCATTTTCTGGGCCTGCAGTCCAGGATTGCAATTTGGATAGCCGAGTGGGAAGCAGACATAGCAGTGCGAAAAGGAAAGTAAGGGTCATGCACTGACCTCACCATCTTGCCCCACAAATTAACCTTTGGATTCTTTTGTGATTAGGGCTAATTTTGGACCCAAGTCAGGTCCTAAGTCTGTTATGGCATTTTGTCCCTACCACATATGCCACCCAGGAGGATTTGGGTTGGTAATGTTTCAAGCCAGAAGAAGCCTGACAACTGCTTGTTGAAAGAAAATTGTTACCAGATCTCTAGATATTTGCAGCCTGACAAATAAACTGTCTTCCTCAAAGAGTTTAGATACATATAACTAAACACTGAATACCCAGATGGCCCATCACAAATGAAAAGGTGGTAAATAAGAAAAGCCTACTGTAATCAATGTTGCTGTCTTCTAAACTACAAGGAGAAAAATCCCAATCAATATTTGGGATAGTTGATTCTTTAAAACCAGGGGATGCTGAGAATGAGAGACTATTTCATATGAAGAAAATGATTTGAAGAAATCTTTATTCTAGTTCAAAATGTTCACTTTTTTTTTTTTGCAATTTATGCCATTTGCTCTATAGCAAAAGAGGAACTATTGTATATATAAAAGTAGCAGCACTGAGAAAAAACCGAATAAATTCTTTAACAAATTTTGCAGTGTCATTTTGCCTACAAAATAATAAAGGAAAATAATAGCTAAAAGCTGGCAAGAAATAAGCACACCCTGGTTTGGAGGAATTATTTTTGTAAATGCATTTTTTTTTAATTAAAAAGAAATTGCCTCAATTAAAATTGTTTTTAGAAATAAGGTGCAATGATCATTGAAGAACAAAGTTTTCTGGAAAGTGTTGATATTTATTTTAAATCAACTTGGTAAAAAGGCTTTAACTTGTTATATAGCTCACTGAGTTAATGTTTATCACACTAGTAAAGCAGACTATTTTTCTCATGATCTCTTATTTTTTTCCCTTAGAGAGGGAGGTTGTATTTTTCCTGGTTGAACTTCAGTGAATCGTAATACTGGTCAAATATTTACTGAGTAAGCATGGTCTGACCTTGCTGGCCTGTTCTTTAGACTTTATTCTCCACCAGGGCTCTACTTTCTCATGTTTAGAGAGTGGTTTCTCCTGATTCTGAACAAGCTGAAAGCTTGTTTTCTTATGAATCTCTCAACGTCCTGGCTAGCTCTGTCTGCTCTAGTCCTTTCTCACTATGGGGTGCTCTACTCATGTATGCCCCCAACCCGTACCCAGATCGTCTTTCCTCCTCCAATCTCAACACTCCACACTTCTGTACTCAAGACCAGTGACTGACGGAATCTCAGGGGCAAAGGCAGAAGAGCCCACTCCTCTTTGTTTTTCCCTTTTTAAAACATTTAAGCACTTACTCTATGCTGGGCATTGTTCTAGGTAGAGAGGTGTAAATAGGTAGAGAGTTCTGTAAATAAATAACAAGATGATTTTAGAGATGATAAGTGCTAGGAGAAATGGTGGGGAATGGGTTTACTTTTGATTGGCAGAATGATAACATCCACAAAGAGACCACCTTGCAAAAATCTAGAGTCAGAGATTTTAGGTGCAGAAGTAAATAACTGTAATGGTCCTACGGTGGAAACAAGAGGAAGACAGTGTGGTTGGATCATAGTGGGTGGGTGGGGGGTTGTTGCTGAGAGAAGTTGAAGATGAAGTCAAGGTAAAAAGGAGCCAGAACATGTACCACCATTTAAAGCTGCTAACCAAAATGTTAGCAGTTGAACCCACAAGAAGCTCTGCAGGAGAAAAGTGGAAAGTCTGCTTCCATAAAGATTTACAACCTTGGGAACCTTCCAGGGCAGTTTTACTCTGTCCTATAGGGTCACTATGAGTGGAAATCAACTCAATGGCAGTGGGTTTTGTTTTTGGAATGCACGCTTCCCATTTGGCTCTCTAGATGTAATCTCCACTCTATTCTGTGCCTAGGGGCAACTTTCCCTTGCTCTCTTCCTTCTGTTTGTGTTTTACTATTACTATTGCACCCTGATTGTCCAGCACAATGCCTAGATGACTGCTTTCTGTCTAGCCTCTCTCCTGCCACTCTTGTCTTCTTATGAATTTTGTCAAGTTTCACTAAGGTTTTAAAAGGAAAACAAATGATGTTACCACCACCATTCCCTTCCCATAAACCCTCTGATTTTGAGTGGCTGGGTAGCTGGATGAACTTACTCCCCATGATGAGACTGGTAATCTACTCCGTGGTGGAATCTGCAGTGAGTGGCTGAGTAGCTGCTTTAGGAATGTGGTCTGCTTCCAGTATATAAGGAGAAGTGTTGAGAAAAGTCTCAGAGCTTTTTTGCACACTTGGACCCTGCATGTAGCCATCTTTCATTCAATAGTCTGCTATGTTATCTGCCAATCTTAGCATTGTTCCTGCTGTGTTGTTTAATCATTTTGGGACTGTGCCATTTTATTTGTTGACCTTGGGTTTGTCAGCCTCAGTTGCCAGCAGCTCTCTGCTTTAAAAGAGCCTTCAGTTTCAGTGGGCCACGAGTAAAAGGCAGAACTGAAGCCTAAGACTGAGGGGCTTTCACCCAGCCTCTAGAGCCTGGCACTTTGAACTTGGACTTGTAGCTTCCTAAATTGTAAGAGAATAAATCCCTCTTTGTTCAAGCCACCCATTTGTGATAGTTTCTGTTAGAGCAGCACTAGAGAACCAAAACAGAGGTTTTAAGGGAAGGGGATGGTGGTGGTAACATAATTTGTTTTCCTTTTAAAACCTTAGTAAAACTTGACAAAATTCATAAGAAGGCAAGAGTAGCAGGAGAGAGGCTAGTTAGAAAGCAGTCATCTAGGCATTGTGCGGGACAATCAGGGTACAATAGTAAATGGCCCTCCTGTTCTTAAATAGATTATAGTACAACAGGAGAAACCAAGAAGAAGGAAACAGAACATTATAATTCAGTGTGACAGTCTGTGTGATATGTGGAAGCATAGAGTATTATAGGAGTGCCTGGAAGGAACGTGTAGGACATTAATAATGTGTACATTCTGCCTTCCTGTGGCCTCTCTGGTCTAACCCATCCTTCTGTCTTGCACTGGGACTCCCAGCTAATTCTATCAGCACCAGTACTTAATGGGCAGAGGCTATCAGAGCTTTTGAATTCTCTGAATCCCAACAGTTCAAGGTATAAATACCATTCTTCTGAAAGGTAGGACAGAAACATAAAAAGATTAATACATCAACTCCAGATAACACATAACAGTGCCTCCTGACGTTTTTCTTGTTGCAACCCATGTAGCACCCATGGGATAACGTTCAGAGGCACTTCACTGATGGAAGAGAAACAACTAGGCCATTCTGTCACAAAGCCTCCCCCAGCCACTCTGAGGGTGAGGAAGCAAGGTTTTGGCTCATCTGTAAGCCGTTCAAACCTTATCACTTGAGATGTTCTCATATAGTCTCCTTCTCAACTGGTAAAGTCATAGAAGAGTTGAAGATCCATAGAGTTTGGAGTAATAAAATTGGTTTAAATCTTAACACTGCCTATATACTATCTGAGTCATCTTTGTTGATGCATTACCTCTCTGAGACTCAATTACCTCATCTAGAAAACAGTATCTTCCTATGTTGTAGAATACTGAGCATTTCTTAAGCATTAATGATTAGATTGCAAAGCCTCAGTGACAGGGAGCATATGGTGTCCTCAGGATTGATTATTATGCTCTGTTTGATGTGTGCACCAGTGAAAATGCCTGTTGACTTTGATTTCCCTGGCAGAGCAGCTCAGGGAAGGGCAGTGGAGAAGAAGGAAAACTTTGTGTCTTCTCCTCATTTACCACCTACTACAACTACTCACCTGAATCACTCCCCATTCACCTGTATCCACAACACTAGCTCTAATCACTTCCTCCTTCACGTCACTGGAAAGCAGAGATTGGAAGAAGTGAGAAATTGTGGCTAGAAGTACATATGAGAAGACTGTAGGTCATTAGAGAGCTCTGGTGGCGTAGTAACTAAGACACTTGACTGCTAACCAGAAGGCTGGCAGTTGAAACCCACCTCAGAAGGAAGGTTGGGCAATCTATTTCTGTAGTGACACTTCTTCGGAAACCCAAGGATGGGTCTCTATGAGTTGGATCTGACTCCACGGCAGTGATTGCATTGCTTTGTGTAGGTCATTAAATAATAAATTTGAAAAGGAGTTGAGTTTCATTCTTTTACTATTAATTCAATATGTGGTCGTATTTTCTTAGCCTTTTTGGTTATATTTTCTTAACCTTGTAAATAATCTTTTTCTTGCATTTGTAGAATCACCTGAAATGGCTTGTAAAAATAAACAATATCAATTAAAAGATTCCATTTTAATGTTATTAGGTGCCAGCAAGTTAGCTCCGACTCATAGTGACACTATGTACAACAGAACAAAACACTGCCTGGTCCTATGCCAGCCTCACAATCCTTGCTATACCTGAGCCCATCATTCAGTCACTCTATCTCAAAGAGGGCCTTCTCCTTTTTTACTGACGCTCCACTTTACCAAGCATGATATCCTTCTCTAGGGAATGATCTCTTCTGACAACATGACCAAATTAGATCAAATCTGGCCATTCTTGCTTCCAAGGAGCATTCCGGCTGCACTCCTTTCAGGACAGATTTGTTAGTTCTTCTGGCAGTCTAGGGTACTTTCAATATTCTCTGTTGATACCACAACTCAAAAGCATCAACTCTTTTTTGGTCTTCCTTGTTCATTTTCCAGCTCTCACATGCATATGAGGCAATTGAAAATACCATAGCTTAGGTTAGGGGCCCCTTAGTCTTCAAGGAGACATCTTTGCTCTTCAGCACTTGAAAGAGGTCTTTTGCAGCAGATTTGCCCAGTGCAATACGTCGTCTGATGTCTTGACTGCTGCTTCAATTGGTGTTAATTGTGGAACCAAGTAATATGAAATCTTAAACAACTTCAATCTTTTCTCCAATTATTGTGATGCTGCTTATTGGTCCAGTTATGAGGAGTTTAGTTTTCTTTATCTTGAGATGTAATCCATACTGCAGATGGAAGTCTTTAATCTTTATCAGTAAGTGCTTTAAGTCATCCTCACTTTCAGCAAACAAGGTTGTGTCATCTGCATATTGCAGGTTATTAATGAGTTTTCCTCCAATCTTGAAGCCATGTTCTTCTTCATATAGTCCATCTTCTCAGATTATTTGTTCAGCATACAGATTGAATAAGTATGGTGGAAGGATACAACCCTGACACAATCTCTTCCTGATTTTAAACCATACCGAATTCCCTTGTTCTGTTCTAAGGACAGCCTCCTGGTCTATGTATAGGTTCTTGATGAGCTCAATCAAGCATTCTGGAATTCCCCTTCTTCTCAATGTTATCCATAATTTGTTATGATCCACACAATCAAATGCTTTTGCATAGTCAATAAAACACAAATAAATATCTTTCTGGTATTCTTTGCTTTCAGCCAAGATCCATCTGACATCAGCAATGATATCCCTCATTCCATGTCATGTTCTGAATCCAGCTTGCATTTCTAGAAGTTCTGTGTCAATATACTGCTGCAACCATTTTTGAATTATCTTCAGCAAAGTTTTACTTGAGTGTTATATTAATGATATTGTTCAAAAACTTCCACATTCTGTGGGATCACTTTTCTTTGGAATGAGTACAAATATGGATCTTTTCCAATTAGTTGGCCAGATAGCTGTCTTCCAAATCTCTTGGCATAGACAAGTGAGTGCCTCCAGTGTAGAATCCATTTGTTGAAACATCTCAGTGGGTATTCCGTCAGTTCCTGGAGCCTTGTTTTTCACCACTTGCTTCAGTACAGCTTCAACTTCTTCCTTCTATATCATTGGTTCTTGATCATATGCCACCTCCTGAAGTGGATGAACATCGACCAATTTTTTTTGGTACAGTGGCTCTATGCATTCTCGTCTTTTGATGTTTCTTGCATCATCCAATATATTGCCTATAAAATCTTTTAGTATTCTTGAGCCTTGAAGTTTACCTCAGTTCTTTCAGCTTGAGAAATGCTGAGCATGTTCTTCCCTTTTGCTTTTCTAACTCTAGGTTTTTTTATATTTCATTATAATAATTGACTTCGTCTTCTCGAGCTGCTCTTTGAAACCTTCTGTTCAGCTCTTTTATGTTGTCATTACTTCCATTTGCTTTAGCTACTTTCCACTCAAGGGCAAGTTTCAGAGTCTCTTCAGACATCCATTTTGCTCTTTTTTCCTTTCTTGTCTTTTTAATGACCTTTTTCTTTCTTCACGGATGATGTTCTTGATGTCATCCCACAATTCCCCTGGTTTTCAGTCATTGGTGTTCAGTGCATCAAACCTATCCTTTAAATGGTCTCTTAATTCAGGAGGGATATATTTGAGGTCATATTTTGGCTCTGGTGGACTTGTTTTAATTGTCTTCAGCTTCAACTTGAACTTGCATATGAGCAACTGATGGTCTGTTCCACAGTCAGCTCCTCACCTTGTTTTGGCTGAAGATATTGAACTTCTCCATCACCTCTTGCCACAGGTGTAGTTGATTTGATTCCTGTGTACTCTATCTGGTGAAGTCCATGTGTATAGCCATTGTTTGTGTTGTTGCAAAAAGGTACTTGCAATGAATAAGTTGTTCTTGCAGAATTTTATCATGTGATCTCCAGCATTATTTCTATTACCAAGGCCATATTTTCAAACTACTTATGATTCTTCTTGGTGTCCAACTTTTGCGTTCCAATTACCAGTGATAATCAACACATCTTGGTTGCATGTTCAGTCAATTTCAGACTGTACAAGTTGGTAAACATCTTCAATTCCTTGTCTTTGGCTTTGGTGGTTGGTGCATAAATTTGAATAATAGTAGTATTAACTGGTCTTCCTTATAGGCATATGAATATTATCCTATCACTGACAGCATTATACTTCAGGATAGAGCTTGAAACATTCTTTGTAACTATGAATGCTACACCGTTCCTCTTCAATTTGTCATTGCTGGCATAGTAGATCATATTGTTGTCTGATTTAAATGGCCAAAACCAGTCCATTTCAGCTCACTAATGTCTAGGGTATTGACCCTTATGCATTCCATTTCATTTGACAACTTCCAATTTTCCTAGATTCCTAGATTGTACATTCCCTATTTCGATAATTAATGGATATTTGCAGCTATTTCTTCCCATTTTGAGTTGTTCCACATCAGCAAATGTAGGTCTCAAAAGGCTTGCTCCATCCACATCATTAAGATTCTCTCTACTCTGAGGAGGCAGCTCTTCCCCAGTGGTATTTTGAGTGCCTTCTGACCTGAGGAGCTCATCTTCTGGCACTATGTCAGACAATGTTTCAGGGCTATTCATAAAGTTTTCCAGTAATATATCAGACAGTGGTTCCCTGCTATTCATAGGTTTTCACTGGCCAATTCTTTGAAAAGTGGATGGCCCCTTTCTTCTGAGTCTATCTTAGTCTGGAAGCTCTGCTGAAACCATTTTAATAGTCAAATATATCTCTCTGGATAATCAAGAGAGGACTACCCTTAATCCTACAAAATAATAAATGAGTGATAAACCCAGGCAGGAAGAAAAAAGATGGTTTATTAATATGAAAATCACTAAGATGAGGATAATCATGATAATGAGACAATATTGAATATGATATATAATAATAATGCTAAGAGAAGACATTTATAGAGAACAGCTATAATTGTATGAAATGGGAAATGATGGCCTCATAAAATGACTTGGAAAGTTTCTTCGTTCTCTATTTCTTGAATAACTTTGAGAAGGAGTAGTAATATATATTGTATGAGAGCCTAAAATCTGAGGGACTTTGTTTGTGTAAATAGAGCAACTTGAAAGCAGAGCCTTAACTCCATCTTAAGTTTTGACATAAATCTGGAATCCATGTTGAATTTGAAAGGTGCCTTTTCTAACACCAGTTTGTTTTGTTTTTAAAACTTTTGTGCTGAATTATCTATGTACCCTAAAGGAAATATTTTTTCTCTGTGGTCAGGCAGATGCAGGATGTCACAGCCTATTCCCAGAGAGTCTTTTCCTCTATAGTCAAACAGATGCAAGATGTGATAACTTTTTCCCAAAGAGTCATAAAGCCCAGCATCACTGATAAATCTTCCTTACAGTGGACCCCAAGAGAAGACATGCTTCAGAAAGCAACTTAATAACATAGGCCAAGAAAAGACTGGTCTGCCACTGTCCTGTGACCATCCTGTAATTTACTGAAAAACACATATACTTGACATTATGTAGTCTTATCAAATCATGTAAACCCACATATGCTGTGTTCACCAGTCATTGTAAAGCCCTTGGTTTTGTTAACCCACTATTGACTATTATAAATTACTAGTAAACCAATCTCACCACTCATCTGTCAATTTGCTATACTATTGTGGCTTGCATGTTGCTATGATGCTGGAAGCTATGCCATCAGTATTTAAAATACCAGCATGGTCATTTGTGGTGGACAGGTTTCAGCAGAGCATCCAGACTAAGACAGACTAGAAAGAAGGATGAGGCTAGGTCTGCTTCTGAAAAAAATTGGCCACTAAAACCTTGTCAATAGCAATGAAACATAGCCTGACATAGTGCTGGAAGATGAGCCTCACAGGTTGGAAAGCACTCAACATATGACTGAAGAAGGGCCACCTCCTCAAAGTAGAGTTGACCTTAATGATGTGGATGACATAAAGCTTTTGGGAGCTTCATTTGCTGATGTGGCATGACTCAAAATGAGAGGAAACAGCTGCAAACATGCATTAATAATTGGAATATGATGTACAAATTATGAATCTAGGAAAATAGAAAGTTGCAAAAAATGAAATGGAACACATAAAGATTGGTATCTCAGGCATTGTCAGTTGAAATTGACTGATTTTTGAATTGGCCTATCTTATGGTCTACTGTAATGGGAAGAACAAATTGAAGAGGAATGGGGTCACATTCATCATGAAAAAGAACATCTCAAGATCTATCCTGAAGTACAGTGCTTTCAGTGATAATACCCATACACTTACAAGAAAAACCAATTAATAAAACTATTATTCAAATTTAGACAGCAACAATTAAAACAAAGGATGAAGAAGTTGAAAACTTTTACCAATTTCTCATCTAAAATTGACCAAACATATAATCAAGATATATTGATAATTACTGGTTATTGGAATGCAAAAGTTAGAAACAAAGAGGATACACTGGTAGTTGGAAAATATGGCCTTGGTGATAGAAATGATGTCAGAGATTACATGATAGAATTTTGTGTCATTTGTAATTTTATCATGTTGTCAGAAGGGATCAATCCCTGAAGAATTATAACATGCTTGGTAAAGAAGATGGTCAATGAAAAAGGGGAAGGCCCTCAACAAGACAAATTGACACTGTGGCTGTGATGATGGGCTCAAGCATGGCAATGATTGTGAGGATGGCGCAGGACTGGACAATGTTTCATTCTGTAGTACACAGGGTCACTATGAGTTGGAGCCAATTCGCCAGTACCTAACAACAACAGAAAGCCAATCAGAACATTATGTTGTCCATTCATGGTCTAACAATATAAATATTGCCTAGATTCTTGTCTCTCCTAAGAGAGCATAGTTCACTTTGTGGACTCTGCTTCTGCCCAATTGCCCAGTTTAAACTGGGTTTGCCTTCAATAAAACTGAAGAAGACTTGAAGTCTTACTGATGAAGATCAGAGACTCAGCCTTCACTGTGGATTGCAATATAAATATTTTGATTTGCTTTGATTAAACAGAATATGTGGTGTTACTCTTTGACAATATTCTTTAAATATTTGATAAAACTCAATAGTGAAGCTATCTGAGCTGGAGTTTTACTTGTGGGACCTCTCTCTCAAAATCTGGAATTCTCCATCTGTGTATATCCTTTTTTTTTTTTTTTTTCCCGCAGTGGATGGGTAGTTTCTTCTCCATAAATTCTGGCTGCATGACATTCTGAAGTCTAATCTCCATCTTCTCAACTCAAGGAAAAGGTTTTGCTTGGGCTCTTCTTCCCTACATTGAGCTCTGAAAACTGACTCTAAGCAGTAAAATGGTACAGTTGTAAGGCTCACCTTATTTGTTTCCCTCCTATCTGCTGTTCAATATCTGAAAACTGTTGTTTTATATATTATGTCCAGGTTTTCTGTTAAATCCAGAGGATAATACAGTTCCTATCACTCCATCTTGACCATTTTTATTTAATCCTAAAAATTACCTTTCTTTTCAAAGTTAATAAGCTGTTTTTAGGGGGCAATCAAAGACCTAACAAAATATGTAGAAAAAAATTTCCCTTGATAGGATTCTTCTTTGGTTCAGTCTTAGCTCTGTGGTGTTTTCCTGGTGTGTGATTGGTGACTAGAGCTCTCTTCTTCAGCAGTCATGGCCTGGAGCATCTCCCATGGGAAATGGCACCACTCCTTTGGCACTTCCAGTTGAATTACTTCAACGTCAAGTCATATTTCCAAAGTTCCAAGGAGCTAGCTGTAAGGACACAAATCTGAATGAAATACTACCAATCGAAGCACAAATTATCTTATGCATGTGCACTGCCCAAGAAAAGCAGGGTTTTCATACCAAACTCATATAATAGAATCTAACCCCAATTTGCTGTCACCAGCCAGAGACTTTAAAGAGTTACACTGTATTTGGGAGATCGTATAAACAGATTAGGGAAAAAGAGATAATGAAAGAAAGGGAGAGGGGAGAGGGAGACAGAGAGTAAGAGAGTAAGAGAGAGGACAGAGGTGAGAGGAGGGAAGGGGAGGAGGGATGAGAGGGGAGAGGGAAGATGGGAGAGAAGAAAGAGGAGAGAAGAGAGAGGAAAGAGAGACAGATTCTTTGTTTTTCCAGAGGGCTGGTGTTTTGGTTACCTAGTGCTGCTCTGACAGGAATATACCACAAATGAGATGGCTTGAAAAAAACAAGTTTATTCTCTTACAGTTTGGAGGCTTTAAGTCTGAGTTCAAAGTGCCAGGCTCTAGGGGCTAGGTGAAGGCCTCTCAGCCTTGGGCTTCACTCTGCCTCCTGCTCCAGGCCCACTGAAGCTAGAGGGTTTTCTTCACTCAGACAGCTGCTGGCTGCTGAGGCTGACAAGCCCAAGGTTGAGTAAAAAGACACAGTCCCAATGTTACCAAACCACATGGCAGGCCACTGATTCAAATCCATTGAAAGTCCCAAGGTCAGCAGAGTATGGCAGGCTGCTGAACAATGACATGGCTACATGCAGGGTTCAAGCATGCCATAAACTAGAGACCATTCTCCAAGGCTTCTCCTTATATATGGGAAGCAGACCACATCCCTAAGGCAGCTAGCTACTCAGCTGCTCACAGTAGATTCCACCATGGAGTTGATTACAAGTCTCATCATGGGAAATACTACATCCAACTGTCCAGCCACTTAACCAGGCCCAACGAGGTTGACACACAAACTTAACTACCACAGCCAGGCTACATGATTCCTATTGTTTTGGTTTGAATGCATCCTCTAAAAATATATACTGAAGTTCTAATTCCTGGTACCTGTGAATGTGACCTTGTGTCTTTGAAGATGTTATTAATTAACATAAGGTTATACTGAAGTAGGGTGGGCCCTAATCTAATATGACTGGTCCTTATAAAAAATGAAGACACAGTGGGAAGATGGTCATGTGAAGAATGAGACAGAGCGCAGTGTCTACAAGACAAAGAATGATATGGATTGCCAGGAACTACCAGAAGATAGGAAGAGGCAAGGAAAAATCTTTCCCTAGCACTTCCAGAGAGAGATTTTCTCTGCTGACACCTTGGTTTCAGACTTCTAGCCTCCAGAACTGTGAGACAGTAAGTTTCTGTCATTTTAAACAACCTAGTTTGTGGTGCCTTGTTATAGTAGCCCCAGGAAAGAAACAGAGTTGATTTTCTGACTCATAGTGACGTTTAGGACAGAATAGAACTGCCCCATAGAGTTTCTAAGACTAAATCTTTATGGCCTCATCTTTTGCTCACAGAGTGGCTGGTGGGTTCAAACCACCAACCTTTTGGTTAGCAGCTGAATGTTTTAACCACTGAGCCATCAGAGCTCCTTTTACTGTCTAGTCTACTGTCCTTGAATTTAAAACTTAAATGGAATAGCTCTTCTGCACAAAACTTTTACACTATAATTGTCATATTTGGTGGGGACAGAGAAAAGGAGAGGGAAGCATGCAAAACTCTGAAACATTCCTGTCTTCCAATAAAATTTCTAAGTTTGACATGGTAGGAGTTCTTTCTCCAGGTCATTGTCAAGAACGTCTTCTATTTAGTATCCAGATCATAGAATTTGAATTTCCAAAAGTAGAAAACCAAGATGTTTTATAACACTTTTGGATCCTGAATTTTGCTACTTCTCTTCAGAACCCACACTCAATTGAATTCAGGGGTAAATATTCTAAGAGTTTCTGTGATATCTCGCCAATATTCCCCTGGGTCTTACCCTGTGGTGCATTCTTACTTCCACAGTCAGCATGTGAATCTTGTTATCTGAGGGCTTTCCGAGGCAACTGGTGTCCACTGTTTGTGCCCAGGTGGGCTAGAAATGCCACAGAATTAATGCCTCATAAGCAATCCTTACTGACTTGAGTGAGATTTCTCTGAATTGCCTTTTCTATGTTGATTCTCAGAGATTTCCAACAGTATGAATCTCTAGTTGTCCTCAGTGATAGGTGGCTTGATAATGTAACTTTCATCAGATAACTTTCTTTTTTTGTCTCATTTTTCTACTTGCCAGTGTTCCTTGGAACATCTCCCAATTAGAAAACTCGTGATTCCTTGTCTCAGGGTTTGTTTTGGGGAGAATACAAATGAAGACACTCCCTGCTTTTTGGTAAACAAGATACTTACTGTGGATAATAGAAAATCCTATGAGCAAAAGTGATAGCTTTGCCTTCCCAGCAATGCAACTCCCCAACGCTCATTGAAATGCCGAAGAAAGAGGGAAAAAACCCCACAGGATAGTGAATTTCCTGCCTCCTACTACTTCTTCATACTGTCAGGCCCAAAATTGACTTC
The DNA here is from genome assembly GCF_000298275.1 of Orycteropus afer afer. Taxonomy (NCBI): domain Eukaryota; kingdom Metazoa; phylum Chordata; class Mammalia; order Tubulidentata; family Orycteropodidae; genus Orycteropus; species Orycteropus afer. The sequence continues at coordinate 14,666,012 of NW_006921613.1, read as the reverse complement.
CCTATCTGATCTGAGGGAGCTCTGGTAGCATAGTGCCTGAGGCACTTGACTGCTAACCAGAAGGCTGGTGGTTCAAACCCAACAGCCACTCCTCGGAAGGAAGGTTAGGTAATCTACTTCCGTAGTGATATGGCCTCAGAAACCCAAGGAGGGGTTGCTATGAGTCGGGTCTGGCTCGATGGCACATAAGAACAACAACAAGAACATCTGATCTGAGGCTATATCACTCTAGAAATGAATCTGTGTCCCAACTAAGACCAGTTCAGTTACTCCATTTGGGATCAGATATATAATTGCTTTAAAACTGTATATATATATATATATATATATATATATATATATATATTGCTTTATGTATGTATTTTGTACTTTAGAAGTGAACCTGCCTCAGCTCTGAAAATGAACCCGTATTCCCACTGAAATAAATGAGTTCAAGAGCCAACAAGTGAGAACATCTGGCATGCCAGACCTTTTTTCATAATTTGTTGTTTTTCAGTGAGTCTGCTTCCCTTATCCTGAACCCCTCTTCATGTATTCACACCAGGTGTGAATCTAGGAGAAGGTTTACCTAAGATCTTTGACCAACTGTTTATTGTGACTGTTCCAAGTCCAGTTATTCTCCAGGGGTATGTGCCGTGGGTCCTTTCTAATGGAAATGAATGCCCCATTAGTAGATAGGGTTTTGGACAATACCAGTAAGTGGTCAAGGATTTCATTTCACTCGGATCACCAATCAATGCCCATGGAAGCAGAAATCAGGAAATCAAATGATCTCCTATATTGGGCAAATCTGTGCCAAAAGACCTCTTTAAAATATTAAAAAGGAAAGATGTCACTTTGAGAGCTCAGGTGCACCTCAACTAAGCCATGGTATTTTCAGTCACCTCATATGCATGTGAAAGTAATATAATGAATAAGGAAGAATTATACTGAAGAAGAATTAATACCTTTGAACTATGGTGTTGGTAACGAATATTGACTATTCTATGTTCTGCTAGAAGAATGAACAAACTTGTCTTGGAAGAAGTACAGCCATAATGTTCCTTAGAAGAAAGGATGGCAAGACTTTGTTTCATGTACTTTGGACATGTTATTGGGAAAAAAAAAAACCAACAACAAAAAAAAAAAACTTCCATTGAGTTGGATCTGACTCACTGATTCATAACGACCCCTCCTTGGGTTTCCGAGGTGGTATTACTACGGAAGTAGATTGCCCAACGTTCTTTCCGAGGAGTGGCTGGTGTGTTTGAACTGCCAGCCTTCTGATCTGGAGAAAGATATACTTGTTAAAGCAGAGGGTCAGCAAAATAAAAGACCCTCAATGAGATTGTCACAGTGGCTGCCACAATGGGCTCACACATAGTAACAATTGTGAGGATGGCACAGGTCTTGGCAGTGCTTCATTCTATTGTCACTATGAGTCAGAAGTGACTCGACAGCACCTAACAACAACAACAACAGTAAGTGGTTTCTTAGTTTGGTTAGTTAGAACTGAGAGTGAACTATGAAAAATTTTAATATAAATGTTTCTGCTGCATTTCCATTCCTTATTGCCTTTGAGACCCATACCTTCTGAAAAGAGGCCTATTCTTTACAAAATGCCACAAAAGAAGTGAGTTCTAAGAAAATTAAGAAATCTTAAAAAAAAATAAAAAGGTGTGTTGGGAGGGGGTTGGAGAATACAACAGCCTTTCATATGGAAAAAGGAGCTCTGGTGGCATAGTCAAGTCATTCAGTTGCTAACCAAAAAGTTTGGTGGTTTGAACCAATCAAGCACTCCATGGGAGAAAGATGAGGCAGTCTGCTTCCTTAAAGATTTACAGCCCTGGAAACCCTATGGGGCAGTTCTATTGTGTCCTACAGGATAGCTATGATTGGGAATCTACTCGATTGCAATCAATTTTTTTTTTTTTTCTCTTCTTCTGATTGCACTACGTTTCATAAAGGTCATAACACATTGAATAAACTTGTTTAAAGCATTTTTCTTCTTATAAAAAAGAAATAGTTCTTTTGTGGCTTTGTACAAAGTTTTGAAGTTGTCAGGAGTTTATTTTAGGTCACCAAGAAACAATACTTACATTATTTAAACAAAAGATTTTAAAGATAAAAACTTTAGTTTTTCAAAAACATGCAGCTTGGTTTTGACTCAGGAATCTTATTCTAATGAGATGTTGAACCCTTATCTTTGAGCCAGGGAAGATGGGGCAATCTACTTCCCATAGTGATACTGCCTTGGAAACCCAAGGAGGGGTCACTATGAGTTGGGTCCGACTCAATGGCACATAACATACAAAGAATAAATTATCACTTCAACCCAGTAATCAAAGAAAATTTATTTATTTTTAACAATAAGAAAGCCAATTCTTTGCTTTATATGTTATTTGATACTAAATGTTCTTAAAACTCTCATAAAACAACCCATCAAATATTAGCCAGACAGATAGTAACTTCGCTTATATCAAATAAATTATTTTTTTAAATAAACCTTTCAAACTTTATCTTTTGTACAACTCAAGTGACAATAATGAACATATTTATCAGCAGACTTAAAATCTATTTCTGTCTGCCTATCACTTATCTATCTATATCTTTTCTCTGTGGGATAATAAATAAAAACATATAAACTTGGATATCAACTCAATTTAATATCAATTGTTGTTGTTGTTGTTATGTGCCGTTGAGTCAGACCCAACTCATAGTGACCCATCCTTGGGTTTCCGAGGCAGTATCACTATGGAAGTAGATTGCCCCATCTTCCTTCCAAGGAGTGGCTGGTGGGTTTAATATCAATTGTTGTTGTTGTTATTTGCCGTTGAGTCGGTCCCGACTCATAGTTACCTAATAATCTTGGAAATTATTTTAAGCCTATCTACCATAAGGCGCTCTGGTAGTACAGTGCCTAAGCCATTTGACTGCTAACCAGAAAGCTGTTGGTTCAAACCCACCAGCCACTCAGTGGAAGGAAGACTGGGCTATCTACTTCTGTCAAGATTTACTGCCTTAGAAGCCCGATGGGGGTCACTATAAGTCAGAATCGACTTGATGGCAGTGGGTTTTTTTTTTTTTTTGATTTTGTTAAATACCATAAAACGTAAGTACAGTTGAAAAAAAAGTTTGTTTAAATAATCCACATTTTCATCTGAACATTTACCATTTAATTTAAGGTGTATGTCATTGTAATTTCTATGTTTTGACTTACAATACCTCTACAGTAAACAGAAGTTGTTTACAGTTCTTTTATGATGGGATCTCTACCTAATTTCTGATAACTATGGTAAGACAGCATCATATATATATATATATATATATATATATATATGACATTTGTTGCTATTTTTGTTGTTGTTATGTACCATTGAGTCATCTCTGACTCATAGTGACCCCTCCTTGGGTTTCTGAGGTGGTATCTCTATGGAAGAAGATCACCCAATCTTCCTTCTGAGGAGTGGCTGGTGGGTTTGAACTGCCAACCTTCTGGTTAGCAGTCAAGTGCCTTAGGCACTATACCACCAGACCTCCCAAATATGGCATTATAAGATATACATATATAGCTACAATCTCTTTTTCACTTAAAAGATCTTCACTTAGTTTTAGTTTCTTTCAAAAGCTTCCAGGAGCCACATGACTTCAGAGACTGGGCCTGAGAAGGCCTGATTCCCTCCCTATCTTTGGCTTATGATCAGAGACAAGATTTGGCTATTATAATGTATTTACATATCTGTTGAGTCAATTCTGACTCATAGCGACCCCTCCTTTGGTTTCTGAGGCAGTATCACTACAGAAGCAGATTGCCCAACCTTCCTTCAGAGGAGTGACTGGTGGGTTTGAACTGTCAGCCTTCTGGTTAGCAGTCAAATGCCTTAGGCACTATGCTACCAGAGCTCCCATCTGTAAGTTAGTCTAGGTATTTTGAAAGATTGCTGTCATCATAAGCTGCTGTTAAGTTGTCTCCAACTCATAGAGACCCTATGTACAACAGAACAAAACACTGCCCGGTCTTGTGCCAACTTCGCAATTCTTGTTATACCTCAGCCCATTGTTGCAGCCATTGTGTCAATTCATCTCATTGAAGGCCTTCCTCTTTGTCGTTGACCCTCCACTTTACCAAGCATGATATTCTTCTCCAGGGAATGGTTCCTTCTGACAACATGTCCAAAGTAGGTGAGAAGTCTGGCCATTCTTTTTCCAAGGAGCATTCTGGCTGCACTTCTTCCAAGTCATATTTGTTAGTTCTTCTGGCAGTCCATGGTACTTTAAATATTCTTTGCCAACACCACAACTCAAAAGCATCAACTCTTTTTTGGTCTTCCTTATTGATTGTTCAGCTTTCACATGCATATGAGGGTACTGCAAATACTATGGCTTAGGCTGGGTGCACCTTAGTCTTCAAAGAGACCTCCTTGTTCTGCAATTTAAAGAGGTCTTTTGCAGCAGATTTTCCTAGTGCAATACATTGTCTGATGTCTTGACTGCTGCTTCCATTGGTGTTGATTGTGGAACCAAGCAATATGAAATCTTTGACAACTTCAATCTTTTCTCCATTTATCGTGATGCTGCTTATTGTTCCAGTTATGAGGATTTTAGTTTTGTTTAGGTTGAGATGTAATCCATACTGCAGACTGTATTCTTCAATCTTCATCAGTAAGTGCTTCAAGTGATCCTCACTTTCAGCAAGCAAAGTTGTGTTGTCTGCATATCGCAAGTTGTTAATGAGTCTTCTTCCCATCCTGATGCCATGCTGTTCTTCATATAGTCAGACTTCTAATATTATTTGCTCACCATACAGATTGAATAAGTATGGTGAGAGGACACAATGCTGACACACTCCTTTCCAGATTTTAAACCATGTGATATTCTCTTGTTCTGTTTGAATGACAGCCTCCTGATCTATGGATAGTTTGCTGATGAGCACAGTCAAGTGTTCTGGAATTCCCCTTCTCAATGTTGTCCATAATTTGTTATGATCTACACAGTCAAATGCTTTTGCTTAGTCAATAAAACACAAGTTAATGTCTTTCTGGTATTCTTTGCTTTCAGCCAAGATCCATCTGACATCAGCAATGATATCCCTTGTTCTACATCGTGTTCTAAATCCAGCTTGTATTTCTGGAAGATCTCTGTCCATATACTGCTGCAACCATTTTTGAATGATCTTAAGTAAGATTTTACTTGTGTGGGATATTAATGATATTGTTAATTTTCACATTCTGTGGGATCACCCTTCTTTGGAATGGGCACAATATGGATCTTTTCCAGTCAGTTGGCCAGGTAGCTGTCTTCCAAGTTCTTGGCATAGACAAGTGAGTGCCTCCATCATGGCATGTTTGTTGAAACATCTCAATTCTGTTAATTCCTGGAGCCTTGTTCTTTGCCAATTCTTTCAATACAGCTTTGACTTCTTCCTCCAATACCATTGGTTCTTGATCACATGCTACCTCTTGAAATGGATGAACATTAACCAGTTCTTTTTGGTACAATGACTCTGTGTGTTCCTTCCAACCTCTTTTGATATTTCCTGCATCATTCAATATTTTTCCCATAGAATCTCAATATTGCAACTCAAGGCTTGAATTTTTTCTTCAGTTCTTTCAGCTTGATAAATGCCGAGCATTTTCTTTCCTTTTGGTTATCTAATTCTAGGTGTTTGCACATTTCTTTATAGTAGTTGGCTTTGTCTGCTTGAGCTAGTCTTTGGAATCTTCTGTTCAGCTCTTTAATCTTGTCATTTCTTCCATTTGCTTTAGCTACTCTCCACTCAGGGGCAAGTTTCAGAGTCTCTTCTGACATATATTTTGGTCTTTTTTTCCTTTCCTATCTTTCTAATTACCCTTTGCTCTTTTCATTTGTGATGTTCTTGATGTCATCCCTCAATTCCTCTGGTTTTCGGTCATTGGTGTTCAATGCATCAAATCTATTCTTTAGATGGTGTTCTGGTTACCTATTGCTGCTCTGACAGGAATATACCACAAATGAGATGGCCTTAACAAACAGGAGTTTATTATCTTACAGTTTGAAGGCTTTAAGTCCAAGTTAAAAGTGCCAGGCTCTACTGACTGGGTGAAAGCCCCTCAGCCCTGGGGTTCAGCTCTGTCTACAGCTGCCAGCCCACTGAAGTTAGAGGCTTTTCTTCACTCAGACAGGTGCTGGCTTCTGAGGCTGCAAAGCCCCAGATTGACAAGTGAAAAGGCACAGTCCTTATGTTACCAAACCACATGGCAGGCCATTAATTCAAGTCCATTGGAACTTACAGTTCCCAGGATGGCAGAGCATGGCAGGCTGCTAAACAATGACACAGCTACATGCAGGGTTCAAGCATGCCATAAACTAGAGACCATTCCCAAAGCTGCTTTTTATATACAGGAAGCAGACCATGTACCCAAAGGCAGCTACTCAGCTGCTTGTGGTAGATCCCACCATGGAGCTGATTGCCAGTCTCATCATGGGAAATAGCTATCACCAGCTGCCCCACCACTCAACCAGGCCCAACCAAGTTGACACACAAAAATAACCACTACAGATTGTTTCTAAATCCAGGAGGGATATAATAAAGGTGATATTTTGGCTCTTTTGGACTTGTTTTAACTGTCTTCAACTTCAACTTGAACTTGTATATGAGCAGTTGATGGTCTGTTCAACAGTTAACTCCTGACCTTGTTCTGGCTGAAGATATTGAGCTTCTCTACTGCCTCTTTCTACAGATGTAGTAGATCTGACTCCTATGTATTCCAAAGTCCACATGTATAGCCACCATTTATGTTGTTGAAAATAAGTGTTCTCAATGAATAAGTCATTTGTCTTGCAAAATTCTATCATGCAATCTCCAGTGTTATTTTTATTTTGAAAGATTTCTTTTTTGAAAGATAAAGGAATGAAATAATTTACTTTTACTTTTTATATTTTATTGATATGCAGTTTAGCTTTTTCCTATGTTCCAATTTCTGCTGTTTAGTTAACTGTTAATGTTATAAAAGTCTTTCTTAAGTTAATTCACAAAAACTAGAATAATCAGTAAATTAATTTGGAGAATATTTTTTTGTAATTCATCATAAGAGCTAGATTATTTGAAAAGCAGCTTGTTTAGCTGACTTTTCTGCAATGTTGTTTCCCGTAATTTCTTCAATCCTAATTACTTCTAGAAGTCAAAAAATCTGGCCAAATCTGACAGAGATTTTAGTCATTTTTAAATAAGTATAAATTACTTTTTTTCAAATAAAAACCATCTTGTATAATATCTAGTTTAAGTTACATAAAAAGGTTTTACTTTTAAGATTGACATACTACAAAACATAAGAATCTTTGTCAGAAAAAATTCACTTTTCAATTCCTGGAAATATTTGGATTATTAAACTTATATAAGTGTTTATTTATTATTTAACTAATCAGAGCAAGTGCTGTGAAAAAAATATTATAATTTAATTCCATAATACTGTCTGGAGTAAGAAATTATTATTATTTTCATAACCCTATTTTCTGCATGCTTTATAGGATCCTTTACAGAAACAATTTAAAATTATTTGTCCTTTTTCAATACATCCTTCAAA
>NW_006921613.1:14656585-14658371 GCF_000298275.1 Orycteropus afer afer | reverse complement strand
TTTTTTTTTTTTTGACAAATATTATAATCTAATTTAATAATACTGTCCAGAGGTAGGAAATAATTTTATTTTCATAACCCTATTTTCTGCATGCTTTATAGGATCCTTTACAGAAACAATTTAAAATTATTTGTCCTTTTTCAATACATCCTTCAAATATACCAATTTATATCTAAGTTTCTCAAAGTAGCTATGAGAAACTGAGGCATAATAAATAATTGTTCTAAGACTTAAAAGACTTCCTCATGAGGTAAAAAATAAAAACAAAAATAAACAGACAAATAAAACAACAACTAATAATTGCTAGTCATTGCTTTCTGAGACAACACAAAAGAAAACTTACATGCAAAGCAAAAAATTACATACTTTTACTGATCTGTGAGGCCAGCACAAAAACCAAGCTTTTTACAATACCATACAACACAAACATATGGGACATTCTTTCAAAACTAATTAATTTGGTGGCTAGAGATCTCGTGTCTTATTTTAAACATATTGGTCTCTCTAATTAGAAAGTACTTATATGTGGCTACTGATTTAAAAAACTGTTGTTGGGAAGTTCCAATAAGCAATAAATATTAGACATCTAACTAAGGTGGTTTAAGTCAGAAGCCGTTTGATTCTAATTTACTGGTCAGAAAAGTGAGTACACCTAGGTCAAAACTGCCCCCAAGTTAGCAATTGATCCTCTGAAGATTCTTTGGTAAGTACAAGACAGAATTTGCTGTATGAAACTGCACTGGAGCTATAATGATTAGATATGTAAGCAGTTGGAGTACCCAAAGGAAATCCAGTTTGATCCTTGGACACAGCATTCTCCACCTAAACAAGTAACAGCACATGTTTTCTTTAATGTACCAGAGTCAGTGTATTCCTTTAAATTGCATGTGTAAAGACAGAAAAGAAATAGTATGTTCAGCTGTACTGACAGACATTGACCATTAGATGTCTGTTCCAGTCAAGCCTAATTCAGCTTTACTATAGATGTCCAGCAAATGGGCTGAAAATGAAAGCAGACAGAAAGGGACTTTTCAATAAACCTTAGTCTTGAAGAGCTATCAAACACAACAGAAGGCAAGCTCAGGATTTGAGAGAGTTTACCTCAGACAGCCTCTGAGAGCTGGGGAGATGGCTTGATTGCAAAGGCTCAGACTCAGTACCACAAGCACTGGGTCCAACAACTCTCTGATGCAATCAGAGATAAGATGATTTTGAATCCTGACAATGATGCCAAAGAAATGTCTTAGACTGAAAACTTACATTCTGTAAATGTAAAATCAAAGAGTTTTATTGAAAGTCCAGATGATACAGTCTGGGCTGGGAAGGGATCCAAAATCACAAAATGAAGTTGGGATACTCTGAAGAGCAACAAAGAAGCAAACATTCTTATTCTGTTAAAGCAGGAACTAAAGCTTACGATAGTATGATTGGTTGAAAAGAAATCAGGGGAGTTGGAGGCAGGCTATCTTTAAAAAGATTAATTTAAAAAAATTAATTAATTTTTTTTTTAATTGTGATTTGGGTGAAAGTTTACAGAGCAAATTCACTTTCCATACAGCAGCTCACATACACATTGTCTCATGACATTGACTACAATTTACCACAATGCAACAGCTCCTCTCTCACTTCCTCCCCATAGTTACCTCTTCCCTGTGTCCTTTCTTCCATGCACTCCTGCCCCCTGAGCTGTCTCCCTGTGCTTACACAGCCCTTCTATTCTCCCATGATTGTTTTTTCCAAGGAGTTTATCTACCTAATGTAAATGTTTATATCATATGCCTGTCTT
>NW_006921613.1:14649143-14656178 GCF_000298275.1 Orycteropus afer afer | reverse complement strand
TTGAGCTTGATGTCCTCTGCAACTATGGTCCCAAGCCTACAGGTCCTACTACTCACTTCCTCTGAGTAGCTGGCTGTGGCTAAGAAGTGACTAAAATCTTGTCCCTTGTCAGCTCTACTATATACCTGGGAATTCTTACAGAACATAGCAATACACTTGTAGAAACATTGTCTGCCAATCCTGCACATGATCTTGGGCACATTTGCCCCTGCATAGACATACCTAATAGATCAGCCTGCCCACCCATCTATCCACCTGTATATCCATTTTTAGGAGGCAGGCTGTCTTAAAATGGGCTTACCAGAAGTTGATGGATAACATATATATGGGGTTACATGATTGATTAAGGGTATGTAATTGCAAGCATACATGCTTCTAAGAAGATTACATGATGGTCACTAGACAATTGCAGAATATGCTTTTCTGGTAACATATTAAAACTGCTTTCTCAAGCATGTCTTTGCCTGAGAGTCTACTGTAAAGATTTGTCAATAATGCTGGGCTTTGCAATGATATTCTTTCAGGGAAAAGTTATCATATCCTGCATCCATTTGACCACAGAGGAAAGACCCTCTGGAAACAGGTTGTGACATACTGCATTTGCCTGACTACAGAGACAAAGTATTTCCATAGGGATATATGCTTATAGTCAGCACAAAGGTTAAGCATAGGAGAGAACAACACCTATAAGAAAAGGCAGCTTTAAAGTTCAACTGGATCCCAGACACATGTCAAGACTTAAGATGGAGTTAAGGATCCACTTTCAGGCTGCTCTCTTCACACACCAAGTGCCTCAGAATTTAGACTCTCATACATCCTTCAAGGTTCACATATAAAGGATTCTTTTCTTCATATTTGCAAAGTTAGTATTAATTACATGTGTATTCATCTACTGCATATACTTTTCCAGCTGAAATTGTCAAACTGTATCAAGGACTATGTCTAAAAGCAAACAATCACTGAACAAACCAAATACCCAACTTCATTTATGCATTAAGGAACCACATTTCAACTAATAATGAGCGACACTAAAGGCCACTGTAGTAATTTGGAAAATGCTAAGGCAAGAACTGTGCTTGCCCATATTGTGAGGCTAGTGCAGCAGCAAGCCACTTAGCCAACCAGTAAACGTAGCTGCATCCTGGTGGGGCTTGACTGTCCTACATGCATTGGCCCTTAGGCAGAAATTCTGCTAAAGTGTAAAAAAGCCACATTATTTATTTGTGAAAAATATCATGCCAAATAAAGCCTATTGTGCATGTTGGTGAAGAAAAGGAGATGATGTCAGAAGTAGCTCTAAAATCAGAAACACCTTAAGGTAAGGTCAGTGAGACAGGCTGTTTGCCCCACCATTACCCTTTTCTCTCAAACCCATGGCGGATAGTCTAATTATTAGTTCCTTCCTTTTAAGTCGTAATTGTTTTAAGCTTAACTCTCTAGGCAGTCTTCAAAAATATATCAGAGTAACCGTCCTAGCCTTAGGCCAAAGTAATTCTCTCCTCATCCCCCCACACTTTCTTTCTCATGACCCAATTTAAATATTCTGGTGTTATCATGTTCTTTTCCAGTTATTAATAACTGTGTTTTGGTGATTCACACTTTTCAATCAAGATACAGTGTTTATAAAACAGTACAGCAACTATGAGTATAGCTTAGTTACTAAATTCTGGTAGTTGGCTCATACAAACTTCTCTGGGCAGATCATCATTTGGGGCGCTACAGAATTCTGATTGGTTGAATTTGCTTGTGCTTCAGACAAGGTTTGCTCACTGAGGTGCAATTTTGAATAAATAGGCTTATTATAGTAGAGTGGTGTTGCATGTGTTTTCTATCATGTAAGAGTTTTTACTGTTATTCTATGAATATATACAAGCTGTAGCTCTTATAAATGAAATGCCTCAAAACATATTTCTTTTAAAAATAACTGCAACTATATGCTCATTTAGGTCATATAGTTTGCACAAATTACACTTAAATAAATGAAGTAAGACCTCATTCATATAAAAATCATTATTGTGATTTAGTCTGAGACTTGCAGTTTATAAAGATTCTTGCACCTGTGAAGTCCTAGGTGCCTATTCTCCGTACAGTATCTGTGACTGTGAACAAGGTCAAAGAAAGTGATATTTCTTAGTTGAATTCAACGTTCCATGTTTAATTTATCCTAAACAATTTCTAGCTATTACTCCATCCTTGATCAGACTAAGTCTACCATATGAACCCTACGTGAACAAAGAGTGATTCATGGAATAGGTTTAAAATGGTTTATCAGGTAAGAGAAAAAATGTTAGTGAATGTTGAACTTCAGCAGTTACCACAGTGGTTGAAGATAAGAATAGGAAACTCATGACTGATTCTTTATGCAAATGTAGGTTAATCCAGGATGCTGAACAGTCATTTTAAAGAAGCATTAAGAGTTAAAGGTTTATTTGCTGTTGTTATGTGATATAAACAATATGCTATGGAGTTGTTCACGCATTGAGGGATTAGCCAAAGTCTCCAGAAAAAGTGCTTGTGAATGGTAAAGCTCTTCTATATTGAGTATTAAGCACACTGCTGGTGCTTTTAACAAATGAAATGAAGTATGAAAATCTTTGAGCTCCTCAGCATGTTTGAACAAACACTCTGTGCCAGGCACTATTGACTGAAGTGAAACAAAATGATTGTTTTTTTTCCCCAGCATAGTTGAGGAAGATGTGATATTTGAGGGAAGTCTCTCCTGTTCAAACACACTTAGTTCAAGAGCTATTTATTAAACATATCATATGTACCAGGCATTGTGGTAGGTGATAGTGATATACTGATATATGAAAAAAAATGAGTTTGTGATTATTTGATCACAGATGTTCTAAAGGAAAGTTAAAAAGTACTATAAATAAAAACAGGGCATGATCAAGTCTGATTAAGGAAAGTTCTGAGTAGGAATTAACTAGCTAAACAAACAAAGAAACAAAACTCATTGTCAATGAATCAATTCTTGATGGTAATGCCATGTGTTACAGAGTAGGACTGAGCTTCATAGGTTTTCTTGGTTGTAATTTTCATGAAGCAGATGGCCAGGCCCTTGTTCTGTGGCACAGCTGGGTGGGATTAAATGCCTAATCTTTTGGTTTGCAGCAGAGTACAAACCTTTTGTGCTTCCCAGGGACCTAAATAGTAGATTTGGGAGGGCTTTGCATAGAGAATGAGCAGCAAGGGCTAAAGCGCAGTGGTAGTAAGGAATATGGAGCAAAAGAAGGTCATTGCAGAAACCAAAGAAGGTCACTGTGACTGAGGTTATGAAGTATAGGGAAGAGTGGTTTGGGAAGAGGCTGTGAGGTGGTTCAGGCCATGCAGGGCTATGTTGATCATATCCAGTATTTTACTCTTTAAGAGCTACAGGAAGTCATTGAAGGGTTCCAAGCAAGACATGAAAATCTCATGCTTCTGTGAGATTACTTATAGCCTAGGTGATTAATCTTTTAAAAATTATGATTTCAAAAAGATTAATCAGGCTTCTGTGTGGAGAGGAATTTGGAAGGGCCTGAGAGTATGTGGAGGGAGAACAGTTGGGGAGCTATTGTGGAAACCCAGGCAAGAAGTAAAGCCAACTTTGACTTGGATGATTCAAAATACAGGTAGTCCCTGGGTTATGAACAAGATCCATTCCTGACTGCCTTTAAGACTGTAGGTAAGTTGGAATAGGTGCATACAGTTCTTACTTAGCCTCACTTTAGTGCAAAGAAAAAGAGCTCTGGTGGAGTAGTAAGACATTTGGCTGCTAACCAGAAGCCCAGCAGTTCAAACCCACCAGCTGCTCTTTACTTCCATAAAGATTTACAGCCTTGGAAATCCAATGGGGGTCACTATAAGTTGGAATGGACTCCATGGCAGTGGGTTTTAGCGCAAGAAAAGCTGCACATTCAGCAAGTGAAGGTGATTGTGATGAAGAATTTGTTGCAAGTGGAGGCTGGTTCAGTCATTTCAGAGTGAGAGCAAATTTACATAACATTAAAGGACAAGCAGGAGTTGTCTGTAAGTCAGACATTCAAATCTTTAACCTGGGAACTGCCATTCCTGAAATCACCACCTATTTCTCCTCTGGTTAAGGAAAAATAATTTTTTTATAAAAGTCTCATCTTGGTCATTTAGTTTCCACCCATTCAGAAGTTTGCAGATTACCTCTAGCAAAGAGGGAGATCCCTGAGAATTGTTGCTGTTGTTATGTGCCCTTGAGTCAGACCTGACTCATAGTGAACCCTCCTTGGGTTTTGAGGCAGTGTCACTGGGGAAGTAGATTGCCCAACCTTCCTTCCGAGGAGTGGCTGGTGAGTTTCAACTGCCAGCTTTCTGGTTAGCAGTCAAGTGCCTTAGGCACTATGCTACCAGAGCTCCTGAGAATAGGTTCCAGGTTAGCAAATAATGGAACCCAGAATAGTTCTTTGATGGTATGGTAGGTGAATCTTGGCAGCTGAAAGTCAGCTGAAGATCCCCAGACCTCAGCTTTGATAATGCTAATCAGGAAAAAAGGCAAAGAAATGATACAAGAGGCCCAGAAAGCCAACCTTACCTCTTCTCTATGTTGTTCAGTGACTGCTTTGTCATGTGTTTCATAAATTCATGGATATATATATATGTTTTTTTTTTCTTTTTATATCATAGTGATAGTGTTAGAACTGGAGGATATTTGAAAGATCATCTAGTGCAGTGCTTTTCAGAGTGTGATCCCAGAGACTTCTATTTTGGGGGAAGACAGAATAGACATCATTTCCTGCTTTTCCTCCTGTTAAGCACAACTAAAAACCCTGTACATTTTAGTAAAGAAAATATAAGACCCTGAAAAATGGAGATAAGATGAAATATTGGTCAGGGATCTTGGGACTCCAGGAGCAACATGGTGATGATTTTTTTTTTTTTTTTCCTCATATATCTTAGATTTGGAGCTGAAGAAGCTAGCAACCTGGAGACATTAACAGCCACACACAAACCCTCAACAAAAGCCTACTTTCTTTAGTTAAAGGAGCAGGAAAGGGTAGCACACCAAGACAGAAAATTCTTAGACAACAACTATAGTCTAAGTGTGGCTCCCTTCCCTCCAACAACAACATTAGCATCATCTCTGAACCTGTTAAAAATGTAAATTCCAGGGTCACCTTCAAGACCACATGAACCAGAAAGAATCAGTGTTTTAACAAGCTCTCCAGGCAATTCTGATGCATAGTAAGGCTTGAGAACCGCTGATATGGTGCAGCTGGCTCCTTCTTTAGATGTGGAAACTCAAAGCTAGAGGCTGATTAATTGGACCCAGGCGACATATTGTAGAGATTCTGGCTCTTGTTCTAGACTTTCCACCAGCCCAGTATGCTAAAGGAGAACAGAGAAAATTTAAATAAAACATGTGTATTAAGGAGCCATGGAGGGTGGATAAACCCTTGAAACTATTGCCCTGAGATTATCTTTAAACCTTAAACCAAAAATATCCCCTGAAGTCTTTTTAAAATCAAATGATACCAAAAAAACTCACTGCTGTCAAGTTGGATCCAATTCATAGAGACCCTTCCTTGGGGTTCTGAGGTGGTATCTCTATGGAAGTAGATTGCTCAATCTTCTTTCTGAGGAGTGGCTGGTGGATTTGAACTGCTAGGCTTCTGGTTAGCAGTCAAATGCCTTAGGCACTATGCCACCAGAGCTCCCAAATGATAGTTTAAGTTTAACTAGTAAAAAAGGTTTGCCTTGAGCATTGTATTCTTTAAAGAACTCTTTTAAGAACAGAACCGTTTGAAATTGTTCCTGACTCCCAGCCCACTGGATAATTGCATCTACATCATTAAATGTTTGGTATCATTGGACTTGAGAAAAACATAAATGTCTACTGCTTGAAAAGTATATAGGATCAAATTGACAACAACAACTTGAAAGATTAGATAGAAACCTAGGGGGCATTGAGTTTATGTTAATGAGGAAGGAACAGCTCAGCAAAGGAGGAATAGAATGGTTGTACAATTTGAAGAATGTAATCAGTGTCACTAAGTTGTGCTTGTAGAAACTTTTGAATTGGTGTATGTTTTGCTGTGTATGTTCTCATTGTTGTTGTGTGTTATGTGCCGTCGAGTCGGATTCGACTACAGCGACCCCTCCTTGGGTTTCCGAGGCAGTATCACTACGGAAGTAGATTGCCCCATCTTCCTTCCGAGGAGTGGCTGGTGGGTTTGAACTGCCAGCCTTCTGGTTAGCAGTCAAGTGCCTTAGGCACTATGCTACCAGAGCTCCTGTATGTTCTCAACCACAACAAAATAAATAAAATTTGAAGAAAAAAAAGGATATGACATATATAATTTGGTAACACCACTAACAATAACTAAAAAATGAGTTTATGGTCACATATGTAGATATATAGACATATATATGTATTGGTAGGTATAAGTGAGTATAGATGTGTGCATAGATAGAAGTGTCTATATGTAAAAGTAAGTATATATATGTGTATGCATGAATATATATTCATAGAGGACACAGTTAAAGATACTTCTCAGTCATAGCCAAACACTTTGTGGGATTGGATTTCTGACTTTGAAGACTTAGAACCTTTTTCTCATGGGACAATTCATTCAATTGGCATAATACAGTTCACAAAGTTCTTGTTCTGTATCCTAGTGAGGTTGAGTAGTGTCTAGGGTTGTAAAAGCTTGTGAGCAGATGACTAACACACAATTATTAGTCTGTTGTTCTCTATTTGTCAGCAGCAAAAGAGGAAGAAGGAAACCAAAATCTCAGAGAAGAAACAAGCCTACAAGGCTAATAACCTACAGGATACACAGCCTCGTCCACCCTGAGACCAGAAGAACTAGATAGTGCCTGGCTACCACTACCAACCACTCTGCTCAGGGCCACAATAGATGGACCCTAATAGAATGGGATAAAACCATGGAACAGGACTCACATTCTTTTTTTTTAAAAAATGCATTTTATTGAAATATTGAAATATAATTTATGTACAGTGAAATACACAAAACTAAAGTGACATGGATCAATGTATGTTTTTTTTTTTTTTTTTTT
>NW_006921613.1:14612774-14647453 GCF_000298275.1 Orycteropus afer afer | reverse complement strand
TGTCATTAATTCTGTCTTCCATTGCATCAATTCTACTCCTTTGCCCTTTCAGTGTGTTATCTGTTTCTGACAATTTAGTATTAATCTGGATTTCTATCTGTAGATTTAGAATCATTTCTAATTTTTCATTCATTTTGTCATTTTGTTCTTGTATTTTCTTCCAAAATTCTTCTAGGATTTTGTCTGTGTTTTCCTTAGTCTATCATTCAATCCTTTGAAGATACCTAAATATAATCCTTTTGAATTCCTTATCAGGGAGTTCTAATGCTGTGTCTTCCTCAGGGATGTGTTTTGGGTTTGTATCCTGGTCCCTTGTTTCTCCTGCTTTATCTTGCTTCTTTGGGTGAACTGTGATGCTCTGTTGTCTCTGAGGCATTGTGATGTTTTTGTGTTTGTATTTAATTGGTGATTATATGTTGGAGTGACTTGCCCACAATTTTTGTTTTCTTTGTTTTGTTTGTATGTTATCTATACAAGCAGGGTACTGTGCTGTGCTCCTCTATTCACTAGTTGGCTGCACTTATACACTCACCATCTGTCTCTTTTCCTTTGACATCTTCTCATATGTTCTTGCCGACCCTGGCAAACAGAGCCTGTTCTTAGGTCCCTAGAATCCGTATGAGAATGCTATAACTTTAAAATCCAAAATGGTTGTCACTTGTAAACATTCAAAATGGCTGCGCCCTCGGTCACTTTAAAGATCCAAAATATCCGGACAGCAGAAATTCCACAGCTCAGGTTGTCTTCCTCCTTGCGGTTTCGTTCCTAGTCATAGGTCACCAGAGCAGTTGTCCCTGCAGCCCTTGGTGACCGGGACTGATCTTTTGGTCAATTCTCAGGTCCCAACACCACTTGAAAATATTCAGGCTGTTGGTCTCATCAGAGTAGCTGACAGTCCGCAGCTCCGACCGTCTCTGTACTCACTGTTTTTGTTTTTCCACTAATTGGTGCCTAATCCACTTCTGTATAGTTCCTTTCAAAGATCAGGGTTCCAGGGTTATCTTCTATATCTCTGTCAATTGGTTTTTCTTTTCTTTGTTGAAGAGGGTCTGTGTCACTTGTCTGCCTATCCCTCCATCTCACCAGAAGTCCAGGACTCAAATTCTTAAAAAGTCCAAACTTACTGGACCAGATGAGACTAAAGGACTTCCTGAGACTATTGCCCTGATATACTCTCTAAATCTTGAACCAAAGCTATTCCCTGAGGTCACCAGTTAGTAAAGTAGCAGATTGACACACAAAATAAATTGAGATCAGTACTCCTGTAAAAAACCATCAATGAGAAACCAAAAGATCAACAATCACTCTAGAGCAAAGATGAGAAAATAAAGGAAACTTGAGCATTGGAATTAGAAGAACAACCAGAACACAAAGAGAATGTTGACACATTGTGAAGGAAACTAATGCCACTGAACAATCTGTGTAGAAATTGTCAAATGGGAACCTAATTTGCTGTGTAAATTTTCACTGAAAACACAATAAAATATTACAATTTTTAAAAAGTATATTAAGTGTGAACAAGTGTTTACATGTACATTCAGTGTTTTAATTATTTGTTGTATAGTTGTTGTTGTTGTTATGTGCTGTTGAGTTGGACTTGACTCATAGCGACCCTTCCTTGGGTTTCTGAGGCAGTATCACTATGGAAGTAGATTGCCCCATCTTCCTTCTGAGGAGTGGCTGGTGGGTTTGAACTGCCAGCCTTCTGGTTAGCAGGCAAGTGCCTTAGGCACTATGCCTCTAGAACTCCCTGTTGTATATTAGGTATTCAAAATATTTGTTGAAATTTGAAAAATTTAGGTTTTGAATCAGCTACAGTTTTAGAGAGGATGCAGAAAGAAACATGACCTTTTAGAAAATCTTAAATCAGCATAAGCAAAATCATCTCTAGCATCTCCAGATGGCTGCTGGAGGTAAAGGGATTGCACAATATTCCTTCATATTCCTGGCCTCATCTTTTCCATCCTACCTGAAGCTTTATAAACCTGACTTCACATCATGTCAATGTTTCTCAGCTCTGAAATATTATCTTCTCCCCATGGAGGGATGGGGAAAAAGTCTAAATTCCAGTAGCTCAAGCATTGAGTAAGACTATTCCCCAGGTTACTTAGAACATGTTTTATTTTCAACAGAACAGTTTGAAATTGTTCCTGACCCCCAGCCCACTGGATAATTACATATACATCATTAAATGTTTGGTATAATTGGACTTGAGAAAAACATAAATGTCTGTTGCTTGGAAAATAAACATTTCTATATTGCTTTAATGTTTATCTCAACTGATAATTTTAATTACCTGGAGACTAAGAGGGGTTTCTGAACATGTTATTAAAAAAAAAAAAAAAAAAAAGCTAGGATGAGCTGATGGAGACCAAATTTGAATCCAAAGTGTGTTTTTACAAGTTATCTTTTTGTAACTCTTTTTGTGCAACCCCTTAGGTATTTTAAAAGAAATTTTCAACAAAGCATTATTATTTATCTATTTTTTTTGACTCATTGGCCTTATCTGGAAATTCATTAATTGGACAGCATCTAGTTTGAGAGTCAGACTAGAGCTCTGAAAAGCAGTATAAAGCAAAAAGGTTTTATAAGCCAAAGATGCACAGGAACAAGGAAGGTATTCATACTAGGCAAAAAGTGATTGGTTAGCTCTAAGTTACTTTCCTGATATGGCATATTGAGTACTTTTGAAGCCCGGTTATACACAGGTAGCTGAGGCAGCAAGCCTGTGGATTGAATGACTTAGATTTCAGCTTCTGGGAAGGTCAGGCATTTACATAAATTAGAAACTTAGTAAGGTTTCAGTTTGCTGATTTGCAGGTTAGTACAAGTGACTCCATCTTGGGCCTAGTATAGTCAGGTTAACAAGTATGTGGAATGCTCAGCGGTGACTGTAATTATGGTAGTGCAATTAGGCATTTTGACCCTGCAGATGGAAGGGGGACCTAAGTCTTACTGATTCTGCAATCTGCCACTTTATTTTTTGTAAATCAGGTTGGGGATAGCCCTAAAGATTTGTTTTAAAGATTTTTCAAGCCACTGGTTTCAACAGATGAAGTTATACAATAATTGGGTGGCCATCTGAAATGATTACAGAAACACCCTTTTCTAATTCTCATCTCCAAAGCCAGGGTATACAAATTCCACAGATAAGTAGAAACAGTGACCTTGTTGAGTAGGAATTCAAGGTGAGACATGTTCTAAAGGGGGGAAAATGTAAACAGCTGTCTTAGGCTGAGTTCTCTAAAGAAGCAAAACCAGTGTAACCTACACAGACACTCATATATATAGAGATAAATTTATCTCAAGGAAATGGCTCACACAGTTGTAGAGGCTGACAAGTCCCAAGTTCATGAGTCAAACATCAAGATGAAGTCTTCTCCTGACTCATGCAACTGTAGGGGCTGATGAACCCAAGATCATCAGGCAGTTTAGCAGTTTAGCATGCTGTTTTGGGAGCACGACAAATCCGACATCAGCAGGCAAAATGGCAAATTGTTGGCTTTCAGATTGCAAAGGAAACTATCACAGGATTGGCAGGCAATACGGCAGGCCACAGGTTCAAGTCCAGGAATCAGAAATGAAGATGAGCTAGATGTGGGATCAAGATCCAGCAGGAAGCCAGAAAATTTTCCCAGCATGTCCATATATATATTGGAAAAAGGGGACATCCCTGAAGAGACTCCCTTTCAACTGATTTGCTCCTTATAGCACATTTCATCATGGAAGTGATTACATTACAACAGATTTAATCATAGGAGATGACTACATCATAACTGCTTAGATCACTTAGAATTATGGTCCAGCCAAGTTGACACACGACCTTAACTGTCACAACAACCAGAGCATTGGCTTTCTGATCCTATTTCCGTGCCCATTGTGGCATGCCACTCAGCTCAGAAACCCAAAGGAACTGTATGTTGGTTTAGAGCAGTAATTCTCAAGGTGTGATGCCTGGATCTCAGCATCATTTGGCAATATGTTAGAAATGAAAATTCTGAAGATCCATCCCAGATCAACTATTTTCATTGTTTCCTCTTTACCCTGTAACTGACTGGGATTCCTGTCCTGTCCTGTTGTTGTTGTTGTTGTTAGGTGCCATTGTATCGGCTCTGATTCATAGCAACCCTATGTTCAACAGAATGAAACATGGTGCAGTCCTGTGCTATCCTCACAATCCTTGCTATGCTTGAGCCTATTGTTGCAGCCACTGTGTCAATCCATCTCATTGAGAGTCTTCCCCCTTTTTCCTGTCCCTCTACTTTAGCAAGCATGATATCCTTCTCCAGGGACTGTTCCCTTTTGACAACATGACCAAAGTAGGTGAGATGAAGTCTGGTGATTCTCACTTCTAAGGAGCATTTTAGCTGTACTTTTTCCAGGACAGATTCATTCATTCTTCTGGCAGTTCATGGTATTTTCAGGGTTATGGGAATGACCAAGCACATGACAAATGAAACTGGACAGACGAGCTAGGCAGCAGTTTATTAGTTACTTATACTCAATTCCAGAAGAGGAGAACCACATGCCAGATAGGGTCACATGAGAGTTGCAGAAGCTGTGGAATGCAGGCTTTGTAGTATAAAGAGTGTAGGGTTCTTCTTGATTCTATGGGCTGGCAGGGGACTGAAATTTATTACTGAGGGATAGGCAGGAACTGTACCTGTTCTGCTTGATAAGGAGGGTTGTTTGGCTAGGGACTTTATTTTCAAAAGCAAAATGGGAGGGGAATTTGTGATTAGGCCTCTTGAGGCTCTTCCAGTTTTAGATGTCAAGTCAGCGCATAATATTAGACCTTAATTGGAGGACACCTACTCAATCAGAAACTTGGGTACAGGGCCCAGCAATCTGTGCTTTAACAATTCCTTTAGGTGACTCTGATGCACATTAGAGTTTGAGAACTATTTCAGAGAGTGATTTTAAAGAGGTCATCTTATTTCAAAGAGCCACAGCATCTTACTGCTGATGTAAAAAGCAGTGAAGAAAATGACTATGACACAAGAGTAACTACGACGAAAGTGAGAAAGAAATCTTTCAAGAGCTAGATAGACAAAGCTAATGACTTTCTTGCTGAATTTAAGAGGAGGGGAAAATTCAAAGGAATTGAAGCCATCTAAAAAAGCCAGACAAACCTGTTGCCATTGAATTGATTCTAACTTATGGCAACCCAATGTGCTACAGAGTAGAATGAGTGTTTTCTTGGCTGTAATTTTCTTGGCCTCAGAGCATGAGGCCTTTCTTCTATGACACCACTGGTTGGGTTCAAACTGCCCATCTTTTGGTTAGTATCCAGTGCAAACCATTTTCTCCAATCAAGAAGACCATACATTCTCTTAAACGAATAGTCACTAACCTCCTGCATTAATATGAAACTAGCTCATCTATTCAACTTACCTTGTGCATTCTCTGTCTTTTAAGTTTCTCTAGGTCATTTGCAGTTAACAAAGCTTGTGCATCTTGTTTCTGAACTTGACAGCAAAACTAAGTGGTAGACACTTCTACCTATTCTGACGTTTTACTTTGTGATGTTGTGAGTGGAAAATGGTAGGTACAGCTTGTGCATAAATTGTATCCAGGCACATGAGCACAACTGGGGAAACACTCTAACTGTATTTATTACATGAATCAAGTGGGAGCCTTGTGGGAAGGACCTCTTCTCACAAGAAGAGAGAATTAGACAGACAAGGTTGACCCAATAACTAAGCTTGATTCACCAGAGGGAAGGAGTGATCTTGTCACAGCTTCCCAGCTTAGCAACCACTCAGATTTGCCTCTTGACTATTCTATAGAGTTCTTCAGAGTTCTGTAGAGGAAAGATGTCCTGTTAGTGAGAATTGAAAATTGTTTCACATAAAAAGCTCAGAGATATTGGAGTATATGCAGCACTGCTCTGGGGAGTCCACAAGGAAAAGTACAACTCAAGTGGGAGAGAGAATTCACCCTTATTCACCATTATTCTGTTAACAAAATGACATTTCTTTCAGGTCAGTCACCACTCCAGAAATCACAGTCAAGTGCTGTCTGAATCTTGGCATCTGGGAATCAGCTGAGGATCCTCAGATTAGCACCATGGTGATACTAATCCTTGGTACTGCCTAAATGACCCTGGCAGTGACCCAGAAATACCAAGTTTATAAAGAAAAGTTCAATATAATGGAGCTTTTGCATCTCACCCCACCATGTTTCCTTGACCATATTCTCTTGTCACCTTCAATTATGTTTATGTTTAAAAGAAAGTGGGTTGTGAGTAACAGGAAAAATTTGCTTGCATATTTATTTCTTCTGCCTCACAGTGTAAAACCTAGGCCAGAACTCCGTGTACATTACAGGTGTTCGAGTGATTATGCTGATTGAGAGATCTGCTGAAAGCAAACCTTTTAAGAATGATTTGGTGCTTAACAAAAAATGTAGCATGCATGTGTGAATTATAAACCAGCTGAGTCCATTTACTTTGCCAAATATATCCAACCAATCAGAAGCACTGTTTTCAACTCCCAGTGCTAAGAAACTAGGAGAAAAAAGAATCAAGAAGTATTATTAGTTAGGAGGAGTGACTAGCACATATTTGTTTTACTGGACTCTCCTTGTTTGCGATTTTTGCTTGAAAACCCTACAAAAATCCAAGGCTTGTCATGAGCATCAGCAGGCGGCTGGGCTTCTGGACTCTGCCTACCTTTCTCTCTCCTCCTTCCTGGGCCCACTTGTTTTGTTCTATTGTGTATGGGGTTGCTGTGAGTTGGAACTGACTCGAAGGCACCTAACAACAATGACTACAACAGCACACTGCTTGGGTCACCTCCATCCTTTACTCCTTCCTCCACTCCTTCCCACTGGTGGGGGACTTGTGTTTTGTCAGCTTTCTCAGAAATAGCCACTGACTTCCCAATGGACAAGTATGGTCTGCTGTTTGTATTTCTTATTGTTTTCTGCATTAGCAAGGACTACTGGGCACCAAAAATTGCCTGACTCTGTTGTGCTCGATTTGCCCTTGGTACTACTTGCTACCCTAAATCAGATTTAGTCCCAGTGCCAGTCCCACTATGTTCACTGGTGGACAAATTTCTGGCCTTTTCCGAATATCACTCTGAATGGAATGATACTCAGGTCAAAAAGGTGACATTCAATGTCCTAACTAGGGTGGAAGCATTGTGTCTCACCCCAAACATTACCAGTGCTTCTCAGAGAGTGGTCTGTGGACCCTGCATCAAAATGATCTGGGGAACAAAGAAGCAAAGTAAATTCCTTGGCTCTTCCTCTAGTTACTAGTTTTGATTATTTAGGTCTACTCACTGCCATCGAGTTGATTGTGACTCATAGTGACCCTTCCTTGGGTTTCCAAGGTGATATCTCTATGGAAGTAGATTGCCCAATCTTCCTTCTGAGGAGTGGCTGGTGCATTTGAACCATCAGCCTTCTGGTTAGCAGTCAAGTGCCTTAGGCACTATGCCACCAGAGCTCCCATTTAGGTCTACGGTACTTTTTATTTTCTTTTTAAGCCAACCATCTTGTTTTATATCTTTTTCTTTCTTTTTTTTTAGAGTTGTGGTAAATATATATAATATATATAATAACATTTGGCATTTTAACATTTTTGCATATCCAATTCAGTGACACTAAATACATTCATAATGTTTTCCAACCATCACTACAATCTGTTTCCAATTTTTTCCATCAACCCTGGACAAAAACTCAATGCCCCTTAAGCAATGATTCCACCTTTCCCCCTCCAGCCTGGCTCTGGTAAGCCGTAATAAACTGTGTTCTTTATGCATTTGCCTATTTGCCTATTCTAGATATTCCATATAAGTGGGATGAGTGGTGAGGAGTAGGAACTTGGAGAGATTTTAAAAAATGCAGTGTATGTGTCCTACCCCACATCAGTTAAGTTAGAATTTCTGAAGGCAGAGTCTAGATACTGATGTATTTTAAATCTCCAATGTGAATCCAAAGTGTACCCAGATTTGGGAACAACTGCTTTAGCTTAGATAACTCAATATACAGTTGGCCCTCCACATCTGTGGATTCAACCAACCACAGACAGAAAATATTAAAAATAAGTAAATAAATAAAATTCCAGAAAGCTCCAAAAAGCAAAATTTGAATTTACTGCATACTGAGCACTATGCTGAATCCACAGGGATGAAGTGATGTATAGGCATATCCTGCTGAGCCGCCCACCGTTTCACAGATCCTCAGTTTCTCTCCAGCATTCATTGTTTGATCATTGTTGGCCTCGTTTGCTACTTGTGTTGTGTGACCTTTTGTTTCTGTGAAAAAATAGTTGCAAAAAAGCAATTAAGGGGTCAAAGCAGTTCCTTAAATGCTAAGGAGAAGTATAAAGTGCCATTTATATAACATTTAAACTGTATTATGTATTATAAGTCAAGATGATTTAAAGTACAGAAGAATGTATGGAGACTATATACAAATACTCTGCCATTTTATATAAAGGACTTGAGCATCCACAGGTTTTGGGATTCACAGGGGTCCTGGAACCAATCCCCTGCTGATACAGAGAGGCGACTGTATACAGTTTTAAACCTCTGTAATGTGAACATTGCTTTAATAAACTTACTTTTGTTTAAACTTTTTGCCTAAAAACTTCCTCTCTATAGATCCTGTTAATAAAATGTATTCACTTCTGCTTTGCTTTGAAGTCATATTTCCTTCTTCCTATTCTTTATTGTTTGTTTTTATTTTATTTTTTACTTTTTAAATTAAATAAATGAAAGAAAATACTGCACTGCTGACATTGCAAACTAGTGGTCTGCAACTGAAATATGGTCTAAACCAATAATACCAATCTCACTGCTTGTCAAGTCAATTGCAATTCAATAGTAATCCTCTTAGGACAGAGCAGAACTTCCCCTAAAGAGTTTCCAGGACTGCAAATCTTTACAGATGCAGACTTCTGTGTCTTTCTCCCATAGAACAACTAGTGGATTCAAACCGCTGAACTTTTGGTTAGCAGCCAAGAGCTTTAACTCTTGTTAATACACTACCTAGCAGGTGTATTTTATTGGATCTACATAATGTTCTTACCATTTGTCTGTCAATTTGTTGTACTGTGGTGACTTGCTTGTTGCTATGATGTCAGAAGCTGTACAACTAATATTTCAAATATGAGCAGGGTCACTCATGGTGGACAGGTTTCAGCAGAGCTTCCAGAGTAAGACAGACAAGGAAAAGGCTTTCCTTCTGAATGAAAATTGGCCTGTGAAAACCTTATGGATAGCAGCAGAATATTGTCTGATATATGCTGGAAGATAAGTCACTGTTTTGGTTCTCTAGTGGCACTCTAACAGAAATACCACAAGTGGATGGCTTTAACAAACAGGGATTTATTGTTTTACAGTTTAGGAGGCTAGAATTCTGAGTTCAAAGAGCCAGCTCTAGGGGCTGAGTGAAGGCCCCTCAACCTTGGGCTTCAGCTCTTGCTCCTGGCCCACTGGAGCTAGAGGTGTCTCTTAACTCAGGCAGCTGCTGGCTGCTGAGGCTGACAAACCCAAGGCCAACAAGTAAAATAGCACAGTCAAAAGATCATCAAGCAACACAGCTGGTCACTAGTTCAAGTCCAGAAACTGTCCCAAGATCAGTAGACAACATGGCAGGGCACCTACTGATGACTTGGCCAAATGCAGGATTCAACTGTGCCAAGAAGCTCAAGACTTTTCTCAAAACATCTTCTTATGTACTGGAAGCAGACTACAACCTTAAGGCAGCTACTCAGCTGCTCACAGTAGATTCCACCATGGAGTTGATTACCAGGCTCATCGTGAGGAATAACTCTATCCAATTGCCCAGCCACTCCAAACCAGGCCCAGCCAAGTTGACAAATAACCTTCGTTACCACAGCCCCTCAAGTTGGAAGGCACTCAAAATTTGGCGAGGAAGAGCTGCCTCCTCAAAGTAGAGTCAACCTTAATGTATTATGACTCAAAATGAGAAGAAACAGCTGTAAACATCCATTAGTAATTGGGACTTGAAATGTACGAAATATGAATCGAGGAAAATGGTAAATCATTAAAAAAGACTTGGAACTCTTAAAGATCGATATTCTAAGCACTGTTGTTATTTTTGTTAGGTGCCATTGAGTCAATTCTAACTCATAGCTACCCTATGTGCAGCAGAATGAAACACCGCCCTGTCATGTGCCATCCTCACAATTCCTGCTAAGCTTGAGCCCATCATTACTGCCACTGGGTCAATCCATCTCATTGAATGTCTTCCCCTTTTTCTCTGACCCTCCACTTCACCAAGCATGATATCTTTCTCCAAGGACTGGTCCCTTCTGATCACATGACCAAAATAGGTGAGAAAAAGTCTGGCCATTCTTGCTTCTAAGGAGCATTCCTGCTGCACTTCTTCCAGGAGAGATTTGTTCATTCTTCTGACAGTCCATGGTATTTTCAGTATATTTTGCCAACACCACAATTCAAAGACATCTATTCTTCAGTCTGCCTTCTTCATTGTCCAGTTTTCACATGCATATGAGGCTACTGAAAATACCACTACTTGGGTTAGGCACGCCTTGGTCTTTAAAGTGACATATTTTCTCTTCAACACTTTAAAGAGGTCTTTTGAAGCAGATTTGCCTAGTGCAGTAAGACTTCTGATCTCTTGACTACCGCTTCCATGAGTGTTGATTGTGTGTCTAAGTGAAATGAAATCTTTGATAACTTCAAGCTTTTCTCCATTTATCATGGTGTTGTATACTTGTCCAGTTGTGAGGATTTTTGTTTTCTTTATGTTGAGGTATAATCCATACTGAAGACTGTAGTCTTTGATCTTCATCAGTAAGTGCTTCAAGTCCTCTTCACTTTCAGCAAGCAAGGTTGTGTCATCTGCATATCACAGGTTGTGAACTAGTTCTCTTCATATAGTCCAGCATCTCAGATTATTTACTCAGCATACAGATTGAATAAGTGTGATGTAAAGATACAACCTGACACATGCCCTTCCTGATTTTAAACCATTCAGGATTCCCTTGTTTTGTTGGAATGACAGCCTCTTCATCTACATACAGATTCCTCATGAGGATAGTTAAGTGTCCTGGAATTCCCATTCTTTTCAATGTTATCCATAATTTGCTGTGATCCACACCTTTGAACACCTTTGCATAGTCAATAAAACATAGGTAAACGTCTTTCCGGTATTCTTTGTTTTCAGGCAAGATCTATTCAACATCAGTAATGCATTTCAGCTCGCATTTCTGGAAGTTCCTTGTCAATATACTGCTGCAAATATTTTTGAATTATCTTCAACAAAACTTTATTTGCATGTCATATTAATGATATTGTTCAATAATTTCTGCAGTCTGTTGGATCATCTTTCTTTGGAATGGGCACAAACATGAATCTCTTCCAGTTGGTTGGCCAGGTAGCTGTCTTCCAAATTTCCTGGCATAGATGAATAAGTGTCTCCAGAGCTGTATCTGTTTGTTGAAACATCTCAGTGAGTATTCCATCAATTCCTGGAGCCTTATTTTTTGCCAATTCCTTCAGTGCAGCTTAGATTTCTTCCTTCAGCACCAACAATTGTTGATCACATGCTACCTCCTGAAATGATTGAACATCAACCAACTCTTTTTGGTGCAGTGACTCACCTTTTTTTGCTGCTTCCTGTGTCATTCAGTATTTGGCCCATAGAATCCTTTAATATTGCAATTTGAGGCTTGTTTTTTTTCTTCAGTTATTTCAGCTTGAGAAATGCTGAGCATGTTCTTCCCTTTTAGTTTTCTAACTTCAGGTCTTTGCACATTTAATTATAATAATTTACTTTGTCTTCTCAAGCCACCCTTTGAAATCTCTTTTATTCAACATTTCTTCCTTTTGCTTTAGCTAATCTCCCTTCAAGAACAAGTTTCAGAGTCTCCTCTGCCTTCCACTTTGGTCTTTTCTTCCTTTTTTGTCTTTTTGGTGACTGTGATGGTTAACTAGGGGACTGGAGTCACCCAGTGGAGGAGACCTGTACAGATACCACCCATTGAAGATCTGTACAGGTGCCAAGTTGACAAGGGGTAGAATTGTGATGGTTCTGTTTGTATGTCAAATTGGCTAGGCCTGGTTGAGTGTCTGGGCAGCTGGATCTAGTATTCCCCATGATGAGACTGGTAATCAACTCCATGGCAGAATTTATTAGAGGCAGCTGAGTAGCTGCCTTTAGGTATGTGGTCTGCTTCGTGTATATAAGGAGAAGCCTTTGGGAATGTCTCTAGCCTTTGGCACTCTTGGACCCTGCATGTAGCTGTGTCGTTGCTCAGCAGCCTGCTATGCTCTGCCAACCTGGGGACTTACAGTGGACTTAAGTTAATGATGGCCTTCTATGTAGATTGGTAACATTAGGACTGTGCCTTTTTACTTGTCAACCTTGGGGCTTCTCAGCATCAGCAGCCAACAGCTGTTTGAGTGAAGAAATGCCTCTGGCTCCAGTGCGCTGGGAGCAGGAGGCAGAGTTGGACCCCAAGGTTAAGGGGCTTTCACCCAGCCCCTAGAGCTTGGCACTTTGAACTTGGACTTAAAGCCTCCAAATTGTAAGAATAAACTTCTGTTTGTTAAGGGTATCCCATTTGTGGTATAGTCTTGTTAGAGCAGCACTAGGTAACCAGAACAGTGACCTTTTGCTTTGTTCATGTATGATGTTCTCGATGTCATCCCACAACTTGTCTGGTCTTCAGTCACTGGTGTTCAATGCTTCAAATCTATTCTTCAGATAGTCTCTAAATTCAGGTGGGATATACTCAAGGTCATATTTTGGCTCTCATGGACTTACTTTACTATTATTCAGCTTCAACTTGAACTTGCTTATGAACAATTGATGGTCTGTTCCAGTCAGCTCTTGGCCTAGTTTTAACTGATGATATTGAGCTTCTCCATTGTGTCTTTCCACCAATAGAGTCAATTTGATTTCTGTCTATTCTATCTGGTGAGATCCACATGTAAAGTCATCATTTATGCTGATGGAAAAAGGTATTTGCAATGAATAAATAATTGGTCTTGCAAAATTATACATGATCTACAGTGTCATTTCTATCACCAAGGCCATATTTTCCAACTACCAATGTTTCTTCTTTGTTTCTAACTTTCACATTCCAATCACCACCAATAATCAATACATCTTGATAGCATGTTTGGTCAATTTCAGGCAGAAGTTGGTAAAAATCTTCAATTTCCTCATCTGTGGCTTTGGTGGTTGGTATGTAAATTTGAATAATAGTAGTATTAACTGGTCCCACTTTTATCCTATCACTGACAGCATTGTACTTCAGGATAGATCTTGAAATATTATTTGTGATGATGAATGTCACACCATTCTTCTTGAATTTGTCATTCCCAGCAAAGTAGACCATATGGTTGTCTGATTCAAAATGGCCAGTCCATTTCAGCTCATTAATGCCTAGAATATCAATCTTTATGAGTTCTATTTCATTTTTGACAACTTCCAATTTTCCTAGGTTAAATATTTCATACCTTCCTTGTTCCGATTATTAATGGATGTTTGTAGCTATTTCTGCCCATTTTGAGTCATGCCACATCAGCAAATGGAGGTCTTCAAAGCTTTACTCCATCCACATCATTAAAGTTGACTATTTTGATGAGTCTACTCTTCCCCAGTCATATTTTGAGTGCTTTCCAACCTGAGAGGCTCATCTTCTGGCAATGTATCAGACAGTGTTTCACAGCTCTTCATAATATTTTCCAGTAAAATATTGGACAATTCATAAGGTTTTCAGTGGTCAATTCTTTCAGAAGTGGATGGTCCTGTCCTTCTTCCCAGTCTGTCTTAGTCTGCAGGCTCTGCTGAAACCTGTCCACTAGGAGTGACCCTGTTGGTATTCAAAATACCAGTGGCATGGCCTCTAGCCCCCCAGCACCATGCAAGCCAGTGGAGTACAACAAACTGATAGACAAGGTCCTAAGCATTAGTGAGCTGAAAAGGACAGGTATTGGCCAAGTTGACACATAACCTTAACTACAACATGGAGTTAGAAAACCAAAAAGGAAGAACATACTTGGCATTTCTCAAGCTGAAAGAGCTGAAGAAAAAATTAAATCTTTATGTTGCAGTATTGAAGCATTATATGGACAAAAACTTGAATGATGCAGGAAGCATCGAAAGAAGATGGAATGGATACACAGAGTCACAGTACCAAAAAGAATTGGTCATTGTTCAACCTTTTCAGGAGGTAGCATATGATCAACTACTGATGGTATTGATGGAAGAAGTTTAAGCTATACTGAAGGCATTGGTGAAAAATAAGGCTTCAGGAATTTATGAAATACCAACTAAGATGTTTCAGTAAATGGATGTAAGGCTGGAAGCCTACACTCATCTATGCTAAGAAATGTGGAAGACAGCTATCTGGAAAACTGACTAGAAGAGATCCATATATGTGTCCATTCCAAAGAAAGGTGATCCAGTAGAATGCAGAAATTATTGAACGATATCATTAATATCACATACAAGTAAAATTTTACTGAAGATAATTAAAAAATAGTTGAAGTATTACATCATCAGATAGTGGCATCACTAAAAGGGTACAGGGGAGCAGCGCAGATAGCACCCTTTGACACTGTCAGACAGGGTGACCCCATGAACTACTGTACTGGGTGACACTAATCCTAGTAACACTGTCAACAGGGAACCTCCAGAAATTCAAGCCGTTTTATTGTACATAGAGTTACTATGAGTTGGAGCTGACTTGATGGCACCTAACAACAACACACAGTGTTTTGAAAATAATTTAAGCTAATAGTTTTAAGTTGGGACATTTTCACATAAAAATTCAGATTTGCCACAGTGAGAGAAAAACCAAAAAAACAAAAAACAGAAATTTCCCAAACATTGGAACCACCTTCCTTCCCTAGATGAGAATTGAGTAGTGACAAGAAACATCTGCTTCTTTAGGTGAGGCCAGTACCTGTGTCCCATCAGTCTCACTATGACCCACTTATGCCCAGTTTCTCAGGCATTTGTGTTTGTGTCCTGTAGGATGAAGGAATGAATTAAATCAAGCAACAACACTTGAGTACCTACTCATCGTCAGATACTCTATTGTAAATGTTCTTATTTTTTCTTGAACAACCCCAAGAAATATGCATTATCCTCTTTGTGGAGAATACCAAGCCTCGGGTAGGTTGGAAAAGATGACAGAACTAGGGACTAGGACAGAATTTTAATCGAAATCTGTATTTTACCCAGGCTTCCCTTGAAATTTAGGCTTATAAGAATGGCAGGGATTTTAGCTTGGTTCCATCCTCTAGATTAAGGAGACAAAATTTTCTGTGCACCTGTGAAGTATTTTGCATTTCATTAACACTTCATCACCTGGATTAAGAGAATTTAAAAGTCACTCAGTAAATTTGGGGAGAGATTTAGTCTAATTAGCTCTAAGTGTAAAGGCAGAAATTTTTTGGGCAATTTAAGATAGTTTTGCAATCCTACTAAGGGGATGCAATCATGTATGCAACCTGATCATTTCAAGGAGAGTTAATAATGACTTCCTAGGTACCCAGGGACCTGATCAGGAAGAACATTAGTTTAATGCGGTTAGTAATCTGAGCAATTTAAAAAAAAAAAAAAAAAAAAAAAAACACATTCTTGAGTGCTCCTCTGGTGATGTGGGATGTTATGCTCATAACTCAATAGCAGTTACTTCAATTTCTGGTAGCCTACTGTGCCACCATTTTTTTGGTGTTGTTTTCAACTTATATATATTTTACTAGAGAATTAGCTTGTTAAATGATAATTTATGTTCTTGTGTGTGTGTGTGTGTGTGATTTTCAATGACATCTTGATGCCAAAATTATTCTCTTAGAAATGTTTCTCAAGTGTATAAGTGGAAAACTTCTGATTCTGTATACTCACCTCTAGAATAGTCAAACACATCTCTAAAAAAAATATCACTGCTGTCGAGTTGATTCTGACTCATAGCAACCCTTCTCTGGGTTTCTGGGGGCAGTATCTCTACAGAAGTAGATTGACCAGTCTTCCTTCCGAGGAGTGGTTGGTGGGTTTGAACCTCCAGCTTTCTGGTTAGCAGTCAAATGCCTTAGGCACAGTACCACCAGAAATACTTAACACATCTCTAGCATAATCAAAGTATGCAACTGATTTCTATCACTAAGGACCGCTGAGAAGGCAAGTGGTGAGCTGTTCTGTGGGTCTAAAATTTCCATTTTCCAAGTAGATTGTGTGGACTGGCAAGCTGCAGGAAGACAGGAATGTCAAAAAGGAAATGGATGATATATTTTTTAAAAATAAAAGTAATAATTATCAGGACAGGAAAACCTTTGTAGCTTTTTATGAGACCATGTTCTGTCATTTGAACAGTATGAAGGGATACTGCATGGTTTAGAATCAGGAAGGGTGTGTGTCAGGGTCGTATGTTTTCACCATACTTATTCAATCTGTATGCTGAGCAAATAATCAGAGAAGCTGGACTATATGAAGAACACAACATCAGGATTGGAGGAAGACTAATTAATAATTTGTGATATGCAATTGACCCAACCTTGCTTGCTGAAGGTGAAGATGACTTGAAGCACTTAGTGAAGAACAAAGACTACAGTCTTCAGTATGGATTACACCTCAACATAAAGAAAACGAAAATCCTTACAACTGGACCAATAAGCAATATCATGATAAATGGAGAAAAGATTGAAGTTATCAAAGATTTCATTTTACTTGGATTGAAAATCAACACTCATGGAAGCACCAGATAAAAAATCAGACCTTGTATTGCACTGGGCAAATCTGCTTCAAAAGACACCGTTAAAGTGTTGAAGAACAAAGATGTCACTTTGAAGACTAAAGTGTCATTAACCCAACCCATGGTATTTTCAGTAGCCTCGCATGCATGTGAAAGCTGGACAATGAAGAAGGAAGATTGAAGAAGAATTGATGTCTTTGGATTGTGGTGTTGGCAAAGATTACTGGGTCAGAGAAAAAGAGGAAGAAAAAGAGGAAGACTCTCAATTAAGATGGGTTGATACAGTGGCTGCAATGATGAGCTCAAGCATAGCAAGGATTCTGAGGATGGAGCAGGACTGGGCATTGTTTAGTTCTGTTGTTCATGGGGTTGCTACGAGTTGGAATCAACTGCACATCTCCTAACAACAACAACAACAACAACAACATGAGATCATATTTAATAAGTGTTTGCCTTTGTGTCCTTACAGTTTCTTCTGTGAGGTAGAAGGGTGGGTATACTAATATGTTGTCAGCCTCAGTTCTCATTGGCTGAGCCTCATTGGTCCAGCACATTTATCAACTTCACTGGTCTAGCTGAACCAAAGCCTGAGGACAACAGGTCTTCAGCATGCATATTTCACAGAACTGGAATAGACCAGACAGGTATCAACTCTCTCTTACCTTTAGGAGAGGTACTGGGAGATCCAGGACTGAAAACTACCAATATAGGTGAGAATTTATTCCTAGTACTTTGTAAGGTCTACTATAGACACTTGCCAAGATGAAGGAATAATTGGTCATTCTGATTCCCAAGGGGCTGCCTTAGACCAATAAAAGGGAGGGCAGCTAGTTGAGTTGACCCTAAGGGGTCTCATTTGCTCAGATGGTCTGGTCTTAGCTTCCTGTTTTTTTTTTTTTTTTCAAAATAGAACTTTGAATGTCTCTCTAGGGTGGGTATAGAGGCTGTAGATTCCACCTCAGATCTTGAAGGGCAGGATCCTGGACCTGAGACAATGCTTCCTGGCATTGCCCCACAGTGCCCATAAATCTGCTAAGGATGATTTCCTTGTTGTTTACTTTTGCCAAGGTTGGCCCAGAAACTGACAGGTCTCAATAAAGTAACAGTTTTGTGATCTCTAAGCTAGGAGGTGGTGGAGCATAGTGATAATAAGTTTAAGAATTCACATGATTCAGACAAGAATTCAAATCCTGACCTAGCTATGTGTCTTGGAGCATGGAGCTCAGAGCCTCTATTTCCTCATCTATGAAATGAGACAATATCAAACCAAGGTGTGGTGTGAAAATTAAATGAAAATATATGTCAAGTGCTATCACAGAGTCTGACACACAAGTCTCAATAAATAAGAGTTGTTTTAATGAGGAAATATTCCCACAGACATCTTCAATTTTATTCACCAGGAGTCAAAAGAGCCTGAGAATTTTCAGAATAAGAACTCCTTTCAAAGACTGCCATCAGCAGGAGTCAAGATATTGTCTTCTCTGGGAGTGTGCTCAGAATTCTGCAGTCCACCAGTTTTCAGAGTCAAGTGCATTCCTGTGCTCAGAGTGAGACTGTATTCTCATCAGATCACATCAGCAGAGTAAGAAGGGAGTCGCTATCCTCAGAAGATAATGGCTACCATGTAGGCTACCATTCAGTGGGTATCCAGAGTTAGCCCACATTCAAGAAAGATGATCCTTCTTCAGGATGTACCTAATTCTGGAGAGAATTAGGAACCCAGGGTTCTTTATGCTCTTGGAAAGCCCTACCCTGCACTCTTTCCTCTCCATATTCACAGATTCTCCACCATTATCTGGCTTTAGACCAATATTTTAAAAAATCTCATCACTCCCCTTATCCCTTCTAATCACAAGAAGCTCAAGACCCTCAAATCATCCATCATCCCCCATCTACTGCTTTTTCTGACCCATCTCCCTCACTTTGATCTCTTGAAACTCTTTCCCTTTGTTCTCATGAAAACAAAGTGAAAATCTTTGTTCCCATATGCTCTTCACTCAGAGAGTCTTTTGTGAATGTTCTCTTCATCTAACTGAAACCTGCTCTTCTCTTGACTACAACTCTCTTACAGATCTCCCATTTAGGGTGCTTTCCGTCATTTATACCATGCTATCAAGAAGGCTGGAGGTCAGAACTGTGTTATACTTACTTTTCATAACCTCTTCCAACTCTCTCTCTTCCTTTTTCCTTAATAAAGCATTTGTTTTTGAACCTCATCAGGCTACATCTCCCTCTACCCCTCATTGTTGCAATCATTGCTTACCTCTTTTATTCTTACAAACTACACCTGGTTCTTCTCTAGAAAGTCTTTTGCCTATATTCTCAAAGAATAGTGAGATTTTGACCACTTCTTATCACTTCCATGGCCACCACTGAGGCTCAAGCTACTGTCATCTTTTGCCTGTATGATTGCAGTAGCATCCTAACTAGTTGGCCTATGTCTTTGTCCAATTACAGTCTTTTTTCAAATTAGCAGTTTGACTGATCATATTAAAACATGTTAGAACAGTTCATTTCTTGCCTAAAATCCCCCAGTGACTTCCAACTTCATCCAAGGAGCTAGATCACATAGGGCTTTGTTAATCATCATAAAGGCTCTGATTTTTATAGTTATTACTCTTTCTAAACAGCTACGTTCAGCTTCTTGCTATTTTTTATACATACTATGCATACTTCTACCTTAGGACTTTTTGTACTTGTGAACCCTCTACCTGGAATTCTGTTTCCCAGAAAATATATATTACTGAACCCCTCAGTTACTTCAGATCTTGACTCAAAAAACACATTTTCCTTGATGTTTTCCTAAAAAATCCTATATAAAACATTAAACACTTCCATTGAGATTTCATACTTGACTCTCTATTTTTCCTCTTTGGCATTTATCACTCTCTAACAGTAAATATTTAATTTACCTTTTTCTTATTTATTATGTATCTTCCACATTAGATTGCAAGTTTCCCAAGGGCATGGGTTTTTGTAAATTATGTATCCCCAGTACCTAGAGAACTGCTTGGTACTTGATAGTTAATAAATGTCTGATTATTACTGACATGATGTAATTGGTTAAGATCTTTCTCCATTATGTCTACTACACATTCATTCATTCAACAAGCAGTTTAATTTGAAAATAAAATCCCTCCAAATGGAGTGGAAAAGACCATCTTCCAAGGAATAATCACTCTCTCTCTCTCTTTTCTACTCATTCCCAAGAAGGAATCAAGTAATTTCCAAATATTGTTGTTGTTGTTGTTATGTGCTGTCAAGTTGGACCTGACACATAGAGACCCTCCTTGGATTTGCAAGGCAGTATCACTATGGAAGTAGATTGCCCCATCTTCCTTATAGGCAGTTGTAAATTTGGTCCATATTCAAAGCCAGCATTACTGTATTCAGTTTAAACAAACACAGTCCTGGTCAGTGCCAGTATATTTTGGCACAATGAGATGATCAAGTGCCACAGCCCATGTACAACAATCAAGTGAGAGAAGCTTAGTTTGGGTGCTGTGCAACTTCTCCAAAAAGCATTCCTGCTACTGTCTTAGGATCCCCATCTTCTTCAGGTACTTCTCCCACAGGGCCATTCAAAGCCCTACCTTCACAGAGAACAGTTTATAGCAAACCTGAGCTGTGAAAAGAGCTAAGTATAATTAAACTAAACAATAAAATAAACTTTAAAAAATTAAAACTTAAATATCGTTTGGAAAGCAACCTCCGGTAGGGTTATTTTTATATATTTTAAGTATTTTGAAGTGGCACTCATGAAGGCCTATCCATTGCCCTGATTAAGAGAAGATAATAAAGGAGAATTCATGGCCTCAGACCTTTTAGGTATGAAGCTAGGAAAACTTACAGGAGTTTCCTCTTAGATCAGTGCTTCTGAATGTTTGCTAACCCCTGTATACAGGGCTATATAACCCCTGTTTACAGAACCACGTGACACTAAATACAAGTCAAACAAAAGATTCAGGTAGGTATAGTCCACTGAATTGTGGAAATAGAGACAGCTGAATGAAGTGAAAAAAAGGTTTAACATAACCTATAATTCATCTTTGTTGGTGATTTGAATTCAATTTATTTTCTGACAACACATTTAATAGTTTTGGACATGACTCTTGTCTAGTGCTGTACTCTACCAAGACTTTCGATACCCTTCTCCACCTTCCTGGTCCTTTGAAAAAAATAATGGAAGAAAAGCAAGGACAAACAAGGCCTCAGGAGAGGAGATTAAAGGTGAGGGGGGAATAATTTAAAATTTTTACTTTCAAGTATGATTTATTGATCTCTTTGGCTTTTATAGATAAACTGGAGACATGAAAGCACAGAACATCACAAAATATTATTGTATCCCATAACTATGTCATTTTGGGTTGGCAATTACAAGTGATTACTGGAGGTTTATTTTGGTCACTCATCCTATTTTTCTAAAGTAAAGACAAACAAAGAATGAACAGCCTATTCATTACATTTCTCTTTGTAAGATGTCTTTGTTCTTCCATGATTGATTGATCTTTCCTTTTAAGTGATATGAAGTGGAACTAACATAAACTACTTGTCAGTGCACACAAATTGTCTTCACCATTAAGTAAAACTTCTATGAAATTTATCCTTAAGTAGTTGCTGAAAAATGGCTTGAAAAGTTTTTCAGAATTACGTGAAGAACATTTTTATAAAGCAAGTGGTTTTATAATTGACAAACATATTTACATTATTTTCAATAAAATATGTTCCAGCACCTTGACAAATTATTGTCTAATACTATACAAATATGGCATTAATGAAGAAATTGAAAAAATAAACATCATCAGCAGCTTAGCTATCAAAATCATCAATGCTCATTTGAAATTAATGTGATTAAATACAATATGATGTGTGAACACAGATTGTTTCTTTGACTTGCTTAAATTTTAGACAGCTGATAATACTGCATAGTTGTTTATTTTGGAATTGCACTACACATATCGTGTCTAACATAATATGACCATTTTCTAAATGGAATATTCATGATTGGAAATTAAGTCTTGATTTAGGCAAATTACATTTTTAAGCCTATTGGCTTAATGTGAAGAAAATGCATACTTGTGATATTTCCAATGTTTCTTCATCTAAAATGCACCCTTAAATAATTGCATTCCTATAGAATTAGAAAGAGTTTGGTCAGATAGTGAAAGTACATGTGTTGTGACTTAAAATAAACAAACAAACTTGAATATGAAACGTTTTCCACTTTCCTGACCTTGCATTGCAGATGGCAATATGGAATGGTTCTGGTTTAGTTAATGCCCTGCTGTAGTGAATTATGATAAGTCTGGACATGATTTAATGAGTCAGAGCTGCTGCTTTGAGTTCTGAACATGGTGAACATAGTCTGAAAACATCAGAAATAATTACAAAAAAATGACCCAATAAATCTGAAACACTTCACTGTAAAATATGTCTAAAAAATTATGCTCACCACACATTATTCTTTCATGTCAAAGAAACATAAGTTCTTGAGTTCCCCATTTGAACCAATTTCTTAAGTTCAGATGGCTAATATTCCATGCCCATTAATTGCATTCCATGGTTATTATATTTCCTGTAAAATAGCAGACACTAGGATAACATGGATAAATGGAATAATACCTTTAATTTATAATTTTAGTATTTAATGATTATGGTCTTAGTTTGCCCTATAGTAGTGATAGTTTGGAGAAAAGGTTTGAGAAATAATTTGAAAGAATTAGTACTAGAGAAATGCTACTGGCATTTTGTGTGAGATGAATGCTTAAAGCTAGGGAAATAGCCTGTGGTTACAAAGCAAATCAAACAAACTTTACTGGCATGGATGAAGGTTAAAATAATGTGCTTGCTTAGTTATCAAATTAACCAGCTTAGAACCACTCATTTTCACAAATAGTT
Organism: Orycteropus afer afer; assembly: GCF_000298275.1. Classification (NCBI taxonomy): domain Eukaryota; kingdom Metazoa; phylum Chordata; class Mammalia; order Tubulidentata; family Orycteropodidae; genus Orycteropus; species Orycteropus afer. Next base: position 14,624,844 of record NW_006921613.1, on the reverse strand, counting down.
GTTTTCAATAAACAATTCAGAATCAAAGAAAAATCTTTCTCTCATATAATTCTTAATTCCTTAAAACGTTTTATAATGCTAGGTTTTCCACAGCAGCTAGGACCTTCAGTTATTGCTGTCTCAGAAGCCTTTACTACTTGTTAGGATAATAAGATAATTCAAAAATGGTTGCAGCAGTTTATTGACAAGAAACTTCCAGAAATGCAAGCTGGATTCAGAAGAGGACATGGAATGAGGGATACTATTTCTGATGTCAGATGGATCTTGGCTGAAAGCAAAGAATACCAGAAGGATGTTTGTGTTTTATTGATTATGCAAAAACATTTGGTTGTGTGGATCATAACAAATGATGGACAACATTGAGAAGAATGGGAATTCCAGAACACTTTTGTGTGCTCATGATGAACATGTTCCTAGACCAGGAGGCTGTCATTAGAACAGAACAAGGGGGTGCTGCATGGTTTAAAGTCAGGAAGGGAATGTATCAGAGTTGTATCCTTTCAACATACTTATTCAATCTGTATGCTGAACAAATAACCAGAGAAGCTGGACTATATGAAGAAGGATGCAGTATCAGGATTGGAGGAAGACTCATTAACAACCTGTAATATGCAGATGACATATCTTGCTTACTGAAAGTGAAGATAACTAGATGCACTTACTGATGAAGTTTAAAGACTACAGTCTGCAATATGGATTGCACCTCAACATACAGAAAATGAAAATCCTTACAACTGGACCAATAAGCACCATCATGATAAATGGAGAAAAGATACTTCAGTCTTTGACAACTTCATGTCAAAGATCTCATATTACTTGGTTCCACAATCAAGACCAATGAAAGCAGCAGTCAAGAAATAAGATGATATATTGCACTGGGAAAATCTGCTGCAAAAGACTTCTTTAAATTGCTGAAGAGCAAAGATGTCTTGTTGAAGACTAGCTGTTGTTATGTACCATGGAGTTGGACCAAACTCATAGCGACCCCTCCTTGGGTTTCCGAGGCTGTATCATGATGAAGTAGATTGCCCAACCTTCCTTCCAAGGAGTGGCTGGTGGGTTTGAACCAGTTAGCAGTCAAGTGCCTTAGGCACTATGCTACCAGAGCTCCTACTACACCTAAGTCACTTGACTGCTAATCAGAAGGCTGGTGGTTCAAACCCAATAGCCACTGCTTGGAAGGAAGGTTGGGTAATCCACTTCTGTAGTGATACTGACTCAGAAACCCAAGGAGGGGTTGCTATGAGTCAACAAATTTGAAGACTAAGGTGTGCCTAAGCCAAGCCATAGTATTTTCAATAGACCCTGGACAACAAATAAGGAAGACTAATGAATAGTTGATGTATTTGAGTTGTGGTGTTGGCAAAGAATACTGAAAGTATCATGGACTTCCAGAAGAATGAACAAATCTTTCCTGGAAGAAGTGCAACTGGAATGCTCCCTGGAAGCAAGAATGGCCAGATTTCATCTCACCTACTTTGGTCATGTTGTCAGAAGGGACCATTCCCTAGGGAAGAATATCATGCTTGGTGAAAAGGAGAAGACCCTCTACAAGATAGATTGACACAGTGGCTGCAATCATGGACTCAGGTATAGCAAGGCTTGTGAGGCTGGCACAGGAGGTTCACTATGAGTTGGAGCTAACTTGACAGCACCTAACAACAATAGGATAACTCTCCATATTACACAGTGTCATTGCATTATATTTCTTGCCTTTGTGGCATACATTTTATGTTATGGTTTTACTTATATTCATCCCTCTTTTTATGTGAGCTACATAAAGGTAGGAATCTTGGCTGCTCTTGTTCACCATTGTATCCTTTGTGTCTGTATAAGACACACTTAATAAATATTTATTGATTGAATGATAAATGAATGAACCTGTTCCATAGTCCTGAGGATTCTTATGGTCTACGTTGGAAGATAGAACCTGTGAATTAACATGAACTTATAATGTCCACAGAGTGACTTACATGTGTACAGAGTATACTAGAGAAAAAATATGCCTCAAGTTCTGAGATGGTTTGTTTCAAGGAGTGACCAGGTGAAGGAGGAAAATGAAATAACATTATCTCCTCTACATTTAGTCCCTATATGAATTATTAGGGCATTTATGTGTGCAATTAACAGAGTACTCAATGCAAACTGGGTTTTAATAAAAAGGAATAGAAATCCCATTCTGATAATACAAATAGTTAGCTACTGGAACTAACCCCTCCACTGAAATAAAAATACTGAATTATGCAAAAGATATTTTAAAGAGTATTAAAGAGTTGACAAGATAGTGAGAAATTATAAAACTGATATCAAAGAGAGTGGGAACCGAGATAGGTAAACGGAATCTTAAGCCATGTTTTGAGCAAAGAATATTTACTAACCTGTCTTGCTATTTGCAGTCTTGGGTGTACAAGAACCAGATGAGGTCAGTCTTAGTTATCTAGTGCTGCTATAACAGAAATACCACAAGTGGATGGATTTAACAAACAGAAATTTATTCTCTCACAGTTTAGTAGGCTAGAAGTGCAAATTCAGGATACCTGCTCTAGGGGAAAGCTTTCTCTCTCTGTTGGCTCTGGAGGATAAGTCCTTGTCTCCCTTCAACATCTATAGTCCCAATGTTCCTTGGCTATCTTTACATGTCTTGGCATCAATCTTTCTCTGGGTCTAGGAGGTTATCAGTGCAGAGAACCTAGGTTCAAAGGATGTAATATGCTCCTGGCTCTTCTTTCTTGGTGATAGTCAGGTTCCCTCTTTCTTTACCAACTTCCCTCAAAACAAAACAAAACAAAAAAACCTCAAGAAGGTGACAATGAATTTTGTTAATAAGTTGACAAAGGTTGGACACAGATCTTTCCATTGTTGATCCTCCAGATGAGCACGTAGTTAGCTGACAGCTGGATTTCAGCCATGTGGGATCCTCAGCAGAGGACTCTGCTAAAATGTGCTGGACTCCAGACCCAAATAATATGTTTGTGTTGTTTTAAGTAAATAAATTTGTTATCCAGCAATAGAAAGATAATACAAGATAAAACACATACCATGGGACATGTAGTCTGGCTTCCTGGATGACTGCCAAGGAGTCAGATGACAGTCAGAAGTACAGGGGAGTTAACTTCCCATGATATATATATATATGTATATATATATTGGCCATTGGGAAATGAGTTGTGAGAGGTTGTTGTTGTTATTGTTAGGTGGTGCTGAGTATGCTCCAACTGATACAAACCCTATGTACAAGAGAACAAAACACTGCCCAGTCCTGCTCTATCCAACCAAGAAGGTAGTCTGAGAAGGGAATGGGCAAAACCAAGAAACTATTGAAACCCAGGAGGTAGAGTGTGAAAGAGTTACTTCAGTTTGTATATTGGTATTGTCAGCTTCCTGAGGAACCTTTACTAAAATGGATTGTGAAATTGAATAATTTAAGGGCAGTGTATTTACTTTTGAATGCTACAGAACTGAAGAGTATATTTAGGTTGATGCAAGACCAACAATTCACTATGGAACAGGAATGAATGATGACCCAAGATCTAGTTATGCAGCAGGTTAACCCAGAAGGGACAGTCAGCCTTGTGGACTGGATAAAATTTGCAGTCAGGTTTGTTTACTCTGAGAAGGGAAACCACCCCTCTCTCCCTCTAAATACACCTTGGAAAACTCCAGAGGAAGCAGCTAATGTGCTGCTTATGCAAGCCATGACAGAATGGCTTTACGGTGATCAGAATATTTACCCAATGAGTATGTCCCTTACACAAGTCATGACAGATATGGTAATCAAGGGATCACTTTCGACATGAGCATTCCATGTAATCTATTTTGAAACAAAGCAACATTTTAAGAAGTCGTGTCAGACCTGTTGACACAGCTTCCTTGCATGGGGTTTACAGGTGCAAGAAACATAAGAGTGATTAAAGGAAAATGGAAAGAGGCAATGGGGAGAGAACTTATCTCAGTGGGTTGGAGATTTTTCAGTGATTACAAGGAATGGGAATATAGTGGATGTTGATGGAGTTAAGATAAAGGTGCTAAAGCAGCACTACAGGAGTTAGGTGGATCAATAGAAACTCTTGCTGGTTGCCCAGCATTAAAGAGCCCTAAGCAAGTCACTCCAATCAAGATGAATTTAATGATGGGAAACCTCACCTAGGACCAGTTGAAGCAAGGCTCAGCTAGTTGCTGAAGATACAGACTGACCAGGGGGCCAGGGTCTTCTAGTCTGGCCCCCAACAAGAGACCTGAAGCCATATGCACATGCATGGGCAAAATGGCCTGGGGATGGGGAAGAGATCTTCTTGGGACTCCTGGACACAAAAGCCCAATGTACTGTCATCCCAAAACCTGTCAATGAAATCTTGAAGGGGCCTATGTTTCAACTAAGGGGATATGGGGACACAACAGTTGATGAGACTAAGGTGAAAATTTGGATGAGTACTGGAAGATTTAAACAGATGTATTAAGTAGTTGCATCTCCCTTTCCTGAATGTATTATTGATATGGATATTATGTCTAATTGGGAAACACTCCCTCTACCTGATACTGTAAAACTGAAAGCTGCCCTTTTGCCAGTATTGATTGGGCATACAAAATGGGAACAATTAAAATTCCCCAAACCCACTTAGGTTGTTAACTTGAAATAGTATAGGATACCTGATGGACAAAAGGAGGTTACTGTTTGATTAAAGACATGTTAAAGGTTGGAGTATTGGTACCAAAAAATTCTCTGTATAACAGCCTTGTATGCCTCCTGATAAAAGCAGATGGCTCATGGATGCTTATAGTAGACTATCAAGGCCTAAATAAAATAGTGCCACCAGTGGCTTCAGCTGTTTCAGACATGGTATCAATGGTGCAGAAAATACAGCAGGCTAAAGGAGACTGGAACTCAGCGACTGATCTTGTAAATGCCTTTTTTTTCCATCTCAATCTGAGAAAAGAGTCAGCCACAGTTTGCTTTCACATGGGAAGGATCTCAATATACTTTCAATGTTTTGCCACAGAGTTGAATTCACCAATGTTGGGCAATCTACTTCCTTAGCGATACCACCTCGGAAACCCAAGGAGGGGTTACTATGAGTCGGGGCTGACTTGATGGCATATAACAACAACACAACAACACTGTCATGGTTTGATTAGAAAAGACGTGGACTTGAAACAGATTTCAAGTATGGTAATACATTACATTGATGATACTATGTTAATATCAAACACAGAAGAACAGGCAAGGGCAGATTTTAAAACAGTGGTGGTCCACATGACCAATAGTGGATGGTTAATACATCCAGCAAAAACCCAGGGCCCTACCCAAAAGGTAAAATTCTTGGGAATAACTTGGGGAGGAGCCACTGTGACATTCTACAAGGCACTAAGAATAAGTTGCTGTCACTACATACCCCCAAGACTGAACAGAAAAGCCAATATTTAATTGGTCTATTTGGATTTTGGAGAACACGTATTCCACATCTGGAAATATTACTGGCTCCCATCCATAAAACCACTCAGAAGAAAACTGTTTGAATGGGGGCCTGAGCAATAGCAGGCTATGTCTGAATTACAGAAAGTGGTCTCATTCTCCTTGCTTTTAGGTCTTTATGATCTACATACAGACATGATTTTGGGCGTGTCAGCTACATGTGCTTAAGCAGACTGGAACTTATGGCAAACACCTGAGAATGCTGCTCTATGGTGACTGTTGGGATTCTGGACTAGAAAATTCTCAGACGCTGCAGCATGATACCACCATTTGAAAGGCAATTGCTTGCCTGCTATTGGGCATTGATTGAGACTGCCTCAATGATAAAAGGATATAAAATCATTATGAGACCTGAAATACCCATTATATCTTGGGTGATGTCAGAGAAACATTTTAATAAGGAAGGTGGTGCCCAAATAGTTCCATAATAAAATAGAAACAGTTCATAGAAGAATAAGCTACTGGAGGAATACAGGGAGGCACCCACCATATCCATGAGCAGGTAGCCTCTTTTCCAATAAGTCCTACATTGGAAGAACCTGAAAAGCTACTAGAACCCATTGCTACATGGATAGTGCCCTATGAACAAGTTTCTGCCAGCCAGCTGAAGAATGCTTGGTTCACAGACGGCAGTTCCAGGGTACAGGGACTACATTTGATGTGGAAAGCTGCTGCATTAAGACCAGCAGATGGAAAGACCCTGCCTGAAGAAGGTAAGAACAAGTCAGCCCAATTGGCTGAACTGCATGCTGTTTTCCTAGCTGTCATGAAAGAATTTGGCCCATATGTTTGGATTTTTATTGATTCATGGACAGTGACTAATGGCCTGGCTATATGGTCAGGCAGATGGGTGATGGAAAATTGGACTATTGAGGGGACACCCATGTGGGACAAGGGTCTATGGAGAGCATTTTGGGAATTCAGAGGATGCATTAGAGTAAGTCATATCAATGCCCATCAGAAGAATCCCTTTCTGGATTGGAAAGCAATTGGAATTAGCAAGTCAACATGTTGGTATGTTCCCTTGAGGAGGCCAATTGGGTCTATGAAATGAGTGGATGGGGGGAGGTGCTGCAGCAATGCAGAGATAGGCTGAATCTAGACACATCTCTCTTGCACCCTCTGAAGCACAAAATGCCAGTAAGGACTACTCTGTCTGTCAGCAAGAAAGATAGAGGTTACAGATGGCTATGGGGCAGATTACCCTGGGAGAAGGCCTTGCACATAGCTGGCAAGTCAATTACATAGAACCAATGATGCCAGTGGCTCCAGACAGGTCCTCATGGGAATAGATACTTACTATGGACTGGGCTTTCCAATCCTGTGACAGATGCAAATGCCAAAAATACCATTAAAGGATTGGAACAAAAGATACTGTACCAATTTGGGCCACCAAGTCATATTTTCTCAGACCAAGGAACACAATTTACAGCCCATAGGGTGTGGCAATGGGCCAAGAAACATCTTATTAAATGGACATACCATGTTGCATACCACCCTCAGAGTAATGGTTTGATAGAGAATTGAAATGTCAATTGAAACATTTGTTATCTAAAACGAGGACAGATAAAGACATGAAGGGCTGGCTCACACACCTTCATGAGTGTGTGCTCACATTCAACATGAGAGGGGTGAAGGCAGGATCACCACTGTACAGATTCCTACATTTCTCTGGGGGATCTAGGGAAGAGAGGTGGAGAAGACACTGGTGCCACTGTACAATTTTTCCACACATCACCTGAAATTGCTTCTTTCCTGTGAAAACTGTGGTCCCAGGACCTGGAATGCAGCTGTTGGCTGCATTCTTGATCCCTAAACAAGAGATTGTAACTCTACCCCTGAACCTGTATGCCAGAATTCCCAAAAGCCTTATGTGATGAATTGTACATTTCCCCTATCTGGCAAAATTGGGGTTGACAGTGATTACTATCATATTGCCCAGTGCTCAAGATAGCCCACTAGTGTTGTACCTGTGTAACCCTACCCAACACGAATGGTAGTGGACTGAGGGGAAGCACTTGCTAGACTGCTCTTTCTACTAGCAATCTGGACTGGCACAGCAGCTGAACCTGATGTATCTTCCCAAGGTGGGAAAGTTTGGGTAAAAATAAGTGACAAATGAAGGAAGGAGAAATAATAGCTGGAGGTAAAGGAATGAATAAATGGGTTATGCAGTGGGGGAAATTTAATATTATGCTCATACCTTAAGAGAGACTCAGAGCAAGAGAATAATCTTTCAATTAAATATTATCAGTGGCCATAAAGAAGAAAAGAGAGGAAGTAGGCAACAAACCGAACTCAGCACAGAAAAGTAAATAGACCAAGGAAACACCAAAAACACGACAAAAAAAAAAAAACACAATAGAATGACAGAAATCAATTCATACCTATCACTAATTACACTCAATGTGAATGGACTAAATGCACCAATCAAGAGAAAGAGAGTGGCAGACTGGATAAGAAAAGAAGACCCATCAATATGCTGCCTACAAGAGACCCACCTTAGACACAAAGATAAAAACAAATTAAGAGTTAAAGGATGGAAAAAATATACCAAACCAATGGTAACTGTTCTGGTTACCTAGTGCTGCTGTGACAGGAATATACCTCAAATGAGATGCTTGAACAAACAGAAGTTTATTCTCTTACAGTTCAGGAGGCTTTAAGTCCAAGTTTGAAGTGCCAGGCTCTAGGAGCTGTGTGAAAGCCCCTTGACCTTGAGCTTCAGCTCTGCCTCTTGCTCCTGGCCCACTGAAGCTAGTGGCATCTCTTCACTCCTTTAGTCCAATTCAAAGTGCCAGGCTCTAGGGGCTGTGTGAAAGCCCCTTGACCTTGGGCTTCAGCCCTGCCTCTTGCTCCCAGCCCACTGAAGCTAGCAGCATCTCTTCACTCAGGCAGCTACTGGCTGCTGAGGCTGCCAAGCCCAAAGTTGACAAATAAAAAGGAACATTCCCATGTTACCAAACCACACAGCAGGCCAGTAATTCAAGTCCATTTTAAGTCCCAAGGTCAGCAGATCATGGCAGGCTGTTGAACAATGACATGGCTACATGCTGGGTCCAAGTGTGCCATAAGGTAGAGACTATCTCCAAGGATTCTCCTTATATACAGGAAGCAGACCACATCCCAAAGGCAGTTACTCAGCTGCTTGTGGTAGATCCCACCATAGAGCTGATTGCCAGTCTCATCATGGGGAATACTACATCCAGCTTCCCAGCCACTCAACCAGGCCTAGCCAAGCTGACACAAAAACATAACCACCACAGTAACCAAAAAAGAGCAGGAGAGGCAATATTAATTTCTGACAGACATTAAGGTAAAAAACATTATAAGAGACAAAGAAGGGTGCTATATGATGCTAAAAGGGTCAATTGACAAAGAAGACATTATGAAAAGAAATATTTTTGCATCCAATTAAAGTGCCCCAAAATACATGAAGCAAATATTAACTGAATTAAAAGGGACAATAGGCAATTCTACAATAGTAGTAGGAGACTTTAACACACCACTTTCAAAGAGGGACAGGTCAACTAGAAAAAAACTCAAAAAAGATACAGAATAACTCAAGAATACAATCAACCAACTCGACCCTATAGACATATACAGAGCATTTCACCCAACAAAAGCAAAATTCACATTCTTCTCCAGTGCACATGGATTCTTCTCCAGAACAGACCATATGTTAGGACATAAAACAAGCCTCAATGAATTCAAAAGCATTGAAATACTACAAAGCATCTTCTCAGACCAAAATCCTATAAAATTAGAAAGTAATAATAAGAAGATCAAAGAAAAAACATTAAACATATGGAGGTGAACAATTAATTCCTCAAAAACTACTGGGTAATAGAACAAATAAAATCTGAAATAAAAAAAAATCCTAGAAACAAATGAGAATGAAGATACATCATACCAAAACCTATGGGACACAGCGAAAGCAGTACTCAGAAGACAGTTTATAGCAATAAATGCATACAACAAAAAAGAGGAAAGAAACAAAATCACCACTCTAACTCACCAACTCCAACAACTAGAAATAGAACAATGAAAGAATCCTACAGTATGTAGAAGTAAGGAAATAATAAAGATCAGAGCAGAAATAAATGAAAGAGAAAACAAAAAAACCATAGAGAAAATCAACAAAACAAAAAGCTGGTTATTTGAAAAGATTAATAAAATCGATAAACCATTGACATATATCTAACAACCAAAAAGGAGAAGATCCATATCACAAGAATTGTAAAGGAAAAGGGTGTCATCACAACAGAACCAACTGAAATAAAAAAGATACTGACAGAATATTATGAACAACTGTACTCCAACAGATTTGAGAACCTAGAAGAGATGGATAAGTTTCTAGAATCACAAGGCCTACCTAAACTATCCCACTCAGAGGTAGAATACTTGAACAGACCTATAACAAAAGAAGAAATCGAACAGATCATAAAAAACTTCCCACAAAGAAAAGTGGCCCTGATGGCTTCACTGGAGAATTTTATCAAATATTCAGAAAAGAGTTGACACCTATGCTACTCAAGCTATCCCAGAACATAGAAAAAGATGGAATACTCCCAAACTCATTTTATGAAGCAAGCATAACACTAATACCAAAACCAGGGAAAGACACCACTAGAAAGAAAAACTACAGACCAATATCCCTCATGAACATAGATACAAAAATCTTTAACAAAATCCTAGCCAACAGAATCCAACAATGTATCAAAAAATTAATACACCCTGACCAAGTAGGATTCATACCAGGTTTACAAGGGTGGTTCAACACCAGAAAAACAATCAATGTAATCTACCACATAAACTAAACAAAGGAAAAGGACCATATGATTATATCAATTGATGCAGAAAAGGCATTTGATAAAATCCAACATCCATTCCTGATCAGAACTCTCAGCAAAATAGGGATAGAAGGGAAATTCCTCAACATAATAAAGGGTATATATGCAAAGCCAATGGCCAACATCATTATTAATGGAGAAGGACTCAAGACATTCCCTTTATGAACAGGAACCAGATGAGGATGCCCTCTATCACCACTTCTATTTAACATTGTATTGAAAGTCCTGGCCAGGGCAATAAGGCAAGAGAGAGAATTAAAAGGCATAGAAATTGGCAAAGAGGAACTAAAACTATCTCTATTTGCAGATGATATGATCCTGTACATAAAAAACCCAAGGGACTCAATAAAAAAAAAATTACTGGAACTAATAGAGAGGTTCAGCAAAGTGGCAAGATACAAGGTCAACATACAAAAATCAATTGGATTCCTCTACACCAACAAAGAGTCCTCTGATAAAGAAATAAGGAAAACAATACCATTTACAATAGCTGTTAAAAAGATAAAATATCTAGGAATAAACCTCACCAGAGACACAAAAGACCTGTACAAAGAAAACTATAAAAAACTGCTACAAGAGACAACAAGGACACTACATAAATGGAAGAACCTACCTTATTCATGGATAGGTAGACTGAATATTGTGAAAATGTTAATACTATCTAAAGCAATCTACACATTTAACGCAATCCAGCAATCTACACATTGAATGCAACCCTGATCCAGATTCCAACAATTTTTTTTAAGGACATGGAAAAACCAATGACTAATTTCATAAGGAAAGGAAAGAGACCTCAGATAAGCAGAGCACTTCTCAAGAAGAAGAACAAAGTGGGAGGTCTCACACTCCCGGATCTTAAGACCTACTATACAGCCACAGTAGTCAAAACAACATGGTATTGGTACAATGATAGACAGATAGATCAATGGATTAGAATCAAAAGTCCAGATATAGACCCATCCATCTATGGACAACGGATCTTTGATAAATGTCCAAAACCCATTAAATGGGGAAGAGACAGCCTCTTTAACAAATCATGCTGGCAAAACTGGATATCCACCTTCAGAAAAATGAAACAAGACCTATACCTCACCCCATACACAAAAACAAACTCAAGCTGGATCAAAGACTTAAATGTAAAACCCAAAACTATAAAATACATCAAAGATAAAATATGGGCAAATCTAGGAGCCCTAATTTATAGCCTGAATAGACTATCAAGCATAACCCAGAACATGCAGGAGGTAGAAGAGAAGCTAGATGACTGGGACTTTTTAAAAATTAAATTCTTATGCACATCTAGAGACTTCATCAAAAGGGTAAAAAAAGAACCTACAGACTGGGAGAAAATATTTGCCTATGATATAACTGATAAAGGACTTATCTCCAAAATCTATAGAAGACTTCAACACTTCAACACCAAAAAGACAACCCAATTCACAAATAGGCAAAAGACTTGAACAGACATTTCACCAACGAAGATATACAGGCAGCCAACAAACACATGAGAAATTGCTGGCGATCATTAATCGTTGTTGTTATGTGCCATTGAGTCGGCCTCGACTCATAGCCACCCCTCCTTGGGTTTCCGAGGCAGTATCACTACGGAAGTAGGATTGCCCAACCTTCCTTCCGAGGAGTGCCTGGTGAGTTTGAACCACCAGCCTTCTGGTTAGCAGTCAAGTGCTTTAGCCACTATGCTATCAGAGCTCCTCATTAATCATTAGAGAGGTACAAATCAAAACAA
>NW_006921613.1:14592086-14593457 GCF_000298275.1 Orycteropus afer afer | reverse complement strand
ATCAAAACAAAAATGAGATACCATCTTGCTCCAGCACTAGTAGCAAAGTTCAACAAGACAGAAAATAACAAATGCTGGTGAGGATGTGGAGAGATTGGGACTCTCAAAAACTGCTGGTGGCACTGTAAATGGCAAGACCATTGTGGAAAGCAGTATGGTGATTCTTTCAAAAGTTGGAACTAGAAATACCATTTGACGTAGCTATCCTATTACTAGGTATATATCCTAAAGAAGTAAGAGCCATGACAAGAACAGACATATGCACACCCATGTTCATTGTAGCACTATTTACAATATCCAAAATATGGAAACAACATAGGTGTCCATCAACTGAGGAATGGATATCCAAACTATGGTATATACACACAATGGAATATTATGCAACCCTAAAGAATAACATAGACTCTGCAAAACACTGTATAACGTGGATGAACTTGGAGGACATATGCTGAATGAAATAAGTCAATCACAAAAGGACAAATGTTGTATCAGTCCGTTATTGTAAAAGTCAAGGAAATGCTTATCTATGGAAGGACATTTTCTTTGTTGGTTACTAGGGGTGGGAGGGTAGGGTAGGGAATACTGTTAGATAGATAGAGATAAGTTTTGATTTGGGTGAAGAGAAGGGCAATGTACCAAATGTGAGTGATCAGTATAGTGGCATTGAGGAAGAGAAAGACAGAGAGAGGTACATGGGAAGTACAGACTACAAAGATGAACCCTTTTGCACAAAAAGTACAGTGTGGTCAGTGAAGGCAAACACGAGTATATGGGTGGATAGATGGGTGGACAGGCTGAACTATTAGGTATGTCTATGAAGTGGGGGTGTACCTAAGAACATGTATAAGATTGGCAGACAATGGTCCTATAACTTTATGTGTATGATCTGAATTCCCAGGTGTATAGTGGAGCTGGCAAGGTTGTAGTCATTGCTTGGGCACAGCCAGCTACCCAGAGGGACTGAGTAGTTGAACCTGTGGGCTTGGGACCATAGTCGCAGAGGACTTCAAGCTCAATTGGTGTATCATACTATACAAAACATTGTTCCACCTCCTACTGTGGCGAGTAGTGACTGGGATCTTAAAAGCTTGCAAGGTGCCATCTAGATGCAGCTATGGGTCTCTCTTCATCCAGAGCCAAGAAGAATGAAGAAAATAAAAAAATTCATGGAAACAATTAGTCCTAGCGACTAGTACACCATCCGACCTGCAGCCTATATGACTATGAGACCAGAAGAACTGGATGATTCCTGGCTACTACTGTCATCCACTTGGAAGGGGATCTATGTAGGAGATCCTGGATAGAGAGGGAGAACAATGTGGAACAAAACTCAAAATCATTTGGAAGAAAAAAAGGGAGGGGAACCAGGTT
>NW_006921613.1:14580661-14591841 GCF_000298275.1 Orycteropus afer afer | reverse complement strand
CAGAGGAAGTAGGAGGGGAGATGTTGCGTTGTGGTAAATTGTGGTCAATGTCATGAGACAAAGTGTATGTGAACTGCTGTATGGAAAGTGTATTTGCTCTGTAAATTTTCACCCAAATCACAATAAAAAGGAAAAAAAAAAAAAAGAAATAATAACATTGCTGTATCTTTGCCTATTCTAGATCATTTCTACAAAATAAATTCCCTGGGATGAAACTATAGCCTAAAGTTATACAAAACCCTGAATCTATTGCTCTCCAATTGCCTTCCAGTTATCATGTTCCAGTTATCATGTATCAATTGGTAGTAGTACCATCTGTGAGTGTCTGTTTTCTCACCTTTTAATAGCAGATCACATCAATCATATCACTGGAACATATATATTATATATATGTAAATTTTAGAGGTAAAGTAATGTTCATTTTCCAGATGAGTTTCTACACTGTACAAAGTTTATCTTCAGATCCCTCTGTTCTTTATTTTTTTTTAAGGAAATTAAATTTAAAATTGAAAAATCCATATGTGATAGAGGTAGCACACAATTTCTATACTATTGACCCTCAAGAAGACTTGGAATGATATTTCAGTCTGTCTTCTTTTTCAAAATACACTTTTAGTGTCACAAGAAACAATGCCTAACTCTCTCAGTATGTTCAATTTAACATAAATACACTTGGAAACAGAACTTTATACATAAGTGATACTAGATTCTTGTAGTGTTTGTTGCTAGTACATCTTGGGGCAGTAGTATTATGAAAGAACACTTTGGTCTTTCTATGGTGGAATGAGATTTTCTAGCATTCTCTTTCTTCTAAGTTTTTTTTTTTTTAAGAGTTGTTCATACATTTCCTGAGGTTGGAAATTTTGCTTTGAACTATTTCTGAGATATACTTTTTGCTGAAAAGTGCTCAGTGAACCTAGGGCAGAGTTCGAGACAAATTAATGGAAACAATACCCAAGTGCATTTTTAACACCAAGTTCTGTTGGTAAATGAAAATGTTACTTTCAGATTGGTTAATATGTTCAGTGCATTAGGGCCTAATAGGGTGAGGATCACAATTTGCTGCATCAATGATAGAGTCCAGAAAATAGGTTAAGCCCTCATTTCCCATTTATTTTTCCCTTTACGAACTCTTGGGTAACTTGATGACCATGATTACTATTTGCTTGGAGTTATTTATCCTTAAGATTCAGTTGTGCATTCTTTTGGGATGTCTATACTGCCTTGGTTCTTTGAACTTTTTACTGACACACTGAGTCGGGCCATCTGGCAATCATATTCATACCCTTGAGTCACGGATGATTGAATGAGAAATAAATGCTTGACAGAACATTGTATTTTAGGAATTGAGAGTTAAAATGGAGACCATCAACCACATTGGGCTGATCTCTAGACCAAATGATATATAAAATTGGGAGTTATAGGGTGTCTATTTCGCCCCTGCCATGTGGTTGGAAAAGCTAGAAATCTGCTTTTCTTCTATGTGTGCTCTTTATTCTTTCCCCCTGTTTTTTATAGAAATAGAAGAAGGAATGTCAACAGAGATGATTATTCATTTTTCCTTTCTGGATCTAGAATAGGATATTAAAGAAAACACTCTCCTGGAAATATATTTTCCTTATCAGTGAAATATATTTCACTTACGAGGCAGTGGAAGGGAGCTCTGGTAACATAGTGCCTAAGGCACTTTACTGCTAACCAGAAGGCTGGTGGTTCAAACCCACCAGCCATTCCTAGGAAGGAAGGTTGGGCAATCTACTTCCATAGTGATACTGCCTTGGCAACCCAAAGAGGGGTCATTATGATTTGGGTCCGACTTGAAGGCACATAATAACAACAACAGGCAGTGGAAAGTCAGTGAAGAGTTTTGAATAGGGCTATGAAATGAGTTTTATTTGAAGCAAGACAAATCTACTTTGTTGGATGTTCCAGGGAACTTCCCTCATGTAAACTAGGAATAAGTGTCTCAGAGAAAGGGTGACAAGGTCTATAGCTGATACTGAAGTTGATATGCTGAGTCTCTTAGATGATTAAGATTTGGACCTGGATATTTCTTTAATGAGAAATGCCATTTCCTCCTACTATGTGAATTTGAAGGAGGTTTGGTTTTGTAGTAGTTAAGGCATTAGGCTGCTAAACAAAAGGTTGGTGGTTTGAACCCACCAGCTACTCTGTGGAAGAAAGATGAGGTGGCCTGCTTCTGTAAGGATTGACAGCCGTGGAAATCCAATGGGTATCACTGAGTCAGAATTGATTTGTTGACAGAGAGTTTGGTTTCAGTTTAGGTGAGTTTGAGGCCTTTTAATTTTCATTTCTAGATGACTAGTTATGGCCCCCCCACCCCACCCTAAACCTCTGTATAAGTAAAAAGAGCTTGAGAGAGCAGTGTCTTTCTTTGGAACTTAACCTTTGATATGTACAGTTCTACTTGGTCCCAAGTTCTCCTTGCTGTGAGGTGGTGAGACATTGGAATCAAGTGAATACATTTACTAATTCTCTGACTGCAAGCGTCCACAAGTAACATGCTTTACACTTACATTGTGTGTTATTTATTATATCTGCCTCTGTGCCAGACTTAATGATGTTTGTGCTCCAGGAAAATTAATCAGGCCAATCTATTGTTACTGGATAAGAATGGAGGTGAGATAGGGAGATAACTTAGAAGGCCAACTATAAGGGTTGTCCAGGCAAGTGGTAATGAAGCCCCAGTGAGAGTCTTGGGAAGAGATGAAGGCACAGATTCAAGAAAAAGCTATAAGAGTTAGTAAACTGAAAGCGAGAAGGTATATGAAAAATGCCAAGGTTCTGAAGCTAAATTACTAGGAAAATGGTGATGCCATTCAAATAACCATGGAAGCTGGTTTGAAACAGAGAATGGATGGAGGCTGGTAATGGATTTGAGGGTTAAGTTTGGAATATGTCCAAACCTAGTGAAGAGACTGGTAATAAAATGGGGAGAATGTCTTGGAGGGAGCTGGAAATGTGATTCAGCATAGAAGCCAGGGTTACAGATTTTCCTTAAAAATATATGAAGTTCATATTTTAGAGAAGGATTTTATTTCAAGATTTTAACAAGGAAGCTGAAAAATATTCAATAGTGTTAACTAGCTGAAGCAAGGAATTGTAAAGCTGTTTTCTATCCATGATCCAAAGGGAATAGAGCTGGGTGGGGGGGAATAAGTGCTTTTGGGTTTTTGAGTTCTGTGTCCTTTATTTTCCCATGGGTGTGAATTTAAAAAAAGCACCCACCTCAATTGGACTTTCATGTTCCATTCAGCATGAATATATTCTTTATTTCTTTCCCATGACTTTCTCCTCTTCTCCGTTTTACTCTCTGGTGAGTGGGCCTCAGGAGAAATGAGCTCATTAAAATAGGTAGGTTCATAATGAGATAATAAATAATGCAGCAATCTTATTCCAACTAAAGATTCTCACTATCTCTGTTGACTTTGGCATTCATTTAAAATCTTCAGAGAAGAACCTTCTGGGTATTGTTTTAGCAAGATTTAGCAAATTTCTTTCTTACCTGAGGTGTATTTAAAGTGAAAATGACAAACAGTAGTTCTAAATTGATTGATTTCCTTACAGATATTTCAAGGATATTTCAGCAAAGGTATAAAAAAGTTTACCAGAGGCACTAAGAACATTGGTGGAATTCTCTTTATGTCTCAGTAGGAAACAACAACAACAGCAAAGCCTGTCAAATGCTCTCTCTTCTATATTTCTTTAAGTGTGTTTGAACCTCTGTTTCTTCCTCTATAAAACAGAGGAACTAAGTAGTTTCCTACAGAATAAAAGCTTCGTTTCAAGTTATAGCTCCTGACAAGGATGGAGTACCCAGTAATCAAGGTAAACATGACCTTACTTGTGGTTATTTACTAATCTGTAATGAACAATTCATTGTTCACCTCAGATTAGTAAATAAGCACAAGTAAGCCCTACTTACCTTGCTTACTGGGTACTCCATCCCTGTTACAATGCAACAATGCAATGCACTGTCGTCGAGTTGGATATGACTCATAGCAATCCCTCCTTGGGTTTCCAAGGTGGTATCACTATGGAAGTAGATTGCCTAATCTTCCTTCCGAGGAGTGGCTAGTGAGTTTGAATCACTAGCCCTCTGTTAGCAGTGAAATGACTTAGCACACCACCAGAGTTCCTCCGTCCCTGTTAGGAACTGTAAATTTGAAAATAGGCTTTGATTCTGTAGGAAGATGCTGTGGTGTTGGGAGAGAGATGGCATCCATACCTAGAAGCAGAATCTTTGATGTGGTAAAAAAATGTGAAATTGTTCACTATAGATTAGTAAGTAAACACAAATAAACCTGGGCTTACCTTGCTTACTAGATAATCTGACACTGTTTCCTGCTTCTGGTGACAAATCCAAGGTCACACAGAAAGTGACACCACCACACATTTCCTGACCCAGCATCAGGAGGATGGCAGCCTGGTGATAACAGAAACATGGCTGGTTTTAGAATCAGAGAGATCCAGTATGAAAACTGACCTCAGCACTAGTTGTAAGTCCTTGAAACTTTTGGCTCCATTTTTACGGATAATCAAAGTAAGTCTCAAATACCATATAGTTTAAAAGGCTGTTTCAGTGACTTGTATATGATAGGTGCCTAGTCAGTTCCTTTCTCACTATATCGTGAAGTTCCTTTGGGCCAGTTTCATGATGATTTTTGTTATGTTGAGCCCAAGCTTGGAATCACCAAAGTTTAGTTAATAAGCAGGGTGGGCCATTAAGGTCTAGTAGAAATCAAATGTTAGTGAATATTGAGACTAACTTCTAGCTTTATTTTATTTTCACATATATCACTAACAGTTTTCTGATTCAGTTCCACAGTTTTTAAATTTATATAAAGGAGATAACATGTACTATGATGGCCAAAACCCAACTGACTAATTAAAAAAAAAAAAATTGCATGGCTCTTGGATATATATTTAGGTCTTTCACATATATATTTCATATACATTTTTTTCATATGCCAAGATAGGCATATTAAATAAAATAAAAAAATACCATATGTACTCTTTGTGAACTAATTGGTTTAGGTAAGGTTTTCAATGGATGGCAATTATTTCATTCCTTTGGAGAGAAAACAAACATTTTTGATAGTTGGAGACAGGTGAAGACTGGAGTTTCCTCCCCAGAGGAGATCAGAATTTCTACCACGGATTATGCCATATTTAAAATAAGTCTGTGGGGTATGGTTTCTTGCCAATACAGCAGACTGAACTATGCCACAAGTACAAATATGCAAGTTTGGTGAAATTGTGTCATTTTGTCCTATTGGTCACACAATCCCTTTGCACAAAAGTTTTACTTCACTATGAATGGGCAATTTTCTAGTAAGATCCAGCTAACTTTCTTACTGAAATTAAATGACTGTATACATTTTTTGAAATGGAGTCCTGGGTTTAGTGTATGTCCTTCCTGGGACTCTAGAAAGCAGAGGAAGACAAGGTGCTGATATTGGAGAGGTCAAAGTCTAGGGTGCTGAGGGTGAGGAACAAAAGGGAAAATGATAGGAAGAAAGATAGAAAATGGTGTAATGAGTTGAAAGGACAAAGCAGGTTGCTTGGCATGTGTGTTCACTTGGCCAAAGGAGAATGATCATCAACTACCTCATGGGATGTTGTGATGATTAATTAAGTATGTTAATCTATGTAAAGTTCTTAGACTGTTGCTCATAGTTAGAAATGTGTAAGTGTTCATTGCCACTGAGTGGATTCAGGTTTTTTCTCTGGTGTCATAGTGCCTAAGGCATTTGGCTGCTAACCAGAAGGCTGGTGATTCAAACCCACCA
Source organism: Orycteropus afer afer (assembly GCF_000298275.1). NCBI lineage: Eukaryota > Metazoa > Chordata > Mammalia > Tubulidentata > Orycteropodidae > Orycteropus > Orycteropus afer. The sequence goes on along the minus strand of NW_006921613.1, from coordinate 14,586,028 downwards.
GCCATTCATTGGAAGGAAAGTTGTGCAATCTACTTCCGTAGGGATACCACCTTGGAACCCCAAGGAGGGGTAGCTATGAGTTGGATCCAACTCCACGGCAGTGTGTTGTGTTTGTTGCGTATAGGATCAAGCAGTACTGTAATCTTTATGAAAGCAGACTGTCACATCTTTCTCCTGTGGATCTGCTGGTGGGTTCAAACCGCCAACCTTTCAGTTAGCAGCCAAGCTTTTAACTGCTGCACCACCAGAGCTCCTCATTTAAGTATTAGATTTTATTATTTGAAAAGTGGAAGCTGGTCTTTGCTCTAAGGCTGTGTGATATAGCTTGGGTAAAGTGCTAAGTTACAACATGCTTTCTCTGGATTAAGAAGTTCTGGTGGTGCAGTGGTTAAAGCATTCTTCTGCTAACCAAAATGTCAGCAGTTCAAACCCATCAGTCTCTCTGCATGAGAGTGATGAGGCAGTGTGCTTCCATAAAGATTTATACCCTTAGAAACACTATGGGGCAGTTCTATTCTGTCCTGTAGGGTTGCTACGAAGTGGAATCGACTTGTTGGCAGTGGGTTTGATTTTTGTTTTGGTTTCTCTGGATTAAACTTTTTTATAAAATACATTTTTCATTGAATCATTAAGTAAACATTTTGAACAAATTGCTATTTTTGAGAAACAAAGAAGCAAAAGACAATTCCTTATCCTGGGTCCTCTAGAAATCAGAAACTAAGGCAAGGATTAAGATGATACAATTTTATTTGAGAGATGCAAGCCCACGAAAGTGAAAGTGAGAGCAGAAGGGAAGTGAGGTGAGGAGATTTGTGTTATTCTATCATTATTGGTAGCGTAGTGCCTAAGGCACTTGACTGCTAACCAGAAGGCTGGTGGTTCAAACCCACCAGCCACTCCTCGGAAGGAAGGTTGGGCAATCTACTTCCATAGTGATACTGTCTCAGAAACCCAAGGAGGGGTCACTATGAGTCGGGCCCAACTCAATGGCACATAACAACAACAACATCATTATTGGTAAGGAACTCTGGTAGCACAGTGCCTAAGGCTTCTGACTGCTAACCATAAAGTTGGTGGTTCAAACCCACCAGCTGTTATGTGGAAGCAAGACTGGGCAATCTACTTAAGTAGATTATAGTAAATAAAGATTTACTGCCTCAGCAACCCAACGGGAGTTGCTGTGAGTTGGAATTGACTCAATGGCAGTGTTTTTTTTTTTTTTTCCTTTTAATTGCTATTGGTAGACCCTGAGGGACAAAGGACATTGTGCACAGTCATATTTATGCAGCACATACAATTTCTCCTGGAAAGAGTCACACTTGGAGAAACTCATGGAGTAGAAGAAAGAAGAGGCCTTTATCTTCTTGCTTTTTCTTATCTTTTGTTTCCCATTGGTCCTCAAGTGGTGCTAATTCTCCTGCATCTTTGGCTTATCAATAGCTTGTCGGGGAGTCAAAGCCATGCCCTGCACTATGATATTTCATCTGCTCCAGAAGTAGAGCAATAGCACAGCATGGGCAGGATGCCACTGAGAGAGAGAAAGAAGAAAGTAATTGAGGGATTCTGTACTGCCTTACTATTGTCAGCTTCTATGCCCCCAGAGGTCAGATGGAAGTACCTCCAATTTAGAATTTTTCTCTCAGTGACTCCTGGATGGATTTGTATTAACCTTATATCTTATTCTTGTTACAAAACCACAAAGAAGTCAGTGTCTAGAAGATGCTTGATTGATTAAGACTGTCACCCATTTCTCCTACTCTTATCTATGCCACCTTTGGGCTCTTTGAACTCTTTGAGGAGAAAACAAAATTATTTTTATGACTGGCATGCATAGAGTCTCCTCTGAGCTCAGATGTATTCTGTAGTATAAGAATGTACAACTCTTATCTGCTCTGTTAAATTCCAAGATTCCTGGGGGCAGAAACTATGCATGATCTTCTCTGGGTTCCTCCAAGCATTAGATGATAATGGAATGAGTAACAGACATTGGTCAAAGTTATTAACACTTAGATCCTGCTTGCCACATGTGATATAATTTCTTCCTCATTTCTACTTTATACTTCAGGGACTGATTTAGTTGTCATCTTAACTAAAAATTATGAAATTTTCCTGATAGATCTTGTCATATGAGAAATCCTTCGTTTACTTTCCTCTGGCGATTTATTTGAACATTTCAATTTCAATGCATCTTGTGATTTTCCCCTTACAATTCAGTTAAGTGCCTATTTTTAATCTCATTTTACTTCACTTAATTATTCAGTAAATTTAAATACTGTCCCTGGGTTATGCAGACAGTTAAAGCACTTGGCCACTAACCAAAATGTTGGAAGTTTGAGTCTGCCCAGATGTACCTCGAAAGGTCTTGTGATCTACTTCTTCTTCTTCTTCTTTTTTTTTAAATCGGCCATTGAAAAGCTCTGGAGCACAGTTCTACTCTGACACACCTGAAGTCATCATGAGTCAAAGTCATCTTGCAGGCAGGCAGCTGGCTTTTTATGTGTGATACCTGGGTTACATAAATGAAAAGACTTAATCATTGCTTTCAAGCAGCCTGTAACTCAGAATGAGCGGTTCACAAGACATTCTGTCCATCATAGCCATTACCATATTGTTCTTCTCAAGCTGTAGTATAAGCCAAGAGAAAAGAGGGAGGCATTGGGGTAGTTTTTCACAGAAGAAATTTTGTTAGATTTTAAAAGTGAATGGTGATTGAAAGAGAGAATCACTGGGCCTGCCGCCTCAGGACCATAGTCTCAGGGGACATCATGCTCAATTGGCACAACATAGTACATAAAAATCTTGTTCTACAATCTATTTTGGTGAGCAGTGACTGGGGTCTTAAAAGCTTTCAAGCAGCCATCTAAGATGCAACTATTTGTCTCCTCTCATCTGAATCAAAAAAGAGTGAAGAAAATCAAAGGCATCTGGAAACAATTAGTCCAAAAATAAGATAGATAATGAGGACCTCAGCCTTCATGACCCTGAGACCAGAAGAACTAGATGGTACCTGGATACCAATGCCAACTGCTCAGAAAGGTATCAAAACTGAAGATCCTGGATAGAATGGGAGGAAAATGGAGAACAAATTTAAAAAACAAAAATGACCAGAATTACTGGTCAAATAGAGTCTGGTGGAACCCCCAAGACTAAGGCCCAGGTTACCTTTCATTCCTTGAAGTGAACTCATACCCATGGATTGGCTCTCAGCCCAACAGTAGTAAGACCTATGTGCAGAAAACCTACCCTAGGGTGATGCACTCACCTACTCTAGGGAGATGCACCCCTTTGAGCAGTCAACCATGAGACACCAGAGGGACAGCATTCACATAGAGGGAAAGCTGGACAGACAGGAATGCATAGTTAAGAAGGGCACAGGGAGGGGGTAGTCACAGGGACGGGAGGGGAGGAGAGTTTGGTATGGTCGGGGATGGTAATCGGAGTGTGAAATCAAATGTGCATGAACTGTTGAATGTAAAACAAATTAGCTTTGTAAATTTGCAACCAAAGCACAATAACAAACAAACAAACAAACAAATAAATAAAAAGTGAGTGGGTTAATGAATGTTGTGTGTTTTAGGTAGTTGCCGTCTCACTGAGGGTGACCCCATGTGTGTTAGAGTAAACAGTGCTCTATAACATTTCTTCTTTTTTTTTTTTAAATCGGTGACCTTTCCAGAGACAGATCACCAGGCTTATCTCCCAAAGGGCCCCTGGGTAGGTTCGAGCTGCCATCCTTTTGGCAAGTAGTTGAGCATGTAGTTATTTTGTCATACAGAGATCCCGTGTATGTGTGTGGTGCGTGTATGTGTGTGGTGTGTGTGTGTGTGGTGGGGGGTATATGTGCATGAGTTGTAGCAAAATGAGGTTGGAGAATAAGAGAATTTGGGCAACTGGGGAGAAGGTTCTTGTGTTTGCTGTAGGGGTGCACTCATGAGAGAGAGCACACAGTATTTTTGTAAGGCCGAAGTATAAGACATGAAGGGGGAGAACTGACGAGATCAAGCTGAGTAGAAAACCTGAGGCTAAAGTATTACACACTATAGACTGTGGTACAAATAATATCCTAGTGCAAAGGGAAGGCACTGAAGCATGTTAAGTAGAAAAGAGAATGAAAGCTTCTTGAGGATCAGGGATTGTATCTTAGTCCCTTCTTGATGCCTATCAGAGCTTCGTATATATGGCAGATACTCAGTAATTTTGGTTGAATGACGATGTTTCCAAAATTCTGGGGCACCTATGACAGGTGCAGATCTTAGCAGAATCCACAACATGACAGTAAGTGTTCAGAATTCTTTGTTCCTGGGGATAAACTTCCAACATACAACCTTCTATTTCATACAACTTTGTACTTCAAAAATTGCTGCTGTATAATACTTTTGGTCAATTAGTTAGAATTGCATTCGGCTAATGGCATATGTAATTAGCCATCTTATCTTGCTCCGAAGGACACCTAACAAGAGGTAAAATGAGCTATTTTCAGTGGTTGTAAAACTCCTGAGCCACAGAAAAGGAGGTTGACACCCTTTAAGGGCTCAGAGGACGTGGAGCTGAAATTAAAAAGAAAAATGTCATTATAATTGGAAACTCTTCCATTAAAGGAGAGAAAATTCAGGTCTGAATTTTGGGGTTGCATTGCCGTATCTGTTAAATTCTTGGGAATCCAGTTAACCTTTTCTGCCATACCCACAAGCCTCATTTTCCCTTTTCCCATTAAGATAGATGTTGAACCAATGCAGATAACTGCTTAGAGTTTAATAAGTCTATCATTTTTCTTATTGAAACAAATAAAAAAAATTGTTAATAATTAAAAATTTAACAACCAACTACATAAAATAAAAGTATTAATAGAAAAGCTAACATTTGTTTTAGACTTACCAGAGGTCAGGTATTGTTTGAAGTTCTCTACGTGTATTCACATTTAATCCTCATAACAACTGGATGAATAACAAAATAGGATAACTACTTGATTGAACGTTAGGAAGGGAAATAATTATTTTTCCTACCCAAGCTTGAAGCCTCCTTGTTGGTGTAATGAGTAAGCTCTCAGTTGTTAACTAAAAGATTGATGGTTCTAATTTACCCAGTGGTTCCTCAGGAGAAAGACTTGGTGATCTGCTCCCATGATGATTATAGCCTAGAAAACCCTACTCTGTCACATAGTGTTGAGTCAAAATCAACTTGATACCATACAACAACTGTAAAGCCTGAAAGGTCTCTTAACCAGAAGCCTTTAGTATGGAGATTGACACGTCCCATGCTGAGCCCTAATGCCTCCAGGTAGATTGACACGTCCCATGCTGAGCCCTAATACCTATAGTAAATGTCCCATACCTCAGAGCCTTTTATCAGAAATCTGCATGGCTCCAA
>NW_006921613.1:14560294-14580421 GCF_000298275.1 Orycteropus afer afer | reverse complement strand
GACCCTAACTTAAGTTAGCTAATAAACTTTCCTATTGCTTTTTGCATTGTCGCATGTTGGCAATTTATTCACCCCGAACTACTCCTTCATAACCTGGGCACAACACAACAACAACCCATGCTTGTGTCTCTAGAAATGCACTGTTCAGTATGCTAGCCATTAGCCACATGTGGATATGTAAATTAATAAAAATTAAACAAAATTATAAATACAGTACCTCATACCAGCCTCATTCCATGCTCAAGAGCCATAAGTGGCTAGTGAGTTCCATGTTGAACAGTGCAGATAAGGAGTATTTCCATCAACATAGAAAGTTCTGTTGGACAGTGATGTTCTAGAGAGACCTAACAAATGCTATCACAGTGCCCAGAACATTTAGAGTTAAAAGAGAACTAAGAGACAATCTAGTTCAATATCTTTATTTCCAATTGAAAAACTACTGACCAAAACAGGGAAGAGAGTTGCTTAAGGTCAAACAGAATTAAGAAACCCAAAACATAAGCCTATGCTGGCATCTTTATCCAAGGCATGTGCTGCTATATCATACCTGCTTCTATTAATGCACAGCAGTGAGTGGGCAGTAAGGACATCATGATGACCACAACCTTGATCATAAATGTCTCTGTTAATAGTAATCCCAGCAAGGTGTATGCCTAGGGATATGACTATGAGAGGCATCAACACAAAAGGACACAGGATAGAGTTTATCACTCTTCTCTCCTTTTGAACATCAAATTAGTATTCAGGTCCAAGAGGAACACTAAGGGGCAACAGGATGCCATGTACTATAGGACAAACTGAGAAGCCTCAAAGCGACCCCTGCTTGGGTTTCTGAGACAGTATCACTACGGAAGTAGATTGCCCAATCTTCCTTCCAAGGAGTGGCTGGTGGGTTTGAACTGCCAGCCTTCTGGTTAGCAGTCAAATGCCTTAAGCACTATGTCACCAGAGCTCCTAACGGAGAAGCAGAGGACATAAAATTGAATCTCTATTTCTTCCTTCCAGGTCCATGGAAGCCTGAGGGCTTCTGTGAGCCACCGTGGCATTTTTACAATAATCTTTCATCATCACCTCTGAGGGATGATTTGTACAAAAATCTTGTGCTTAAAATATGGTTGTCTCTTCCCTTTTACTTTATTTGTGATTTTTCCCCTTGTAGCAATGCATCAGATGCTACTTCACAGTTGGCAATTATGTTGAAGGCTCCCCACTGCAAACACATAGAACTCCCTACCTGAAGGCTTCCTATGGATGCAAGAAGGTGCTTGTTTGGCCCAGTGTGGGGGAGGTCAGACATGGTAGGATGGTAAGACCTCTAGTGACATCCATCAACCAATGGTAATTGGCAACTGGTAGACAAATGCTCTCACCTCCTTGCCCTACAAGTGGGATAATTCTGAGTCATGCTTGTGCCTCTAAGAAGACCCCAATGTGTCACACCCTTATACAACCCCCTTCACTTGGGTGCAGGCAGACCCTTTGACTTGCTTATAGCCAATAACTATGGCAAATAGGATGGGATAATCACTCTTGTAAATTACCATATAAGATACTGATATGGATTGAATAGTGTCCTTCCAAAATATGTGCTATAAATGCTAACTCCAAACCTGTGGATGTAATGCCATTTGGGAATAGAGTTTTCTATTAGTTATTTTAAGGAGGCCATTATCAGTGTAGGATGTGCCTTAAGCTGATCACTTTTGAGATATAAAAGGGACAAATTGGGCACAGAAGCAAGCAAGCAAAAATAGGAGAAAGAAAGTTGCCATGTGGAGGTCTTTAAGCAATACCAAGAAGAATTCTAGATAAACTGAGATCAAGATTTCTGCTAGGGTGGGCAGAGAAAGCCTTCTCCTAGAGCCAGTACACTGAATTCAGACTTCTAGCTCCTAAACTGTGGGAAAATAAATGTCTGTTTATTAAAGCCACCCACTGGTGGTGTTTCTGTTATAGCAGCACTAAGAAACAGGACAGACACCATCTTAGCCGACTGATGTGAGAGATTCTTCGGCTGGCTTTAAGGAAGTAAGCTTCTATGTTATGAAAAAGCCTGTGAGAGGGCCACAAGACAAGGAACTGTAATGGGCTCTTGCAGCTGGGGGCCTTAGCCCTACAGCCATAAAGAAGTGAATTCTGCCATCAATCATGTGAGCTAAAAAGAGGACTCCAAGCTCCAGAAAGATACAGCCAGCTGACATCTTGCTAGTATACTTGTGAGACTCTAAGCAGAGGACTCAGTTAAACTATGGCCAGACTCATGACTCATGGAAATTATGAGATAATGAGAGGATGTTGCTTAAAGCTCTTATATTTGTGATAATTTGTTACACAGCAATAGAAAACTAAAATGAAGTTCTTACACAGCTTTTCAGAGGCCCCAGTTAGATTAAGACCCAAAGGCTGTCAGTGATAATGTGCTCATTATTGCATCCTACATGGGTTTCCTTCTATTCTCTTTCCCACTTACCTTTTCTCCTACTGTTGCTTTCTGGCATTACTTTCTAAATTAACACTTGGACTCAAATTTTTCTTTTAGAATCTGCTTCTGGGAGAACCCAACCTAAGACTTTAGTGTTTTAGCACATTTTTACTAAGTTCATTCTTTAAATAGTTTTGTTGTTGTTGTTATGTGCCAGCGAGTCAGCCCTGACTCATAGCGACCCCTCCTTGGGTTTCCGAGGCAGTATCACTACAGAAGTAGGATTGCCCAACCTTCCTTCCGAGGAGTGGCTTTATTAAGATAAAATTTACGTATGATTTACTCATTTAAGGTATGTAATTCAATTTTTTAAAAAATATTCACAGAGTTGTGAAACTATCACTACAATCAATTTTAGAACATTTATAGCATCCCCAAAAGAAAGCCCGTACACATTAGCAGTCACTCCCCATTCATTAGGCTACCTCTCCCAAGGCAACCACAAATCTATTGTCTGTCCCTACAGATTTGCCTATTTGGTGCATGTCACATAAGTGGAATCATATAATATGTGACCTTTTATTTATTTATTTTTTCAGGTTTTCAAGGTTCAATCATGATCCAGCATGATCATTACTTCATTTCTTGAAGTACTGGAGGAGGCCCTGAAGAAGGGTGCAGAGCCATGGTGTCTTGAGAAATTTAGCACTCTTTAGCATTCCTGGGAGGAGGCATGGTAGTGCAGTGGTTAAGTGCTCAGCTGCTAGCTGAAGGGTCAGTGGTTCAAAAGCCACCAGCCACTCTGTGGGAGAAAGCTGTGCCAATCTGCTTCCATAAAGATTGATATCCTCAGGAACCCTATGGGGCAGTTCTACCCTGTCCTGGGGTGTTACTATGAGTCAGAATCAACTTGATGGCAATGGGTTTGTTTGGTTTTTGGGTTATCCTTCCTGATAGCAGCTTTGCAAATGGCTGGTTATGTTTTCTGGCAATCTCTGAAGACAGAAGCGAGGCATCAAAATGGACTTGTACAAGTCTTTCCAGCTAAATAACGGTAATGGTTTATAATAATAGCTTTTTGAATGTTTACTACATGCAAGTATAATGAACACTTTGTGTGAATTTACATTACTCCTTGCACACCACTAGGAAGTGGATCTTCTTATTAAATTCATTTTACAGATGAGAAACCTAAGACAGAGAGAGTGAGAGGTTCCTACATAGCTTGACAAGGTCTAGCAAGTAGAGAAGGAGGGAATCTAACTTCCAAGCCCACACTGTTGACCACTACATCTCTTCTGCAGAGATGCCTAGAAGGAAATAGGATGACCCTTGGGAAGTAGGAGGGGGTAAGTGCCAGATTAAACTGCCATACTATTTAGAGTGATTTCATTTTTTTTTTTTTTAAACACTTTAGGTTAGGATGTCATAGAAAAACACTATTCTCATTTGTTAATGTTTTTGTTTTGTTTTATCATCTCTCGCCTATCATCTGTGTTCTTAGAATTGGATTTTTTTTTTTTTTGCTTACATACTTTTTCATCATGTAGAATACAGCATTTAATAGACAAACATTTCACATTTTTGTTTTCAATTGCTATACTTGTTCATGAGTATTAAAAACCATATTTTCTTTAATCACATATTTATAGATCTTCTCTAATATCAAAAGGAAATTGACAGAAAAATTGGGTAATTTCTTTGCTATGATTCTCAAAATTACCAAGAGCAAGACATTTATTTCTACTATATTTGTTTATGTTCTTCATAACATTTCTACTATTTTACTTATCCACCTTCAGAATGAGGAAATTAAGTTATATTTCTCTACATTTTAGTGTCAACAGATAATCTGTAAGCGGCTCTGTAGTGTTATAATGACTTTATTTGCATCTTTTCTAAGCAGAGAGCAGTACCATCATTTACCATAGAGTAATCATTTTTGGAGTATTTCTAAAAGAAATCTTTGTTCTATACTATATTCCCGATTTACCTATTAACACTTTTGAACTGATAACTCTCCTAATATATTGCCAGCCCAGATTTTTCTTCTGTGCACTAGACCTACTGGTCATCTTTGTTCAATAGGACACTTCTGATTTTAGTAACCCCTGTGGTAGAAGCTGTGAGAGATTGAACAGATCTCCTTTTAGAAATAAAAGACTTATGACTTATAGCTGTCAGTCTTCTTTAGGGATTACCTCCCTGGAAGAGTAACACCTCACTCAATCTTATGCTACTTTCCAAGGGTAGCCTGTTTCTAATTCCTGGTCAATATAGAGGTATAATGCCTGGCCCTCTTACCCAACTGGGGGCAACTCTGAGGGTTAGCCTATCTTCAGAACCCCCTAGGGCTGGCTGTGGCTTTTGTTGAGACTATTGTTGCCTGTCCTAACTTCTGTACCTATGAATATGACCTTGTTTAGAAATAATTTCTTTCTCTGAAGATGTTATCAATTAACTTAACGAGGTCATACTGGAGTAGAGAGGGTCCTAATCCAATTTGTGTGGTGAACATACACAGAGATAGACACACACAGGAGGAAGCCACCATGTGAAGATGAATTTTTGAGCCAGAGAACCCCAACCAACAATTGCCGAGAGTCACTAGAAGCTAGGAAAGAGGTAAGAAACAATTCCTCTGAGAGATGAACCATTTGGACTTCTAGCCTCCAGAATTATGAGACAATAAATCTCTGTTCTCATAATCCACCCAATTTGTAAGGAAATGAAGATACTGTCCAACTTCTCATCTACCTAATCCCACTTCCTTCCCTTTCCTTCATCATGAGTTGATTCCAATAAACCTCCTGCATGCTAATCTCCATCTCAGAGTTAGCTTCCCTGAAAACCTAATTGTGACACCCAAAGATATCTCAAATATGACATGCCTGAAACAATGATTTAGAGAAGAAGATGAAGACTTTTACTGTATTTGCTAAACCAGTTAATGACACCATTATCTACTTTAACACCCAAGCTATAGACCTGGGAGTCATGCTAGACTCTCTTCTTTTTCACTATTATTTCACTGGTTACCAACTCCTGTTGACTCTCAAATTCAATCCGAATGTTCCCTCTTTTCTCAGTTTCCACCACCGTTGCTATGCCTTAAATCCCCCTTGTTTCTCATCTAAGTGCTGCTGTCTTAGGACTTAGTTACAGACTTACCGCAGATGCTGTCAGTGCCCTGCAATATCCCTTCAGCGTTCACTCTTTCCATACTTGCAAAGGCTTTTCTGTTTTTAGATAACAAAAACTAATTTTATTAAGATAAACTGTATTGTTCAGTATAACTCATTAGTTATATTTTAAACCAAAGTAATTAATTGAAATAAACTTTTGCAGATGGTATACTATAGAAAGTTGATAACCTAAACATTATTTCTTAATCATGATAATTTTACATGTGCATGCTAACTTAGTTTATTTCCTTAAATTGTATTTTTACTGAGGATGTGTTTTGAAATCTCCTACTTCCATAGTGATACCACCTCGGAAACCCAAGGAGACGACTCGACAGCACATAACAACTACCACCACTATGATAGAAATAGTCAATCCCATGCTCTTTAATAGCCACAAAAATAAAAATTTTAAGAGTGCACACACATGTGAAAATTTTTTTCCTCTTATGTTGCTATTCCAATAACTAATATTTTTATAAATAAGAAAACATTTCTTAAATAGACTAGTCTTTTATCAATTTCAGTGTTAAAGACTTGCCTTCTTTTCTCTGTAAGATGCCACTCTTGATCTCCTTAAGATTTCTCCAAATTTTCTTTCTTAAATTTCATTGTATTCCCACTCTTGTTTAGATACTCTTCTAGCTTTTGTGGGTTTCCCTTCTTCCATTTTTTTTTTTTTTTAATTATTGATCTAAGCAAAGGTGTTCTTCCTTGATAATTCTTCAATGGATATTAAAGACATAGCTAAGATCTCAATCTAATATTCAGGCGTCTGGCTTAGCATTGTAAAAAAAAAAATTTTTTTTTGGGTGCAATTTTACAAACAAATTCATTTTACACTCAACAGTTCATACACGTTTTGTTTCATGGCAGTGATTACAATCCCCACAATGGAACAGCTCTCCTCCCACCTCCTCTTTGTGGTTACCCCTGTGTCCTCCCTACCTATACATTCTTATCTGTCTAGCTTTCCCCTATGCAAATGCCACCCTTCTGATCTCTCACCTTTGACTGTTCTAAGGAGTGCATCTCCCTTCTGTAGTTGTTCAGCCCATAGGTCTGTCTACTTTTGCCTGAGAGCAAGTGACTCCAATTCAGGCCCAAAGTGTAAACCAGGGCCATTGTCCCAGGGATTTCACCTGTCCATCTGACTAGTAATTCTGCTAAGTTTTGTGTTTTTGAATTTTGTTCTACAATTTTTCTCCCACTCTAGTGAGGATCTCCAATTTTGATCCATTGTAAGTGATTTGCAGTGGTAGTTGACACTATCTAGTTCTGCTCTCAAAATGTAGGCTGAGGTTCCCATGGTCCTTTAGTCCCTTAGACTAATTGTTGTCATGATTTTCATCACTCTACTCTAGACAAGGAGAAACCAATAGTTGTATCTTAAATTCTTAAATAGCTGCTCATAAGCTGACTCGACGGCATACAACAACAACAACAACAACAAGCTTTTAAGACCCTAGTTGCTACTCACCAAAGTGGAATGTAGAACAATGTTTTTGTGTACTGTGTTGTGCCAATTGAGCTTAATGTCCCCTGTAGCCATGGTCCTGAGCCAGCAGGCCCAATGACTCACTCCCTCAAGGTGCTTGGTTGTGGCTAAGAAGTTATCCTAACTTTGTCCTCTCTTAGCTTTATAATGTATATGGATATTTTTGTAGCACATACAAATACACAGGTAAGAAGTACCATCTACCAAATTTATGCATACCAGAAAAATCAAACTCACTGCTGTTGAGTTGGATCTGACTCATAGCAACCCCTCCTTGAGTTTCCGAAGAGATATTACTGCAGAGGAACAACAACAACAACATTACTACAGAAGTAGATTGCCCAACCTTTCTTTCTGGTTAGCAGTCAAATGCCTCCGGCACTATGCCACCATTAGTATATTCCTGTTCATTCACCTTTACCTGATCTTCTGGCCTGCCTGCCCATATATCCACCTGTAGATAGTGTTTGTTATTACTGATAATGCAGTATTGTGTATGTAATAGTATTTACCTTTGTTGTCTGTACCTCTTCTGCACCTCTCTGTCCTCCTTTTCCTTAGTGTTATTGTGCTGGTCACACAATTTTGTTACATTGTCTTCCTTTCACCCAAATCAACACATGTCTACTAACAAGTCAGAAGTTTTCCCTTCCCTCCTCTACTATCGTTGGTAACCAAAACAGGAAATTTCCTTCCCTGCGTAAACCTTTTCTTGACTTTTTAAAATAAAAGATTCATACGATATTTGTCATTCTTTCCTTGACTTATTTCACTCAGCATAACATCCTCCAACTTCATTCATGTTACAAGGTGATTTGCAGATTGTTTAATATTCTTTAATGTTGCATAGTATTCCATTGTGCGTATGTACCACATAGTTTGTATATCCATTCATCTGTTAATGGGCACTAAAGTTGTTTCCATCTTTTTGCTATTGTGAATAGTGTTGTGATTAATTGATCTATTTCTGCATATAGCTATCTACTCATGTCCTGTATTTCACTTCTTTAGGATATATTCCTAGTAGTGGGGTAGCTGGATCAAATGGTATTGGTATTTCCAACATTTTAAGGAAGCCTCATACCATTTTCCAAAGTGGTTGTTCTATTTTACAGTCCCATCAGCTGTGTATGAGAGTTCCACTTTCTTTACACTCTCACCAGCATTTTTTGTTTTCTGTCTTGTTGGACTTTGCTATTATTAACGTGAGATGATATCTTCTTCTTAAGGCACTTGCCTGCTAACCAGAAGGCTGGTGGTTCAAACCTACCAGCCACTCCTTGGAAGGAAGGTTGGGCAATCTACTTCCCCAGTGATACCACCTCAGAAACCCAAGGAGCGGTCGCTATGAGTTGGGTCTGACTCCACAGCAAACAACAACAATGGCTAATGATGGTGAGCATTTCTTCCTGTGTTTGTTGGCTGTTTGAATACATTCTTTGGTGAAATGTCTGTTCATGTCCTCTGCCTATTTTTTAAATTGGATTGTTTCTTTTTTTATGTTGACATGTTGAAGTTTTCTATAAATTTTAGAAATAAATCTCTTGTTGGATATGTCATAGCCAAATATTTTTTTCTCAATCTGTAGGCTCTCTTTTCACTCTTTTAGAGAAGTCTTTTGATGTGCATAAAAATTTAATTTTTAGGCAGTCCCAATCTTCTAGTTTATCTTCTGATGTGTGTGCATTTTGGGTTATACTTGATATTTGATAGTCTATTTATGGCATAAATTAGGGCCGCTAGGTTGGTCCCTATTTTATCTTTGATGAACTTGATAGTTTTGAGTTTTACATTTACCTTTTTTGATCCATCTTGAATTCATTTTTGTGTTTGATGTTAGGTATGGATCTTGATTCATTTTTCTGTGAATAGATAACCAATTTTACCAGCACCATTTATTAAAGAGGGTATCTCTTCCCCATTTAATAGGTTTTAGCCCTTTGTCAAAGATCAGCTGTCCACAGACGGATAGATCTATTTCTGGATTCCCAATTCTGTCTCAGGGTCTATGTGTCTATCGTTATACCAATACCAGGCTGTTTTAACTATTATGGCTTTATAGTGGGTTTTGAGATTGGGGAGTGTGAGATCTCCTACTTTGTTTTTCTTCAATAGTACTTTGTGTATGTAAGCTCTCTTTCCTTTCCACATAAAGGTACTGATTGATTTTTCCATGTCCTTAAAGAATGAGTCGGGTTTGACTCGATGGCACATAACAACAACAACAACAAAGAATGTTTATGGAATTTGGATCAGGATTGCATTGAATACATAGATTGCTTTGGATAATATTGACATTTTCACAATATTCAATCTTCCTATCCATGAGCATAGCATGTTCTTCCATTTATGTAGGTCTCTTGTAGTTTCTTGTAGTAGTGTTTTGTAATTTTCTTTGTATTGGTCTTTTGTGTCCCTGGGAAGATTCATTCCTGAGTATTTTATCTTTTTGGTAGCTATTTTAAATGATTTTGTTTTTCTTATTTCCTTTTCAGAGATCTCTTTGTTGATGAAGAGGAATCCAACTCATTTTTGTAAATTGATCTTGTATCCTGCCACTTTACTAAATCTTTCAATTAGTTCCTGTAGTTTTCTTGCTGTGTTTTTCAGATTTTCTGTGTATAGGATCATGTCATCTGCAAATAGAGATAGTTTTACTGCATCTTTGCTGATCTGAATGTCTTTTATTTCTCTTTCTTGCCTTATTGTCCTACATAAAATTTCCTATACAGTGATGAGTAGAAGTGGTAATAAAGGGCATCCTTGCCTGGTTACCATTTGCAAGGGGAATGTTTTCAATCTTCTTCCACTGAGAATAATGTTGGCTATTGGGTTTGTGTATATGCACTTTAGTATGTTGAGAAATTTTCCTTCTATTCTTATTTTACTGAAGGTTTTTTTATTTTTAATCAGGAATTTGTATCAGATTTTATCAAATGTAAATGCTTTTTCTGCATCAATTGATATGATTATGTGTTTCTTTTCTTTTGTTTTATTTATGTAATGGATCACACTGATTTTTTTCTGATGTTGAACCATCCTGCACATCTGGTATAAATCCCATTTGGTCATGGTGTATTATTTTTTTTCATATGATTCTGGATTTTATTGGCTACAATATTGAAGATTTTTGTGTCTGTATTCATGAGGGATATTGATTTGTAGTTTTCCTTTTTAGTTGTATCTTTATTTGGTTTTGGTATTGGGTTATGCTTGTTTCATAGAATGAATTTGGGAGTATTTCAACTTTTTTATATTCTTGAATTGTTTGAGTCAGCTGTTCTCCAAATATTTGAAAGAATTCTCCAGTGAAGCCAATTTGTCTATGACTTTTTTTTTTTTTTGGTGTGGATTTTTTTTTCTTTTTTCTTTTTTTAATGCATGCTCAATTTCTTCTTTTGTTATGGATCGGTTCATATTTTCTATCTCAGCCTGTGTTAATTTAGGTTGGCATTGTGTTTCTAGAAATTTGTCCATTTCTTCCAGATTTTCGAATTTGTTGGACTACAGTTCTTCATAGTATTCTGTTATGATCTTTTTTATTTCAGTTGGTTCTGTTGTGATATCACCCATTTCATTTATTATTCATGTTATTTGAATGTTCTCTTTCTTTTCCTTAGTTAAATTTGGAAGTGGTTTATCAATTTTGGTAATCTTTTTGAAGAACCAGTTGTAGTCTTGTTAATTTTTTTCTATTTTTTTTGTTTGTTTTCTGCTTCATTTATTTCTGCTCTGATCTTTATTATTTCCATTCTTCTGGAGACTATAGCTTTCTTTTTTTGCTCTTTTTCCAGTTGTTGGAGTTTTGGGGTTAAAGTGTTGGTTTTGATTCTTCTTTTTTGATGTGTGCATTTATTGCTATAGAGAGACCTCTGAGTACTGCTTTCACTGTGTCCCAATGGTTTTGATACATTGTGTTTTCATTGTCATTTGTTTCTAGGCTTTTTTTTTTTTTTTAATTATATTTCATTTCTTCTGCTATCTAATAATTCTCGTGCAGTGTGTTATTCAGTTTCTATGTGTTTGACTTTGTCATGCACTGTGTGTTGATGACAAGGGTATTGGGAAACTGTGAATCGAAAAATTTGAACTTCTCCACCCACATTCTTTTCTTGTGTGTTTTGTCTTGTATTAGAGAAAGATTGGAGCAAATTGTTGTTGTTGTTAGGTGCCGTCAAGTCAGCTCCAACTCACAGCAACCCTATGTACAACAGAACAAAACACTGCTGGCTTCTGTGCCAGACTCACAATCCATGTTATACCTAAGCCCATCGTTGCAGCCACTGTGTCAGTCCATCTCATTGGGGCTTCCCCCTTTTTCATTGATCCTCAACTTTATCAAGCATGACATCCTTCTTCAGGGAATGGTCCCTTCTGACACAATGACTAAAGTAGGTGAGAAAAAGTCTGGTCATCTTTGCTTCCAAGGAGCATTCTGGCTGCACCTCTTCCAGGAAAGATTTATTAGTTCTTCTGGCAGTCCATGGTACTTTCAGTATTCTTCACCAACACCATAACTCAGAAGCATCAACTCTTCTTTATTCACTGTGCAGTTTTCACATCCATATAAAGCGATGGAAAATACCAAGGCTTGGGTTAGGAACACCTTAGTCTTCAAAGAGATATCTTTGATCTTCAGCACTTTAAAGAAGTCTTTTGCAGCAGATTTGCCCAGTGCAATAAGTTTTCTGATTTCTTGACTGCTGGTTCCACGGGTGTTGACTGTGGAACCAAATGATGTGAAATCTTTTACAACTTCAATCTTTTCTCCATTTATCATGATGGTGCTTATTGGTCCAGTTGTGAGGATTTTTGGTTTTCTTTATGTTGATGTATAATCCACACTGCAGACTGCAGTCTTTAATCTTCACCAGTAAGTGCATCAAGTCAACCTAACTTTCAGCAAGCAAAGTTATATAGTCAGCATATTGCAGGTTGTTAATGAGTCTTCCTCCAATCCTGATGCCACATTCTTCTTCATATAGTCCAGCTTCTTGGATTATTTGCTCAGCATACAGATTGAATAGGGATGGTGAAATATACAATTCTGACCCATTCCCTTCCTGATTTTAAACCATGCAGTGTCCCTTTGTTTTGTTTGAATGACAGCATCCTGGTGTATATATAGGTTCCTGATGAGCACAATCAAGTGTTCTGGAATTCCCCTTCTTCTCAATGTTATCCATAATTTGTTATGATCCACACAATCAAATGCTTTTGCATAGTCAATAAAACACAAGTAAACATCTTTCTTGTATTGTTTGCTTTCAGCCAAGATCCAACTGACACCAGCAATATCCCTTGTTCCACATTGTGTTCTGAATCCAGCTTGCATTTCTGGAAGTTCTCTGTCCATATACTACTGCAACCATTTTTGAATTATCTTCAGCAAGATTTTACTTGTGTGTGATATTAATGATATTGTTTGATAATTTTCACATTTTGTGGGATCACTTTTCTTGGAATGGGTACAAATATGGATGTCTTCCAGGCAGTTGGGCAGGTAACTGTTTTCCAAATTTCTCGGCTTAGAAAAATGAGTGACTCCAGCATGGCATATATTTGTTCAAACATCTCGGTGGGTATTTTGTCAATTCCTGGAACCTTGTTTTTCACCAATTCCTTCAGTGCAGCTTCAACTTCCTTTAGTACTATTGATTCTTGATCAAATGCTATCTCCTGAAATGGATGAACATCTACCAATTCCTTTAGGCACTGTGACTCTGTGTATTCCTTCCATCTTCTTTTGATGTTTCCTGCATCATTCAATATTTTGCCCATAGAATCTTTCAATATTGCAACTTGGGGCTTGATTTTTTTTTTCTTCATTTCTTTCAGCTTGGGTTGAGCAATCTACTTCCGTAGTGATACCGCCTCAGAAACCCAAGGAGGGGTCGCTATGAGTCAGATCCAACTCAATGGCAGTGTGTTTTGTTTTGTTTCATTTTTCAGCTTGAGAAATGGTGAGTGTGTTCTTCCCTTTTTCTAACTCCAGGTCTTAGCACAATTCATTATAATAATTGACTTTGTCTTCTCAAGCTGCTCTTTGAAATCTTCTGTTCAGCTCTTTTATCTTATCATTTCTTCCATTTGCTTTAGCTAATCTCTGTTGAAAAGCAAGTTTCAGAGTCTCTTCTGCATCCATTTGGTCATTTCTTCCTTTCATGTCTTTTTAATGACTTTTTGATTTCCTCATGGATGACATTCTTGATGTCATCCCACAATTTCTCTGGTTTTTGGTGTTCAATGCATCCAATCTATTCTTTAGATGGTCTCTAAATTCAGGAGGGATATAGTCAAGATCATATTTTGGCTCTCATGGACTTGTTTTAATTGTCTTCAACTTCAAGTTGAACTTGCATGTGAACAGTTGATGGTCTGTTCTACAATCAGCTCCTGGCCTTGTTTTGGCTGAAGATATTGAGCTTCTCCATTGCCTCTTGCCACAGATGTAGTCAATCTGATTCCTGTGTACTCCATCAGGTGAAGTCCATGTGTATAGCTGCTGTTTATGTTGTTTGTTGTTGATAAAAGGTATTTGCAAGGTCATTGGTCTTGCAAAATTCTATCATGAGATATCCAGCATTATTTCTATCTCCAAGGCCAAATTTTCCAACTACTGGTGATTCTTCTTTGTTGCCAACTTCTGCATTCCAATCACCAGTAATAATCAACACATCTTGATTGTATATTTGGTCAATTTCAGACTGCATAAGTTAATAAAAATCTTCAATATGCTCATTTTTGGCTTTGGTGGTTGGTGTGTAAATTTGAATAATAGTAGTATTAATTGGTCTTCCTTGTAGGCATATGGAACTTGGAACTCGTTGAAACTTCCTCAATAAATCATATATTTCTTTTCTTGTTGCCTTTGCTCCTTTTAGCTTGTTAAAATCTTATCAGTCTTTCACAGGAGAAGAGAGATCAGAACTAATTCTTTAAGTCTTCCATGATTTTCCCTCCTCTTGTCATACTTTTCTCTTATAAATTATCACTGTGTCACCCATATTATTATGGCTGTATTCATAATGTCCTCACAATCTAAGACCTCAAGGATTATATAATATAGTATCTTATTTATGATGATACCCTTATTGACCTAGTATCCAGTGTACAGTCACTGATTGAAATAGATTCTCCCTCTTTCCTGTATCTATAGACTTCACAATTATTACTTACAGACTCTACCTCTTGATAGGAGGAGCTACAATTTCTCCACCCCTTGAAACTGGTCTGGCTTGTGGCCTGCCACTTTCTGTTAGCCAAAACAAAATTGTTGATATGCTAATTCTGAATCTATGCTTCAAGAAGTCTTGTATGCTTCTCCTTTTATTTTTCATAGCCTGGGCTTGCTGCCATGGCAAAGCAGAGCTGAGAGAGAAGAGAAAAGAAAAGAAAAAGAAAAAGAGTGAGAGCAAGAGAAAGATAAGAAAAGCCAACCATGTGGAGAGAAACTGAGACCATCTGTGCTGGTTAATTTCATGTGTCAACTTGGCTAAGCTATGGCTCCCAGTGACGTGGCCAAACACTGGATTTCTGGCTATTATTCCATAATGTAATATAATACAATGTTTAGTAATTACCATTCATAATGTAACCCAGTGTAATACCATCAATCAGTCATTTGCAAAGTAAGTTTCCTTAGGATGTGTTCTGCCTCTAGACTATAAATAGATATTTTGGTAGGACTCACTTTCTCACTCCAGTTTACACTTTTTTGCAAGACAACAGAAGTCTCCAGCTTGTTGCCTAATCTATAGATTTTCGACCTGCCAGCTCCTACAATCTCTCTCTCTCTCTGTCTCACTGGTTCTGTTCTGCAGAGAACTTTAGACCAGCTGACAGCCAGTCAACTCCAAAACATATAAAGGAGCCCATCCAAGATCAGCAGAGCTGTGTATTCAATTCAGACATGATTGCATATTCATATCTGAGTCCAACCAGAAATGAGAAAACACCCATCTAACCTATAAATACATTTTATATTTATAAAAATATAAAATATTACAATGTTAAGCCATTACATTTTTGGGTTGTTTGTTACACAGTAATAGCCTTCTGATATCATGCTCAAGAGTTTATTGAGTTGAAACCACCTTTTGTAATTGAACAAGTATTTCCATCTTTGACAGATAATAGTCTAAATAAGCACATGTCCCAAATTCTTCATGATAAAATTACCATTGATAGTGAATAATCTAACATAAAATAAATAACAAGGCAGTAAGAAGGTAACCTTTAAAAAGTAAGTAGAAATGCTATTTTTAAAGTATATTGGTTATAAAAACAAGATTAAAAAAAAGTACAAAAGCACTTAATACTAAGTGCTTTCATTTCTTGAATAAAAGATTTCAATGTGCCTTAGAGAGAGGATAGTAATAACATTCAAAAGTCAAATATATTTCAAATGCTTTTCAAGCACTCCTTTATTGTTATGCTAATTAAACTTAATTCATAAATAAAATATCAAGTTGAGATGTATTTGGCAAAAGTATTCTATTAAGGAACACTTAGATTCATCACTCCTCCCAATTGGCTGAGTTCCTAATACTGCTTGGTTCTCTGCCAGGCCATGGGGCTTATATGTATGTTAAAGTAACAGACTGCATTTGCCAAAAATCCTGATTTAACTACATCTTCATACAGCTATAAACAAATCATCATGGAGTCTCAGCACTCTGTACATTAAGAGGGATCATCAGTAGCCCAGAGCTCCCTAGCTCAGAACTTCAAATTTTGCGTGACTGGGGTCACAATGCTAATCTGAACTAGTAATGCAAAAGATAGTTTTAGACTTCAGCATTTGAAATCAATTAAAGGAAAAAATTAAAGAAGAAAGCATTATTCCACTTTAACCAGAGTCTGAACAGATGTGAAAGATGTACTATATTTGTTCTTCTGTGCCAGGCAAAATCATCTTTGAGCAACTATATGTAAGGTGAGCTATAGAGAAACTCAGTAAAGAGTAGGAGCTGATCTGGTGCCCCATTCTTTTGCTGCAGGGGCAAGGTAAACAGAAGGTTGAAGTGGGCACAGGGCTGCC
Organism: Orycteropus afer afer; assembly: GCF_000298275.1. Taxonomy (NCBI): domain Eukaryota; kingdom Metazoa; phylum Chordata; class Mammalia; order Tubulidentata; family Orycteropodidae; genus Orycteropus; species Orycteropus afer. The sequence continues at coordinate 14,564,273 of NW_006921613.1, read as the reverse complement.
CTACTCAGGTTGGGATTCAAGGTAGAGGCAAATACTTAAGCAGTGGTCCTACCCTAAGTTCCACCTGTGTGTTCAGAGAAGAGACTTGTTTGGAGGTAAGAACTGAGATGGTGAAGTGAATCTAGGGACAATCACAACTAGAGGAAATATTGCTGTAATATTTCTTTAAATTGGTTTTCCACTGAATGCTAGCAAATGAAAATTCAGTCAACAGTATCTACTGAGGATCAGAGGCTTCTAGAGAGTATGTATTGGGTGTGAGTGACAGGGAAGGAAAGATCCCTACTTCACCCCTAATATAGAAGTTCACCATCTTTCTGGAAATAATAAAGGGACTTAAAGGACATTAAATACTTATTGAGGAGACCATGGGTGTGCAAATAGTTAAGCGTTTGACCTCTAGCTGAAAGGATGGTGGTTTTAAGCCACCCAGATGTGCTTCAGAAGACAGGCCTGGCAATCTGCTTCTGAAAGGTCATAACCTTTTGACTTGACACCAACTATTAACAACAACAAATACTTACTGAACACTTCTGTGCTCTTGTTTCACATATATATTTTTTTAAATTAACTGCTCACTGCCCTCTACCCCAATTAGACAGTACACATGATCAACAGGAGCCATGTAATTTGCCCAAGATCATAAAACTAATAAGTGGCAAAACAAGTATACCAAATCTGATATGACTCCAAAATCCATGTTCTTTCCATGAACACAGGAAGAAGGGTAACTTTTTGTGACTCTAGTACTGTATCTGTGAGAAAGTACACAAACCTAGACATTTATGTAGGTGCTTTTCCAGGACAGATTGCCTCCACGAGAAGTACAATTTCCTGAAGGCTACTTTGGTAGATCCTGGTGGTGTATGAAGTAAGGAGCTTTGTATTTTTAATTATCTCACATATTTAACAAATTTGACATGTAAGGTTATTTATAGTAAACAATTACATAAACGATATAAAATGCATCCTCTTAAGAGAATTAGCTGTCATTAGCTAACTAATAAGGAGCTCTGGTAGCATAGTGCCTAAGGCACTTGACTGCTAACCAGAAGGCTGGTGGTTCAAATCCATCAGCCACTCCTCAGAAGGAAGTTTGGACAATCTACTTCCATAGCGATACCACCTCAGAAACCCAAGGAGGAGTCGCTATGAGTTGGGGCTAACTTGATGGCACATAACAACAACAGCAACAGTTCATTGAGGGTACTGCGTGGTTCAAAATCAAGAAGGAGTGCATCAAGGTTGTATCCTTTCATCGTACTTATTCAGTTTGTATGCTGAGCAAATAATCCATGAAGCTGGATTATATGAAGAAGAACATGGCATCAAGATTGGGGGAAGATTCATTAACAACCTGTGATATGCAGATGACACAACTTTACTTGCTAAAAGTGAGGATGACTTGAAGCCCTTACTGAAGAAGATTAAAGACTACAGTCTGCAATATGATTACACCTCAATATAAAGAAAACAAAAATCCTCACAACTGGTCCAATAAATAGCTTCACAATAAATGGGGAAAAGATTGAAGTTGTCAAGGACTTCATATTACTTGGTTCAACACCAATGGAAGGAGCAGTCAAGACATCAGATGATGTAATTACATTGAGCAAATCTGCTTCAAAAGACCTCTTTCAAGTTCTGAAGAGCAAAAATATCTCCTTGAAGACTAAGGAGACTAACCCAAGCTATGGTATTTTCAATTGCCTCTTATGCATGGAGAGCTGGACAATGAATAAGGAAGACCGAAGAAGAGTTGATGCTTTTGAGTTGTGGTGTTGGAGAAGAATGCTAAGAGTACCATGGTCTCCTAATGGACTAACAAATCTGTCCTGGAAGAATTGCAGCCGGAATGCTCCTTGGAAGCAAGAATGGCCAGACTTTGTCTCACCTACTTTGGTCATGTTGTTAGAAGGAACCATTCCCTGCAGAAGGATTATCATTCTTGGTAAAGTGGAGGGTCAACGAAGAAGGGGAAGGCCCTCAACGAGATGGACTGACACAGTGGCTGCAACAATGGGCTCAGGTACAGCAAAGATGGTGAGGCTGGCACAGGACTGGGCAGTGTTTTGTTCTGCTGTGTGTGGGGTCACTATGAGTCAGAGATGACTTGACGGCACCTAACAACAACAACAGTTGTTTCAACAGTTCATTGAAGCAAATGGAGTAGTGATAAAACAGAATAAATACTGTAATTCAAAATAATGTTGAATATGTAAATTCTGAGTTGCACTATCCCCTCATCATCAAACAGATTCTAACTCACTGACTCTATAGGACAGAGTAGAAATGCCTTATACGGTTTCCAAGGCTGTTAATCTTGCAATCAAGCAGATAGCTACATCATTCTCCTGAAAATAGCACTATAGTGAATGTATATTTTTAAAAAAACGAGTACTAGAAAAATGAGTTGGCTAGTGTCTTAGTTTTCTAGTGCTGTTCTAACAGATACACTACCAGTGGATGGCTTTAAGAAACAAATTTATTGTCTGACAGTTTAGGAGGGTAGAACTCTGAATTCAGGTTGCCTGCTTTAGGGGAAGTCTTTCTATTTCTATTGGCTTACAGTTTAGGAGGGAAGTCCTCGTGTCCTTTCAGTACCTGTGGGTCTGGCATCCCTTGGAGATTTCCATGTGTCTTGGCATCAATCTTCCCTTGGCTAGGAAGTTTCCAGTGCAAGGGCTCTGGGTCCAAAGGACACTTTCCTCTCTTCTTTCTTGGCAGTAGTATGTCCTGCTCATTTCTGCTCACTTGTTTAATCTCTTTTATATCTCAAAAGAGATTGACTCAAAATGCAACTTAATTGTATAGATTATATCCTGTCTCATTAATATAACTTTCTCTAATCCTGTCTCATTAAGATCATTGTTGTTGTTGTTGTTATGTGCCGTCAAGTCAAACCCGACTCATAGCGACCCCTCCTTGGGTTTCCGAGGCAGTATCACTACGGAAGTAGGATTGCCCAACCTTCCTTAAGATCATAGAAGTTGGGATTTCCAACACATAAGATAATTGCATCAGGTGACAAAATGAAGGATAATTACATAATACTGAGAATCATGGCCCAGGCAGTTTAACACTTATTTTTTGGGGGGACACAATACAATCTATAACAGCTAGTGTGATAACTTTCTAAGAAAACAAAAAGAAAAAAAATAAGAATCTGATTATTGATTTTTATTGAACGGAGACACAGTGAAGTTTTATGAAATTATCATGACACCTTTGAAGCTTTTATGCTGCTTTCCTTAACATGGCCACTTCAGAGAAAATAATATTTTCTTTTTTTTCCAGGAAAATCATAAAATAATGCTTCCCAGTATACCACTGATTAATAATCACTAAGGCAGAAAAGAGGCCTAAACTACAGAAGCATCATTCAAAGTTATAATCCTTACAAAAAAACACAAATACAATGCTCACTCATGCTAAGAAGCTTGTAATATCACCCATAACATTGACAAATAAAGCTCAGAAAGAAAGGACAGGCTATAGGCACAATTTCTTTATTAAAAAGACATTTTGGGCATTGCCTTATATCAAAGGCATGCAATGTGAAAAAGCAATTACTCTCACTTATATGCTGGCAGATAATTTGCTTTTATAGTTGGACAAAGCTGATGTTAGCATATGTGCAGCACATAAGGAGGAAGGGCTAGGCACTGCTTTTTGTCTAATTTATCACAAAAAGTCATCCCGTGAGCTATGGTATCAAGGAGAAATCTTCAATAATAACTAATGAAAAAATGGCACGCTGGGATCAGTATCGTCAAAACAGCAGTTATGAGTACAACAAAGAAGAGCACTGCAACGTGATTGAAGTTAGACCTGCATCAGATTCCACAACCTAAGCTGTGGGTTAATACCATGGATAAAGGATATATCCCACTGGCTGCATCAGAACAATGTTCCACCTTGTCTTCAGGATCTCAACAAGAGTCACTCAAAATAATGTAATTCAGAGAGGGTTATTATT
>NW_006921613.1:14540176-14557746 GCF_000298275.1 Orycteropus afer afer | reverse complement strand
TTCAGGCTCTTCTTGGTGGTTTTTTATCATTGGCTCATTGGTGGAGAAAGAGGTAGTGGCTCTCACTCAGTAAGTGAAGTTGCAGGAAGTGTGGGTGTAATTTTGCCTTATGGGGACTGTTGTTGTCTCCCACTCAGTTAGACACAAATTACAATTGAAAAACCATCAAAAACTAAAAGCACATGGACAAAAAACACACCATGTAATCACATAGGAACAGTAGCCAAAAAAAAGAAAAAGGGAAAAAGAAGAAGAGAAAACAAGAAAACCTGCAATATCTGGGGATAGGGAACTAAGAGAAAAAAAGTAGAGGAGGAGAATAATGAAGGAAAAAAAAGGGGGAAAAATGCAAAAAGAAAAACAAGGAAGGGGGTTAACCATGAGAAAAAAGGGGGTTGGAAACACTTTATATTTAAAGAAAAAAATTTTCAACCAGGAACAGGGAAAAGAAATAATGCTGAAAACTAGGACCTGGTAGGGGAAGATTAAGAATAATAGTAAAAAGGACAAAAGTATTATTAATAATAGTTGTTTTAAAACAAACAAATACAAGCAAACTTATCACCAGGAAAAAAAAAAGTGAAAAAGAAAAAAAATAAAAATAAAAAAAGAGAAAAAAAAGAATTGGTGGAGGACAGGGCAGGGCACCCAGGCTCCCTCTGAGCACACAGACTGTGATGGAGTTCCTGTGGGCCCAGAAGGTAGGTGGGAGTGGGGGGTGGCCACACCTCCGTTCACCAAGTGGGTGTGGGGTATAAGAGTAAAAAGAGGAATGTCGTACCTCTTCAGTCTTGTGGGTCTGGAGTGTCCTTGGGGTTGCTAGAAAGCAGAACGTGTTCTTAACCCCCAGGAATCTGCGAGAGCACTGTCTCTTTAAGTAAAAAGAGGGTTAATTTACAAAGGAATTATTCACAAATATGTAAGCAAGGTATAGGAATCCGCTGGTGGTGCAATTAAGCAGTTGGCTACCAGCAAAAACGTTGGTGGTTCAAATCCATTCAGAGGGACCTCAGAAGAAAGAAAGGTCTGACAATTTACTTCAGAAACATCACAGCAATTTTAAACCCTATGGAGCACAGTTCTACTCTGACACACATGGGTTTGCCATGATTAAGTGTAGTTTCACAAGTGACTTAAAAATAAATAAATTAATTAAATAAAAACAGGGTAGGGAACCATAAGGAGCCAATTCATTATAATATCTTCACTTCTTTGTGTATATCCAATGACAATAACCATTATCTAGCTATTGTTCACACAGCCAATAAGTATGCTAGGATTCCTGTATTAGACTTCTGTTGTGCAAAGTCTCACATCATCTCTGCCTCACCTCTGTTTCCAGTAATGTCTATGGTAAAAAATTTTACACTGACTCTGACCTTAAGACTCACATTACCTCACCCTAAGCCTGCATTGTGAGTCTCTTGCTTCCTGCCCTGGGTTTTATAATGTTATGTGGGGCTCTGTATGAGCCCACTGGTCATTCATTATAATCAGGAGTATGGTGGAATTAATGCCTTAAGGGCAATTCCCAACCAAGCGGGGGATGGAAGCTAATGGATAAATTTCCTTCCATCCCTTTGGGAAGCAGTTCTGAGATCTGTGGTAGTTAAGGTTATATGTCAACTTGGCTGAGCCTGGCTTTGAGTGGCTGGGCAGCTGGATTTAGTGATTCACCATGATGAGACTGGTAATCAACTCCACAGTGGAATCTATCATGAGCATCTGAGTAACTCCCTTAAGGATGTGGTCTGCTTCCAGTATATAAGGAGAAGCTTGGAGAAAAGTCCCAAGCTTTTGGCATGCTTAGATCCTGCATGTAGCCCAGTTGTCGTTAAGCAGCCTGTCTGTTGCCTGTCAATCTTGGGACTTTTCTGGACTTGAACTAGCGGTCTGCCGTGTTGCTGGTAATCTTGGGACTGTGCCATTTTACTTGTTGACCTTGGGTTTGTCAGTCTCAGCAGTCAGCAGCTGCCTTAGTTAAGAGAAGCCTCCAGCTTCAATGGGTCAGGAACAAGAGGCAGAGCTGAAGCCCAAGGTTGAGGGGCCTTTATCTAAAGCTAGCATTTTGCACTTGGCCTTCTAGCCTCCTAAACTGTAAGAGAATAAATCCCTGTTTGTTAAAGCTATCCACTTGTGGTATTTCTGTTATAGTAGCACTAGATAACCAAAACAGATGCATTCCATATATTCCTCAGGAGCTTCCCACAATATCTAACAGGAGGAGATCACTCGATAATGCATCTGTGTATTGACTTTCCCTCCTTCCCTCTTTCAGTGCAGACAGAACACTTAGAAGAGATACCAGCAACTTTCTCCAAGAAATAAATATACTTCATGGCCCCAGTGCCATTATGTCCTTGGGAGGCATAAGTAGTTTGTGCCTGACTACTAATCAAAAGGTTGGCAGTTCAAATTCACCCAGTGATGCTGCAGAAGAAAGACATGGTGATCTGTTACAGAAATGGGGAACAAAAAATGTATATCTACTCTGGTGGTGTAGTGCCTAAGGTACTTCACTGCTAACCAGAAGGCTGGTGGTTCAAACCCACCAGCCTCTCCTGGGAAGGAAGATTGGACAATCTACTTCTGTAGTGATACTGCCTCGGAAACCCAAGAAGGGGTCTTCAGAGGTCCCTCTAGTAGACTAGAACTGACAACCTTTAAAGTTAGCAGCCAAGAACTTAACCATTTATGACACCCAAGGATGCTGCAGGGGCTCAGAAAAAATAAAAATAAAAATAGAAAACCCACTGCCATTGAGTTGACTCCAACTCATAGTGACCCCCATTGGGTTTCCAAGGCTGTAAATCTTTATGGAAGTAAATTGCCTCATCTTCCTCCCCCAGAGCAGCTGGTGGAGTTGAACTACCAATTTTGGTGTTTGCAGCTGAATGCCTTATCCACTATGCCATCATGTTGTGTGGACTGGACTCACTTATTCTCAAATCCTCTTATCAAATCTACAGCTGGAAAGGAAATAATCTTGCATAGCTCCCTACTGAATTATTAGTGTTTCAGGATTTCATCTCTGCTTCAGTTAATTAGTGACAGAAGAGTCTTATTCTATCCCTGCTACATGGTTCTGGGATATTTAATATTCAAAGGAATATAACCACTATCAGAACACTGTGGGCAAGAGAAGTGAATAACCCCGCAGGTGGAAAATGCTGGTATTATAATTTTGTAATTGGTTTTCAACACTTCTATTTTTTGTTTTATTATTTTCTTAGTGCTATAGTTTTTGAATATCTGTAGGAAAATGTACTGACGGGTGCCAGGAGGGACACAAAATTCTACTTGTAGGTAATGCTTTTTAAGGCAACTGAAGAGCTGGTTGCTCAATAATCTCGTTGTATAGCACTCATCTATAATCCAGAGCAGACTGTGGGAGAGGCTGGAGCACCCATCTACTTTCAAGCTGATGGGTTCTCTCTCTAAGTTGACTTTGTGGCTTTGTAGATCTTTTATTGAGAAGTTGAGAAGAACCTCCCCAGGGACTGTCAGATATCATAGTAAACTCGCTTCACTACTCCAAAAATCCGTTGGTTCTTTGTTCTTCTCACTCCTCTGTACCCTATTGAACTTTTCATCATTGCTCAAATTAATCTCTCTAAAGTGCAGTTCTGATCATCACTTTTCTTTTCAATGCCTTTGGTGACTGTATTTCTGTAGGCAATGAGTAAACTTTTTATCATTGTGTTCAATGACTTGTATAACAGAGGAATGGTAGGCTAAGGCAATCTTTTTGCTAGTGCTTTTATATTGGAGTATATGTTCTGGTACCGCTTGCCCATAACTCACTGACCTTGAAAGTATTAGACGTTTTCACTTTGCTCATGCCATTCGATCCATCCAGAATGTTTTCTACTATTTCTACTTGATTAATTCTGCCCATCCTACAACACCCATTTTAGATACCATTTTTACCATCATATATTATCTGAGTTTCATACAGCTGAATTTTGGAGCACTCATGGTCTTTTGGATTTCTTTTTACCACTTCTATTTACACCATTAGTTAGTCTTTTGAACTAGGACTGAATCTTCCCTTTTATAAGTATATTTGCACAATACCTAATTAGCATCTTATACTCGATGCTGTTGTTGTGTGTCATCAAGTTGATTTTGATACACAGAGACTATTTGACAGAATATAACTGCCCCTTGGTTTTCCTAGGTTGAAATGTTTATGGGAGCAGTTAGCCAGGTCTTTTCTCCTACAGAGCTGCTGGTAGGTTCAAATTTACAACCTTATGGTTGGCAGCCAGTGCTTACTCACTGTGCCACCAGTGCTCCTTCTTATACTCTATATGCTCCATAAATGCTAGTTAGTTCTTTAGACTTGGGTCCAACTGTACATTGAGCAGGTCTAGAGTTTTCACTTGTAACCATATATCCCAAAGGCTTATATTCTGTGACTAAAGTGTCTTTCTCCTTAAGAGCATTGCTAATCTAGAAACATACAGAAATAAATTTTTTCATGTAGGTAAAATATAATATCAAAATATTTTTCCAGCAAGTGTAAAACAGCTATCTGGTCCTGGAGACCATGAAAGGATACAGAAAGAGAGAATCAATAACAGTGGGTCTTTCTACAACCATCCAATGAACTTCTGGATTTATAGCTAAAATATATACAAAATTTCCTCAGTATGCACAACTATCACCAATAAGTACAAATACATAAGCAATTTTTTAAAGATAAAAATTAGGATCCTAGAGTTCTTAGTGATCAAGAGACAGTAAATGAATAAGACACATAATTGACTTTCAAATTTAACTAACATTCTGCAGTTGTACTGAGTTGAGTAGTGAATCTCAAAATTCATGTGCATGTGGAATCAATTTGGAAATAGCATCTCTGCAGAGCTAATAAGCTAAGTTAAGGTATGGTTATATAGGATTAGGGTGGGCCTTAAATCCAATGTAACTGCTGTCTTTATAAGGACAATTAGAATAGTGGCTAAATAATGGATTGGAGAGATGAGGTAGATTAAAACACTGATTTAATTCTCTGTCCCACATACTAATTTGGCATTTTCAAAGGTTATTGTCCACATGGTTTCTAATTTGGAAAATTAAGACAGTGACGTTAACTGGGGGGGAAAAAAAAAAAAGAGAAAATCAGACTGTCTTGCAGAAGCATTACAAGATATACTTCTTCCCTCTTGGGACTTCCAGAGAATCAATAGAAGAGTAAGGCAGACAAAGAGAAGGTAGGTTGAGAACCTGCCACTAAGTAGGTTTGCTAAGGAACCAGAGCAATTTAGTTCCAGGAGTTTTCAAGTCCTTTGAATTTCAACAGAGTATACATCATAATTATCAGAAAATTACTGTTTAGATTTAGAGCAAATTAAGTTTTGAGCCAAAGGGAGTTTAATAATTTTGGTACAAAAGGATGGTTGTGGATACCAAGATTACTGTTGTTTTGGGGGCATACCAATGGACTATGGAAAGGCTGAAATTGAATAAACACTCTAACTTGAATAGAGTACTTGATAAGATGTGCAGAAGGGAAGAGAACATCAATGCAGACCTATTAATGGTTTCATAGGATACTGATTATTTTGCAAACCCCACATAAATTTAGGAAAGAGTTGCAATTTGGAAAGTATACATGTCTTTTCTCAAAAATTTTACATTAAAACAGATGAACATTGAAAGATGTGTTCAGTCTGCTGCAAGAAGAGGATTATAAGCCTTGACTATAGACATAGAAATAGCAAAAAGCATGCTTACAGCTCCAAACTTGAGCAAGCTTAGACTGGGGTTATGACTCTGAAAGGCAGAGGTTTGCTTTGTTGACTAATTTTTCCCTAATCTCATTATGAGGGCAGAGAAGACAGAACACACATGTAACTGACATGGGTGTCATGTGCCTGCTCAGATTATCTCAGTGCTTTCCACTGATAATGGATTGGAGAGATGAGGTAGATTAAAACAATGATTTAATTCTGTGTCCCACATACTAATTTGGCATTTTCAAAGGTTATTGTCTGCAATAACCTCTTTCTCCACCTCAGTTACCACTGAGCCTGACCTTACTTAGATATGATTTTTCCAAGTAGATATTTATTCTGTGACCCCTTTGTGAATCAGTAGCTGACATGATGATTCACCTTTGTCTAGTCTTCATTTCCCTTTCTCCTTTCCCTTAAGGACCTGGACTTTCACCTCCAAAATACAACTTTAGGCTCTGTTTTTTTAGAGAACAAATCCTAGCCAGTGAGATTGATCTGAGTTAGGTCTTGCTAGTAAGCTATGGAAGAAGGACAATCCAAATGAGTTGAGCAGTTGTGAGAATATCTCAGTTCATCAGTTGTGGGGCTTGAGTTATCCCTCAGCTGGGAATCCCCAAATGATCACATAGTTTAGGCTTGTTGAACAGGAAGAAAACAGTGAGCAATAGTAGGTGAAGGTAGATGTTGGAAATCTTTAGTTACTCGTAACTTGGAGGTTTTACCTCAAGGCTATAGGATCCCCAAAGCACCTACCTTGTGAAATATTTTCAACCTCAGATATGTGGATATGTGTTCTAATTTTGGGTGGGGTGTCAGGTCACAATAGGTGTGTGGACTAGACTCAAATTTAGGGTTAGTTCCCCACTTGTAGTAACTGCCTTCCAAGCTGGCCTTTAATGATTACTGCCTTCTGATGTTTACACCTATGTATAGCTGATTTCTTCCCACATTGCACAGTTTTTGTGATCAATAGGATATGGCAAAATGATGGCACATCACTTCCAAGATTAGGTTATAAAATACACAGTAGATCCAGCTTAGTTGCTCTCTCTCTTTCTGTCTCAGTTCACTCACTCTGGGGGAAGCCAGCTGTCCCACTGTGAGCTTCCCTATGGAGAAGTCCCAAACTGAAGTCTCATGGCACCAGCCAAGTTAATGAACAAGGGAGCAAATCCTTTTGTCTCCACTAAGCCTTCAGATCATTAAAGCCTGAACCAGCTTAATAGAGAATTCAAGGGAGATCCTGAGCCAAAACCACTCAGCGAAACCACATCTGGATTACTGATTCTCAGAGGTAATAAACATTTTGTGTGTCAAGCTAAATTTTGGGGAAATTTGTTATTCAGCAACACATAACTAATACATTGCTTGACTGACCAAACAGGTGACTCTTTTCTCCTTATTTACTTTGAAATTATGCTTCCATTATTGGTCTTCCTGTTGAATTTGATTCTGCCAGCCATCACTGTGCCAAGAATTCTAGATAAATAAACCAGCTGTAGGAAAATGTTCTCAGAGAGGCTGGAGCTTCCAAGCCCATTGAAAAAACAACTGTTAAATCCATTTGTAGTTTGCCTTCCTGCCAAGTAGCTATAATCCATTCCTGAGTCTGTGGCCGATGGGTACCAAATGAAGACAGATAATCATCATATTCTTCATCTTTCTCACAGAAACTGAACAAAAAGAATGCAAAGCTCAGCTTATGGCAGGAATTGTGACCTTGTGCATTCATCATTATTGATCATGACTGTTTCTCACTGATTTCTGGTAGCTAAAATCCCTTCACGGGCCATATAATTCTATGGTGTGAAATCCCATTAGATTCACAAGTCCTGCCAACACTCAGGGGGAGGGTATTATACAGTCTTGTACACCAAGGGCTGGGAATCTTGTTCCTGCCATCTTCAGCTAAGAGTAACTGCTAGCCTCATACTAGGTTTTGTCTCTGATGCCCACAATCCTTTATTAAGTAAAAGGAAAGATATTTCTAAGGTGACCAATTTAGCTCATGAGGCCAAGACGTTTGTTCTGCCAATGAACAGAAGCATTTAATGACAAACTGCAAAAACGGCAAGGAGACCACATGTTCTGACCTCCTCTAATCCTACAAGAGGAAGACAGGATTACCAGCAGTAACCCAAGGCCTATTCCTACAAGGCCAGACATGCTGCCTCCCTCCAGCCCTTTCACCATCCGTTCCTCCCAAAGCACCCACCACCTCTCTCCTGGGTTCCATAATTCGCTGCAGTGGCCACACAGAGCTCACAGATTATGAGGTTTATTAGGGAAGCACCAGACTACAATTCAAGTTCAGGAAGAATGCTCAGTCTCTCTCCAAGCCCACCGTCCCTCAGCGAACAGTCTCTCACAGTCTCTCTCCCAGCAGTGCTGGTCCCTTGGTGTCTCACTCAGCAATGCATGTTTCTTGTGTCTCTTTCCCAGCAACGCGTGTCTCAGGACCCTGTGTCTCTTTCAGGGGTGCATCTCTTTCGGCAGCACGTCTTCCTCCACCAGCAGTCAGAGAGAGTTCTGCCTCTAGGAGACCTCCTTTTGAGCCCAGAAGGGTGGTCAAACTAGCCAATCACAGCATCAGAACTCTAAGCACCTGAGAGAGAGTGGGAACCTTCCAGAACATTGTATTGTGCCACGCCCAACAGAAATAACCCAGGTGGATAGCTTCAGCAATCAGGAGCTCCTCAGTTGCTCATAGAAAATCCCACCTTGGAGTTTACAAAGACTTTATGGGTAGAAAAGCCACACTAAGTAATTTACTACACTGCACAAACCTTCCAGTGAATTGCTAACATACTTCCTCAGGATCTCATTAGGAATACCAGACAAGTCCAAAGTAGGACAGACATGTTTGGAAACATGTGAATTTCTCTAATGAGAAATGTGATTAACAATGCAGGGAAAAATTTACAGATTTAGTGAAAAGAGGGTCTTCATTCCCAAGTGATATCATTTCAATTATATTTAGTGTGTATCTTACTGGAACATTGATTGCCCTATTTGGACTTACTCTTATAAGAATTTTGTGATTCCCCTCCACACCCATAGGAACACCTAATAAGAAATATCTGGGAAAAAAAAATTCTTAATTAAAATCATCTCAAAATAGGATACTATACCTCGGAAGGAAGGTTGGGCAATCCTACTTCCGGAGTGATAACTGCCTCGGAAACCCAAGGAGGGGTCGCTATGAGTCGGGGCCGACTCGACGGCACATAACAACAACAACAACAACAATACTGTTATGGAATATGCATGATTACAACTAGTGGTACTTGTGTATTTTAATCTCCAAACTGAAATTCTGATGAGGAAATACCTGTTACAATAAAATTTAACATGAATGATGGATGTTATTGTTAAGGTCACTGTGAAGATAGAATTTGTCACTTAATATATGGGCTTTGTCCTGGTGTATACTGAATTATTGTCGATATCAGTAAATGAGATATGATTTCCAAAGTGGTCATTTAGGCCATGTGGAAAAATGGCAGTGTTGGCTGGGACAGAAGTACCTAGCTGTTGGTCATACTAGAAGTGTGGCTCCCATTCCTTGGGTACAGGAAACAATGGCTTATAAATTGATGGAGTTCTAGGTGGAACTGAGTGATACAATTTTAGAGTACACATTTTAGGGCATTCAAAGTATTTGAGAATGCATTTGGACATGAGTCACCAATTAGTACCTAATATAACTTGTGCTACATCATGATCATTGAAAGCCAGAGGAAATTGACCACAGTAGTTATTGTCCAAATCTGGAACAGAAGTTACTTGTTTTCAGACATACATGAGGTATTACAGCAAAGGAGATTGCATTCAATGATGTTGTTGCTGTTGTTATGTGCCATCGAGTTGGACCTGACTCATAGCAACCCCTCCTTGCGTTGCCGAGGCAGTATCACTACAGAAGTAGATTGCCCAACCTTCCTTCCGAGGAGTTGCTGATGGATTTGAACTGCCAGCCTCCTGGTTAGCAGTCAAGTGCCTTAGGCACTATGCTACCAGAGCTCCTGCATTCAATGATAGGATATGCAATAAAGAATCTGAATCTGTTTTTGATGTTTGACTACCAACATCTTTCAAACCCCATTCTTGACTCTTCCCTTCTTGCTCCACATATGGGCAAGCTGATGAGGAGACCATACTCCGTTTTTTGGCACTGGAAGTTCAAATCATGCAGGCCCCAGCCCATGTACAGGAACCCTTACCTCAGCACCACCACCCCAACACAATAAAACTCAAGGCAGTCTCCCCTTTCTGCTCTCTTTCAAGCCATTTTTTGACCCACTTGGGAACATTCTCTGCTCTCCACAATAAGCCTCATTTTGTGAGTATTCTTGGTGTATGTATGGCTTCATCAGTCTTAACTTTGTATAATCTATCTTGCCACTGTGAGGTGACTGCAGCAATTGGCACAAAGAGTAGGATGTTTATGCAATGTACTGCCACCACTGGGCTTTTTTCTTCTCTTGCTTTGGCTTGATAACTTGCTCTCATGTTTTCTGGCTAGCATGTTCTTTGAGTGGCATTATTGTTTATGGCCTGCTGGCAGGCTTACACTTCAAGCTGCACTGCTTTGTGTGTTGAATCCTACTGAGTTTCTGTTATGTATTTAACTACTCATAGCAACGCCTCCTTGGGTTTCCTAGGTGGTATCACTATGGAAGTAAATTGCCCAGTCTTCCTTCTGAGGAGGAGCTGGTGGGTTTGAACTGCCAGCCTTCTGGTTAGTAATCAGATACCTTAGGCACTATGCCACCAGAGCGCCCAGATCTAAGTTAGAAGATTTAATAATTAACATTTAGGGACAGAAGTATGAGATTGGGGTCCTTCTTAAACTAATCCTGGGTCAAGGCCTGGACCTCTTTGTGTGTCTCATATTTAACTATGTCTCAAGTTTTGTATAAATCATGACTGAAGCTATGCCAAGGGGAACAATTTTTTTTTGTCTGTGGTTGTTGGCTGTGTGTCTAAAGCAGGCATTGAGCCCTGATCTACAGATTGATCAGGGGAGAGACTGACATCCTTTGTAATATATGGTGGTCACTTTTGGGAAAGAAAAAATGGTTATACTATATAGCATGCTGAGATTACCCACTGCCATTGAGTCAATTCCAACTCTTAGCAACTCTACAGGGCAGAGTAGAAATGCCCCATAGGGTTTCCAAGGCTGTAAATTTTTACAGACACAGACTGCCTCATCTTTCTTTTGCAGAGTGGCTGGTGGCTTTGAACAATTGTACTTTTGTTTAACAGCTGCATGCCTTAGCCACTGTATCACCAGAGCACCTTTCCATAATGAGGTTAGGCTCCTAAAAGAGTATGTCTCACTAGTACTCTACAGAAAATATTTGCTGCTCTTGTTGCTTATGCCTCTGTTCCCACAAAGATCCTGATCTTTTAATGTTATAGGAAAAGCTTCCATAGAACTACCATGGTACAGTCAAGGAATTAGTTCAAATCTGACTTAAGCCTGGGGTCATTAAATCCAGTAAAACAATCATTGCCATAGGAGAGGCCTCCAACTCTGATGATGATACTAATTTGAGCCTCTCTGGAAGAAGAAACATACAAACAAAATCAGAGGAGAGAGGACCTCCTTCCCAAAGCATATCTAGTAATCACTAAAACAAAAAACATAAAACAAAATCCAAAACAAACAAATCAACCCCCAAAACTTGAATACAGGGGAAAGAAACAAAAACTGAAATAAAAGTCCACAATTTGACTCAATTGAAAATTCAAAATTTGGTAAAAGAATTTATACAACCAAATGATCAAAGGGTGCTGATTGACTTTTGCACCTTTACAACATAGGTTCTGAATTAACATCTACTTAGATGCACCAACTGGTAAACCTTCATAATCTTAATGTATATGGGAGCCCAAATTTGTTTATATCTGGGAATCTCACTGAATTTAAACAAGGACCTCCCTATGAATTTAGAGCATTTTCTTAACTAGAGCAAAGGAATGACTCAAATATTGTTGCAGTGTAATGTCAAGAGATAACATGGGATATATATATATTTTTTTAACTTTTTATTGTGATTTTGGTGAAAGTTTAGAGAACAAATTGGTTTTCCATTCAACAGTTCATACACAGTTTGCTTTGTGACATTGATTGCAGTTCCCACAAAGTAACAGCACTCTCCCCAATTCCTTCCTGTGTTTACCTTTTCTATTCATCCTCCTTTCCTATTCCTTCTTGTCTTTTGAGTTTTGTCCCTGAGCAAATGCTGCTGCCCTTTTGATCTCATATGGTTGGCTGTTCTAAGGAGGGTTTACTTCCCTGATGTTATTATTCACCTTATAGGTCTAGGGGTCATAGCCTCAGGGGTTCCACCAGTCTCTATCAGACAAGTAGGCCTGGTCATTTTTTTATGATTTTGAGTTTTGTTCCAAAGTTTTCTCTGACTCTATCCAGGACCTTCTATTGTGATCCCTTTCAGAGAAGTCAGTATTGGTATCTGGACACCATCTAGTTCAGGTCTCAGGATGTGGAGGCTGGGATTCATGTGGTCCATTAGTACTTTGGACTAGTTGTTCACTTGTATCTTTGATTTTCTTCCCTCTTCTTTGCTGTGAATTGGGAGAGACCAACATCTGCACCTTAGATGATAGCTCATAGGCATTTAAGATCCCAGTCGCTACTCACCAAAGTAGGGTGCAAAATATTGTCTTTATGGATTATGCTACACCAATTGACCTTGATAGTCCCTGAGACTATGGTCCCGAGCCCTCTGGCCCAGCACCTCATTCTGTCAAGTTGTTTGGTTATAGCTATGTTGTTGTTGTTGTTATGTACCGTCGAGTCTGATCTGACTCATAGTGACCCCTCCTTGGGTTTCTGAGGCGGTATCACTGCGGAAGTAGATTGCCCCATCTTCCTTCCGAGGAGTGGCTGGTGGGTTTGAACCGCCAGCCTTCTGGTTAGCAGTCAAGTGCCTTAGGCTCCCTCCTTTGGTTATAGCTAAGAAGTTTTTATAACTTTACCCCCTGTATACTCTATTATATTCATTGATATATTCGCAGCATATATAAATACATATGTAGAAATATCCTCTGTCAAACCTTTTTATATTCATGCATGTAGTCCCATTTGCCTTCCCATTCCCGTGCAGCTTGTGTGTCTATCCATGTATCCACTCCTTGAACATGGGATAATTGTTATTTCAACTCATCTGGGTTATTGCAGGCAGAGAAGGGTAGTGTATTGCTTGCTCATCTCTCGGGCTCTCATCTACTGCATGGTTAATATAAAAATTGTTACAGAAACAAAACACATTCACAGAAACACCCATCAGTATTTTCTTCCTGCTGCTTCCCCATTTGCAGTAGTTGCTTGTCAAAAGCCAACGATTTAAGCATCATCCCAAAGTCTTAGTAGAACAAATTTTGGAGAACACATACAGTTTAATTATTGTATAAAATACAAAGCAATGGAAGCTTAACTGTTCAAACAGAAGAGCAGGCTCATCTTAGATGTCATTTCAAAGACACGGTACCATACTTTTACTGAATGAAATATTCATCCCCCCTACTGGGATTACACCCATGTAAGAATTTTATAAAGTTTTTCCAAAGGATTATTCAGCCTGAAATTTCCTTGAAAATTTTATTTCTTTATTAGATTTTGTATGCCCATTATCAATATAGGGTTCTCTTTGGTGATGAATTCTGACTGCTGGTACTCTGTTGTTGTTGTATGCCGTAGAGTCAGACCTGACTCATAGCGACCCCTCCTTGGGTTTCCGAGGCATTATCACTACAGAAGTAGATTGCCCAACCTTCCTTCCGAGGAGTGGCTGGTGGGTTTGAACTGCCAGCCTTCTGGTTAGCAGTCAAGTGCCTTAGGCACTATGCTACCAGAGCTCCCAATTTAAATCATCATATATCTAATTATGAAAAATTGATCTTAATGATCTCATCAGAATTTTTACTTTCAAAATAAATAGTAAAAATTATTATTAAGTGTCACTCTTTGGTTTGGATTTTTGATTTCACAATCAGGTTTTGCCATTTATTCTACAGTCTTTGATTATTGTAGATCTTCATTAATTAGATGGCATTTAAGATCATCATTCCAATATGGAGGGCTAAAATGGAAGAACCAGATGGGAAAGTAGTTGCTCTGGCAGCTCAGAGATGACTCACAAGAAGGTTGGCTCCTGCTGCACTTTAGATCTCACGTGCACAGGGGATTTTATAATCTGGTGGAGCTCCACATGGCTGGGGTCTGCTTCTTTTCATAGCATTTGTGAATTTCACATTTTGGGGAAATTTTGTACCCCAACCCCTAGATTTTTGGGTCCTCTGAACCCAGTTTATAGGTCTCCTGAGATTTCCTTGGTCGTTCTTAGTCCTCAGGCCTTGGCCAGTTGCTCAATAAAAAGGCTAGAAGCCATCGATGTATGGTCTCATATCTTAATGCTGTCAGCTGTCTCAGCCTCCCCTAGAATAAAGGCTAGGATTTGGTATATCTTCCATTGCACCTTCTTAGTAAGAACCATAGGGGTTTAAGCATCTAACTGAATACATAGAGATTATGACTCCTCACACCCAGTAATAATGAACATCCCCATTGCCCAAACTGTGGTAGCTAAACATTCCTTGTTCATCTTTATGTCCCAACATTAATTGGATTTCTGCCCTAGAAGTGGATTCATCCATTTCTCCAAATAGTTATGGTTTCTTTATTTGGGAAATATTTTGTCACACCAGAAAGCAGAGAGGTTGAGTGTAGAAGAAACTATCAGTCTGTACCTTAGACCTTTCAGACTCATTTTACTGTTAGTGTGAGTGTCTCCCTGGACTTCTGTGTGCTCTTACTTCCAAATCTCAGAGAACTGCCATCAGATGATGCTCAGCATGCAGGTCCAGAAAGCCAGAAATACCTAGGAGTTTACTCTTCTACCCATATGGAGGGCTCTGCTCAGTCAGTGACCGGAATATAAATTATCCCTGAGTGTTTTCCTTAATTTGAAGCAAGAGGCTTGGGCTTTCATAATACTGCAGCCATCATTGTCTCCTGCAGGTTAAGAGTGAGACTGGAATTTCACCTGAAATCACATTCTTTCTTGACTTCTTCCCTGCTGCTGACCTGTTTACCTCTTTCCATCTTGTCTCTCTTGGGAGTGCTTTCTTAATAAATGACTTGGACATGAATTCTTGTCTCACGGTTGGCTTCTTGGGACCTGGCCAGAGACATTAGAACAGTCCTAGGTATGCTAAGATCGAAAAACCAAAACCAAACTCACTGCCATTGAATCAGAATGCTGAAAGTACCATGGAGTGCTAAAAGAACTAACATATCTGTCCTGGAGGAAGTGCAGCCAGAATGTTCCTTGGAAGCAAGAATGGCCAGACTTCGTCTCACCTATTTTGGTCATGTTGTAAGAAGGGACCATTCCCTGGAGAAGGATGTCATGCTTGGTAGGGTGGAGGGTCGACGAAAGAGGGGGTGGCCTTCAACGAGATGGATTGATACAGTGGCTGCAATGATGGGCTCAAGTATAGCAAGGATTGTGGGGCTGGTGCGGGATCGGGCAGTGTTTCTTTCTGCTGTGCATGGGGTCGCTATGAGTTGGAAACGACTCGATGGCACTTAACAACAACAATACCAACCATCCCTTCCATGGTATTGTATTCTCTACTTCTCTGCTGGGTTTGATAATTCATTGCAATAGCCACACATAACTCACAGACAATACTGATAATTATGGGGTTTATTTGGGAAGTAACAGGTTACAATTCATTTTCAGGAACTCTTAGGATACAAGTCTTTAATCAGGACAGTTTCTCCTTTTCCATGGCTAAAGGCATGCTTCTCTTTGGCCCTTGGCCTTTTGGCATGGCCTCTGCCTTCCTTGGGCAAGTGTTAAAAAACTCTTTTAGCTCTGTTGATAGGTGCACCACACTCTTCCAGCAGGCCTACTGCCCAAATGCACTCAGCTTTCTCGCTCAGTGGGCTGGAAAGCCACTGCCCTGTCTCTTGTAGTCTCTCAGTTCTGCTGCCACTGTCTCTCCACTATCTCTCTGCTGTCATCTCATGGCAGGCTTTTCTTGAGATCAAGGATGTGCTCCATCCCTGGCTATTCTTTGTCTTGATGGCAATGTGATCTCCCCTTCTGACTCTAGAAAGGTTCATTTTAAACAAGGTGAAATGAAAAAGTGACCAATCCCAACATTAGGGTTCGATACATCTTATTTCCATGGTCCCACACCCACAAGAGCACCATGTATATTATTTACATTACTAACAAGCTATCCAATTTCCTTGGTGGAACACAAGAATCTTACATTTGCATAATTTCACTGAGTCATCTGGTGGGAGTCACAAAGATCATTGTGGCTAGAAGAGCCATACCAAGTAATTCACTGCACTACAATTTATTTTTACTGCCACAGGCTTCTACCTTCCATAAAATGTCATCACTCTAATGATTGATTTTTTTTTTACTTGAGCTCTGCTTTTCAGAGGATGAAGGCTACGACATTTATTGATTATTTCCTTGGAGGCCATAAAAAATGCTAAGAAACAGAATTCTAAAGAAATTTCTAAAGGAAAATAAATATTGAGTGTTGGATACTACTCACAAATTACTCAAATGTTAAGACAAAGTGCCTAATTTCAGAGGTATGCCTTAATTTACTGCATCCTTCTCAAATTTGGAATACTCTATACGTGTATATTTTACTTCCAAATTCCCGAAACAGTAGCAAAAGAAAACAAAAATCAAACTTAGTGTCTAAATAGTTGTGGGTAACATGGTGGTGCAGATTAATACAGCATTACAAAACAACAACTTAAATAGAAGATCCAAATATAAAAATGAAAAGAACAAAGATATACTAAGACTATGTAAATAAAATGATACAGAAATAAGAAATGAAAGAGTGCTCCACAATATCAGAGAGACAAATAAAAACTAACAAGATATTTTATTTTGTTCAATATCAACTCTGTCACAAGGATAAAAATAGTAAAATACTAAGAAAAGCTGGTATTGAAAAAAGGTATATCTGACCAAGATTAGCCAATTTTTATGTAAAGAATATTCTTTACATAATATGAACCTAAAAATTTTAGAAATGAAAAATTAACAAAACCAATCATTTTGTAATTTTACCATAGTTTTCTCAGAAACTGGAAAATTAAAGTAGACCAAAATAAGGCTATAAATGACTTAAAATTAACAAACTTTGTTTATTATAAAACTTGATTAAAGAAAGTCAGTGACTTCCAAAAGTAGTTGGAATTACAATGTTACATTCTGATTATATAAAATAAATTAGTAGTTAATAAAATAGTAAAAAACATTGTTACAAATTAAATAGCCTTGCAAATAATTTAAGCTAATTGAAAAAAAAAAATTCCCCTAAATCTATTCAGACATTAACAAAATGAGAGTATGCTTTTAAGGATGTAAAGTGATACTGAGAAAACAATTATGAAACTTTATTCCTTAATAAAGACATATGGAAAATAAAACAAACATTCTTTTCAGGTGGGAAAATTATCTCAAAGAAATAGGATGTAAAAATTAATGAAGACAATGGAAGAAGTTTATGAAGCAGAAGGGATAGGCAAAACCAATATACAATCAATATTTGCCAATGAATTTGAAAATACAGATGAAATGCGTAATTCCCTAGAAAGAAATAAAATGATTAAAAATTGACTCAAGAGGCGGGGCAAGATGGCGGACTAGGCAGAAGGATTGCACAGACCCTCTTCAACAAAGAAAAGGGAAACCAGTTAACACAGACACAGAAGATAATCTTGGACCCCTGAGCCTTGAAGGAAAG
>NW_006921613.1:14525087-14537215 GCF_000298275.1 Orycteropus afer afer | reverse complement strand
TCAGCACAGAAAATAATATGGAACAAAGAAACCAGGGACACCATGAAAAAATACATAACAAAATGACAGCAACAAATTCAAACTTATCAAAAATTGACTCAAAAAAAAGGCTAGAAATTTTTGACAGGATGTCTCATGTGTGTAATGCAATAATGTCATGCCTGATCCAAGCTCAGCTGACATCTGTGTAGTCTTATGGATGCTACACAGTGAAGGGCAGTGTGAATTACCTGCCCACTTTGTGTGCTGTGGATCCGTGGTCTACCCTTGGACTGGTGGAGATGTGAGTTGGCATACAGACTTTGGTCATACACATCTAGAATGGTACAAAACTTTGTTAGGAAAGAGAAGCTGTGACTTCTACATGTCAAGGTGATGCAGATATACTTTGGCTCTCACTCCAGGCAGCTTTTCACACCTCATGTGGGTGAAGGGGCAAAAGAAACCATACACCTATAGCTATTTGTCCTTTAGAGGAGGTGAAGATGCTGTATTTCCTGAATTATAGACTTTTGTAAAGCTAAATAAACACAGTATCAAATGCCAGCAGGGTTACCCATGCTGGACAGGTTTCAGTGGAGCTTCCAGACTAAGTCAGACTAAGGGAGACTCGGAAGAAGGAAGAGGCCATCCACTTCTTAAAGAATTTGCCATTGAAAACCTTATGAATAACAGTGAAACACTGATATATTACTGGAAAACTTCATGAATAGCCATGAAACGTTGTCCAATATAGTATCAGAAGATGAGCCCCTCAGGTCAGAAGGCACTCAAAATATGACTATGAAAGAGCTGCCTCCTCAGAGTGGAGCTGACTTTAATGATGTGGATAGAGTAGAGCTTTCAGGACCTCTATTTGCTGATGTGGCACAAAACAAGAAGAAATAGCTGCAAACATCCATTAATAATTGGAACATGGAATGTATGGAGTATGAATCTAGGAAAATTGGAAGTTGTCACATATGAAATGGAACACATAAAGATTGATATCCTAGGCATTAGTCAGCTGAAATGGACTGGTTTTGGCCATTTTGAATCAGAACCGTATGATCTACTACACCGTGAATGACAAATTGAAGAGGAATGGCATGGCATTCATCATCACAAAGAATGTTTCATGATCTATCCTGAAGTACAATGCTGTCAGTGATAAGATAATATCCATACACCTACAAGGAAGGCCAGTTAATACTACTATTATTCAAAATTACACACCAAACCACCAAAGCCAAAGATGAGGAAATTAAAGATTTTTACTAACTTCTGAAGTCTGAAATTGAGCAAACAAGCAATCAAGATGTACTGATTATCACTGATATCTGGAATGCAAAAGTTGGAAACAAAAAAGAAGAATCACCGGCAGTTGGAAAATTTGGTGTTGGTGATAGAAATAATGCTGGAGATTGCATGATAGAATCTTGCAAGACCAACAACTTATTCATTGTGAATACCTTTTTTCAGCAACACAAATGGTGGCTATACATGTGGACCTTGCCAGATGGAGTGCACCGGAATCATATTGACTACCTCAAGTCAATAGTCAAGAGGTGATGGAGAAGCTCAATATGTTCAGTCAAAACAAGGCCAGGAGCTAATTATGGAACAGACCATTAACTGCTCATCTGCAAGTTCAAGTTGAAGTTGAAGACAATTAAAACAAGTCCATGAGAGCCAAAATATGACCTTGATGATATCCCTTCTAAATTTAGAGACCATTTAAAGAATAGATTTGATGCACTGAACACCAATGACCAAAAACCAGAAGAATTGTGGGATGAAATCAAGAAAATCATTCATGAAGAAAGCAAGAGGTCATTAAAAAGACAGGAAAGTAAGAAAGACCAAAATGAATGTCAGAAAAGACTCTGAAACTTTCTCTTGAGGGGAGAGTAGCTAAAGCAAATGGAAGAAATGACAAGATAAAAGAGCTGAACAGAAGATTTCAAAGAGCAGCTCGAGAAGACAAAGTCAATTATTATAATGAAATGTGCAAACACCTGGAGTTAGAAAACCAAAGAGAAAGAACACACTTGGCATTTCTCAGCTGAAAGGGGTGAAGAAAAATTTAAGCCTCGAGTTTCAATACGGAAATATTCTATGGGCAATATATTGAATGATGCAGGAAACATCAAAGGAAGGTGGAAGGAATACATAGAGTCTCTGTACCAAAAAGAACTGGTCGATGATCATCCATTTCAGAAGGTGGCATATATTCAAGAACCAATGGTATTGAAGGAAGAAGTCAAAGCTGCACTGAAGGAAGTGGCGAAAAACAAGTTTCCAGGAATTGACGGATTACCCATTGAGATGTTTCAAGAAATTGATGCTGCACCGGAGGCACTCATTTGGCTGTGCCAAGAGATTTGGATGACAGCTACATGGCCAACTGACTGGAAGAGATCCATATTTCTGTCCATTCCAAAGAAAGGTGATCACACAGAATGTGGAAATTATCGAACAATATTACTAATATCACATGCAAGTAAAGTCTTACTGAAGAGAATTCAAAAATGGTTGCAGCAGTATATTGACAGAGAACTTCCAGAAATGCAAGCTGGATTCAGACGAGGATGTGGAATGAGAAATATCATTGCTGATGTCAGATGGATCTTGGCTGTAAGCAAAGAATACCAAAAAGATGATTACTTGTTTTATTGACTATGCAAAAGCATTTGGTTGTGTATATCCTAACAAATTATGGATGACCTTGAGAAGAATGGGTATTCCAGAACACTTAATTGTACTCATGAGGAACCTGTACATAGACCTAGAGGCTGTCGTTCAAACAGAACAAGGGGACACTGCATGGTTTAAAATCAGAAAGGGATAAATCAGCGTTGTATCCTTTCACCATTTATTCAATTTGTGTGATGAGCAAATAATCTGAGATGTCTGGACTGTATGAAGAAGAACATGGCATCAGGATTGGAGGAAGACTCATTAACAACCTGCAATATGCTGATGATATAACTTTGCTTGCTGAAAGTGAGGATGACTTGAAGCACTTACCAATGAAGATTACAGACTACAGTCTACAGTATGGATTGCAACTCAATATAAAGAAAACAAAAATCTTCACAAATGGACTAATAAGCAGCATCACAATAAATGGAGAAAAGATTGAAGTTTTCAAAGAGTTCAGATTACTTGGTTCTACAATCAACACTAATGGAAGCAGCAGTCAAGATATCAGATGACATGTTGCATTGGGGAAATCTGTTGCAAAAGACCTCTTTCAAGTGCTGAAGAGCAAAGATGTTTCCTTGAGTACTAAGGTGTGCCTGACATAAACCATAATATTTTTAATCACCTCATAAGCGTGTGAGGGCTTGACAACGAATAAGGAAGACTGAAGAAGAGTTGATGCTTTTGAGTTGTAGTGTTGGCAAAGAATACCAAATATACCGTGGACTGCCAGAAAAACTAGCAAATCTGTCCTGGAAGAAGTGCAGCCAGAATGTTCCTTGGAAGTAAGAATGTCCAGACTTCATCTCACCTACTTTGGTCATGTTGCAAGAAAGGACCATTTCCCGGAGAAGGACAACATGCTTGGTAAAGTGGAGGGTCAACGAAAAGGGGAAAGGCCCTCAACAAGATGGATTGACACAGTGGCTGCAATGATGGGCTAAGGTATAGCAGGGATCATGGGGCTGGCACAGGACCAGGCAGTGTTTTGTTCTGTTGCATATAGGGTTGCTATGAGTCAGAGATGACTTGATGGCACCTAACAACAGCAAGTAAATACAGTATTAGATAAATACTTTGAATTTTTTGTTGATTCTAGGTATTTTCAGTATTGGTAAGCCTGCTGAAATGAAGGAAAAACATTTTTTGGAGGTAATATGGATTTTAATACAATTATGTAGATACATTTTTTCCAAGTGTACTTTGGTGGTAGGATTGGTGGAGTATATCCCATTTCTTCAGGTTCATGCAGTTGTACAGTCTCTACCAGGTAGTAGCACGTACTACCTTTGGGATAACATCTTCCCAAGAAACCTGAGAGGATGAAGCTATTGGTGGGTGATACGTGTCCCACAGATCATGAAAAAGTTAAAGCTATTGTTTCTCCAAGTTTGCCTGAAGATTAGAATCTGTAGAAACTGCTAACATTATTAGTAGTTAATGATCTACCTATAAAAAAAGACTGAGGCCTAGATGATTTCAGTAATCACATCTAAAGAACATTCAAGGAATAGGTATTTTTCTGTTATTTACATAACTCTGGAGCATAGAAGAAAACAGAAATATTCCCAATTTGTTTAGTAGATTTGTTGTAATATTTTTGCCTAAAGGGGACACATTAGCACAAAAAAGAAAACTATAGGCCAACCTCACTTTTGATGAGAGGTTTAGAAGTCCTATGTAATACTAGCAAATATTGTTAGTATTTAAAACCAAAAATATATTCTCTTTGACCAGCAGTTAGTTAATTCTATAGAAATAGCTGTACATTATATATAAAGATACATAGGCAAATAATTCATGGTTGATGTTCTAAGGAGTGTACTTACCTGGTGTAAATGTTTACCTTGTAGGCCTGTCTATTGTTTGGCTAGAAGCCATGGGAGTTAGTTCAATTCCAGGCTGGAAGGGAACTAGGGGTCTTAGTCTCAGGGGTTTCACCAGTCTCTATTAGACCGGTAAGCCTGCTCTTTTTTGATTTTGAGTTTTGTTGCACATTTTTTTCTTCAACTCTATCCAGGATCTCCTATTTTGAGCCCTTCTTGAGTGGTTGACAGTGGTAGCTGGGCACCATCTAGTCCTTCTGGTCTCAGGGTCATGTAGGCTGAGGTTCCTGTGGTCCTCTAGTACCTTGCACTAATAATTTCCATGAGTGGAAGATTCAGAATTTTGTCCTGGCTTTGCAACTTTGTACAAATATCTGTTCCTAAAGTGTTCTGATTCACGAGGGTTTCATGAAAAACAATGGAGAGTTATATATTCAAGTCTTTTTTAGAGTGCAATATAATATAAAGCTGTTAAAGAGCAGAATATCCAGGGACAGTAAAAATTATGAGCTTAAACTATGACAGTTTTATAGGTTTACCTCAAATCTCAATAATATCAAGCCTAAGGTCAGTAATACCTAATAGAGCAGTGTTGACACATTAGTAAGTACTGTAAGTATGGATTATACTATATATTGAGCAGGTAATTGGAGAAGCTAGACTATAGGGAGAATAATGTGGCATTAGGATTCGAGGAAGACTTATTAACAACCTACAATATACAGATGGCACAACCTTGCTTGCCAAAAGTGAAGAAGACTTAAGCACTTACTGATCATATGAATCACACCTCAACATAAAGAAGACAAAAATCCTCACAACTGGACCAATAAGTAACATCATGTGAAATGGAGGAGAGATTGAAGTTGTCAAGGATTTCATTTTACTTGTATCCACAACCAACGCCCGTGGAAGCAGCAGTCAAGAAATCAAAGACATATTGCATTGGGCAAATGTACTGCAAAAGACCTCTTTAAAGTTGTTTCTTTTTTAAAGTGTTAAAAAGCACATTGAAGACTAAGGTGTGCCTGATCCAAGTCATAGTATTTTCAATCACCTCATGTGCATGCAAAAGCTGGACAATGAATAAGAAAGAATTATACTGAAGAAGAATTACAGTGTGGGCAAAAAATATTGAATATATAGACGAATCTGTCTTGGAAGAAATATAGCCAGAATGTTCATTAGAAGGGAGGATGGCAAGACTTTGTCTCATGTACTTCGAGCAAGTTATCAGAAAGACTAGTTCCTGGAGAAGGATATGATGGCTGGTAAAGTAGAAGGTCAGTGAATAAAAAGATCCTCAAAGAGATGGTGTGATACAGGGACTGCAATGATAGGCTCAAACACAACAACAATTTTGAGGATGCTGCAGTACTGGACAATGTTTTGTTCTGTTGTGCATAGAGTTACTATGAGTTAGAACTGACTTGATGGCACCCAACGACAACAACAACAACAACAAGTATTAACGATCACATTATGCTGCCTTTATATACTTTGGTTATATATCATATTAATTTATATGCTTTTAACTTTCATCTAGTCCATCTCACCAAAAGAGAATTGATTTAAATCTGGTTCAGAGCAGCTAATGATATTCTCGAAGACCATTCTCTAAAGGTATATTTTTCTGATTATGGTTTTTCAAGGTCTAGCAAAACACCACTTTTTTTTTTTGTCCCACATCCCACCTAACTTCAGAATGTCCCCTGAATCCTGCACACATGTACTTTCATATCTGAGCCTACAGCATGTCTGCAGTACTTTTTTTTTTTTTTTCTTTTTAAAACTTTTTATTGTGATTTGGGTGAAAGTTTACAGAGCAAAGTCACTTTCCATACAGCTTCACATACACTTTGTCTCATGACACTGACTGCAATTTCCCACAATGCAACAGCTTTCTTCCTGCTTCCTCCTCATAGTTATCTCTTTCCTGTGTCCTTCCCTCCAATGCACTTTTGCCCCCTGTGCTGTCTCCCTATGCACACACAGCCCTTCTATTCTCCCATAATTGATCTCTCCAAGGAGTATATCTACCTAATGTAAATGTTCAGCTCATATGCCTGTCTTTTGTATGGTTGGAAGCCACAGGAGTGGGCACAATTCCAGACCTGAAGGAGAAGCCTCGGCGAATGGGCTCTAGCTTATGGCACACTTGAGCCCTGCATGTGGCCAGGTCGTTGTTCAATAGCCTGCCATGCCCTGTTGATCTTGGGACTTTCAGCGGACTTGAATCAATGGCCTGCTGTGTTGTTTGGCAACATTGGGACTGTGCCTTTTTACTTGTCAACCTTGGGTTTGTTAGCCTCAGCAGCCAGCAGCTGAGTAAAGAAACACCTCCAGTTTCATTGGGCCAGAAGCAGGAGGCAGAGGTGAAGCCCAAGGTTGAGGGGTTTTCACTGAGCCCGTAGAGCCTAGCACTTTGAACTTAGGCTTAAAGCCTCCAAACTGTAAGAGAATAAACTGTTTCTTCAAGCCATCCCATTTGTAGTGTATACTTGCCAGAGTGGTACTAGGTAACCAGAACAGTGTCACAGTCTCAGGGGTTCCACCAGGCTCTATCAGACCAGCAAAACTGGTCTCTCTCTCTCTCTTTTTTTTTTTTTATGATTTTGAGTTTTGTTCCACATTGTTCTCCCACTCTATCCAGAATCTCCTACATAGATCCCCCTCTGAGTAGTTGACAGTGGTAGCCAGGCACCATCAAGTTCTTCTGGTCTCATTGTCATATATGCTGAGGACTGCATGGTGTACCAGTCCCTTGAACTAATTGTTTCCATGCGCCTTTTGTTTTCTTCACTCTTCTTTGCTCTGGATGAGGAGAGATCCATCATTGCATCTAGATGGCAGCTTGCTAGCTTTTAAGATCCCAGACGCTGCTCGCCAAAGTACGGCATGGAACAATGTTTTTGTGTAGTATGTTATGCCAATTGAGCTTGATGTCCCCTGCAACCATGGTTCCGAGCCCCACAGTTCCAACTACTCACTCAATCCAGGTAGCTGGCTGTGGCCAAGAAGTGGCTACAACCTTGTCCCTTGTCACCTCTATTATATACCTAGAAATTCTTACAGAACATATGAATACACTTGTAGAAACATTGTCTGCCAACCCTATACATGATCATGGGCACACTCCTCCATACATAGACATACCTAATTGTTCAGCCTGTCCACCTATCTACCCACCTACATATCAATGTTTGTCATCACTGACAATGCAGTACTGTATGTGCAAAAGGGCTCATCTTTGTTGTCTGTACCCACCCCCCATGTACTTCTCTATGTCTTTCTCCTCCTCAATCCACTGTGTTGATCACTCATATTCGGTACATTGCCCTTCCCTTCACCCAAATCAATATTTGTCTCTACCTATCTGGCAGTGTTTCCTCCCCACCCCTCCCACCGCTGTTGGTTAACAAAGAATTTTTTTCCATAGATAAACCTTTCCTTGACTTTTTACAGTAATGGACTAATAAATATTTGTCCTTCTGTGATCGATTTATTTCACTCAGAATAATATCCTCCAAGCTCATCCATGTTATGCAGTGTTTTGCAGATTCTATGTCATTCTTTAGGGTTGCATGGTATTCCATTGTGTGTATGTACCACAGTTTGGTTATCCATTCTTCTGTTGATGGACACCTAGGTTGTTTCCTTCTTTTGGCTAGTGCTGCGATGAACCTGGGTTTGCATATATCTATGCTTGTCCTGGATCTCACTTCTTTAGGATATATATCTAGTAATGGAATATATACCTGTTGTTGTTGTTGTTATGTGCCGTCAAGTCAGACTCCACTCATAGTGACTCCTCCTTGGGTTGCCAAGACAGTATCACTATGGAAGTGGATTGCCCAACCTTTCTTCAGAGGAGTGGCTGGTGGGTTAAATGGTGTTAGAAATTAGAAATTCCAGCTTTTTAAAGGGATCACCATACTGCTTTCCACAGTGGTTGTATCATTTGACAGTCCCATCAGCAGTGTATGAGAGTTCCAATGTCTCCACATCCTTGCCAGCATTTGTTATTTTCTGTCTTGTTGAATTTTGCTATTAGTGCTGGAGCAACATGTATTCTCATTGTTTTGATTTGCATCTTTCTAATGGCTAATGATCATGAACATTTCTTCATGTGTTTGTTGGCTGCCTGAATATCCTCTTTGGTAAAGTGTCTATTCATATCTTCTGCCCATTTTTAATTGGATTATTTGTCTTTTTGTTGTTGAGGTGTTGGGCTTTTCAATAAATTTTAGAGATAAATTCCTTGTCAAATATGTCATTGCAGAGTATTTTTTCCTAGTCTGTAGGTTCTCATTTTACTCTTTTGGAGAATTCTCTGGAAGCACATAAAAATTTAAGTTTTAGAAGGTCCCATTCATCTAGTTTATTTTCTGCTGTTTGTGCATTTTGGGTTATGCTTGATAGTCTATTTATGCCATATATCACGGCCCCTAAATTTGCCCCTAGTTTTCCCTTGAGGAACTTTATAGCTTTCATTTTCACATTTAAGTCTTTGATCCATTTGGAGTTAGTTTTTGTGTATGGTGTGAGGTACAGATCTTGTTTCTTTTCTACAAATAGATATCAAGTTTTGCCAGCACAATTTGTTAAACAGATAATCTCTTCCCCATTTAGTGGATTTCAGCCCTTTGTGAAGATTGTCTGACCATAGGTTGATGGATCTATTTCTGGGTTCTCAATTCTATTCCATGGTCTAGGTATTTGTTGTTGTACCAATACCAGGCAGTTTTGACTACTGTGGCTGTATAGTAGGTTTTGAGATCCGGGAGTGTGAGACCTCCTACTTTGTTCTTCTTCTTCAATAGTACTTTGCTTATCTGAGGTCTCTTTCCTTTCCATGTAAAGTTAATGACTGGATTTTCCATGTTTTTAAAGACTGTTGATGGGATCTGGATTGGGATTGCATTGAATGTATAGATTGCTTTGGGCAGAACTGACATTGTCACAATTTTCAATCTTCCTATCCATGAGCATGGTGTGTTCTTCCATTTATGCAGATTTCTTATGGTTCCTCAAAGTAGTCTTTTGTAATTTTTTCCATAGTCATACTGCTTTGGAAACCCAAGGAGGGGTCGCTTTGAGTTGAGATTGACTCCACGGGAGTGAGTTTGGTCCAGTCCTTGTGTCTTATGGTGGTTTTTGTCTTAAAGTCAATTTTATCAGAAATTAGTATTTCCACTCCTGATCTTTGTTGGTTGCCATTTGCTCAATATATCTTTTTACAACCTTTGATTTTAATCTATTTTTGTCTTTATCTCTAAGATGTGTCTTTTGTAGACAGCAGATTGATGGGTTATGTTTTCTTATCCAATCTGCAACTCTCCATCTCTTGAATGGTTCATTTAATCCATTTATGTTCATGTAATTATTGCAAGTATGATATTGTTACTGTCATTTTGTTATGTGTTTTTCATGGTGTTCCTGGTTTCTTTGTTCCATATGATTTTCTGTGGTGACCTCACTGTGTTTATGAATCATGTTACCATTTCCTTCATTGCTGTCATTTTAGTATTTGCTAAATATTTATGTTTGTCCTCTCTTTTATTCTGGTGAGAAGGTTTATCATTTTTCTTTGAGGTTACCCTGTGATTTATAATTTTCTTCCCAAGTTTAGAACAGTCCATTAGATCTTGCAACTCTCTTAACTTCCTCACCAATTAGAAGTTCTGTAGCTACACTATTTTTTCCCATCTTTTTGGTTTGTAGTTGTCCTCATTTGACAACTGATGTCTCTAATTCCCTGCTTACAATCTTGTAAGCTTATTTACTTTGGATACTTCCATAACTGGGTTGGTTTCTGTGTTATGTCATTATGTATATTAATGGTCAGTTGTTGTTTGCTATTATTGGTTCTCTGTTCAAAGGACTCTCTTTAGTATCTCTTGTTAGATTGGCTTGATTTTAACAAATTCTCTTAATTTCTGCTTATCTGGAAATCTCATTTCACCATCATATTTGAGGGACAATTTTGCTGGGTATATAATTATTGGTTAGAAAATGTTCTCTTTCAGGGTTTTATACATATCACCCTATTGCCATCTCACTTCCATGGTTTCTGCTGAGAAATCAGAGCTTATTCTTATTCATTGTTCTTTGTAGGTAACTTTTCATTTTTTCCCATGCTGCTTTCAGGATCCTTTCTTTGTCTTTGGTTTTGATGAGTTTGATGATGATATGTCTTGGTAATTTTCTTTTGGCATCTATCCTGTTTGGGGTTCATTGGACTTCCTGAATGGATATATTCTCATCTTTCTTCATCAGGCAAGTTCTCTTCCAACAAATCTTAGACAATTTGCTCAGTGGTTTTATTTGTCTCTTCCTATTCTGGAATTCCCATTACACATAGGTTATTCCTTTTGATGGTATCCCACATGAACATTAGGCTATTTTTATTTTGTTTTGATCTTTTTTTCTGATTGATCCCTTTCCAAAGAAGTATTCAGGTATTTGTCTTCAATCTCATTAATTCTGCATTCCATTGATTCAAATTCTACTTCTTTGCCCTTTCAATGTATTATTTATTTCTGAAAATTTAGTATTAATCTTCTGGATTTCTATCCATAGATTTTGTATCATTTCTAATTTTTCATTTATTTTTGTCATTTTGTTCTTGTATTTTATTCTGAAATTGTTCTAGGATTTTGTCTGTGTCTTCCTTAATTTTGTCAGTGTTTTCCTTGATCTGTCTCTCAATTCATTGAAGATACCTAAATACAGTTCTTTTGAATTCCTTATCAGGGTGTTTCAATTCTGCTTTTTCCTCAGGGATGTGTTATGGGTCTGTATCCTACTCCCTTGTTTCTACTGCTTTATCTTGCTTCTTTGTGTGGCTTGTGATGGTCTATTTTCTCCAAGACGTTGCAACTTTGCTGTATTTATATTTAATTGGTGATTATGTGTTAGAGTGATTTGCCTGAAATTTTTGTTTTCTTTGGATGTATCTGAGTAAGGAGGGTACTGTGGTCCTCTATTCACTAATTGGCAGCACTTATGCATTCACCATCTGTCTTCTTGTGGGTGTGATAGAGAATGAGAGGGGCTGCACAGATCTCTGTTAGCTGTTTGTGCAGAGCAGTTAAGGGTGACTCAGGTCTTATTAGTGGTTGTGTATCATTGGCCAGTTGGTGCAGAAGGAAGTGGTGGATCTCATTCAGTAAGTGGAACTGCAGGAGGTGTGAGTGTGTTTGGGTCATATGGGCATGGTTGCTGTCTCCCACTCAGTTAGATGAAAATAACAATAAAAAAACCATCAAAAAGGTAAAATCAAGAGGACAAAAACACACAGCACATAAACATACAGGAACAGTCACCAAAAAGAAAAAAAGAAGGCAGAAACGCAATAAATAAGAGAAAATATTTAAAGAAATATTTTAAAAAGCCAAAAGAAATATGAGCAGAAAAAGGGGGGAGGACCCAGATATTATTATCTGGGGAGGGGGTAATAAGAGAAAAGAAGTAAAGTAGGAGAATAGTGAAGAAAAAAAATGAGAAAAATGCAAAAAGAGAAACAAGGAATGGGAAGAACCATAAGAAAGAAAAAAATGGGAACCAGGAAAAGGGAAGAGAGAAAAAGCCAAAAGCTAGAACTTGGGAAGGGAA
>NW_006921613.1:14512711-14524987 GCF_000298275.1 Orycteropus afer afer | reverse complement strand
AAAAAAAAAAAAAATTTTAAAACAGACAAAAAATAGCTAATAAAAAAATTAATAAAGAAAAAAAAAATCTGTGTGGAGCAAGGCAGGGCCCCCAGGCTCCATCAGAGCACAAACACTGAGATGGAATTCCTGCTGACCCAGAAGGTGGGTTGGAGTGAGGGATGGCTGCACCTCCATTCACCAAGAGAGTGTGGGGTATAAGAGGAACAAGGGGAATATCACACTTTTCTAGTCCTCAGTGTCTGGTATGTCCTTGCAGTAGCCTGCAAGTGGAGCCTGTTCTTAGGTCCCTGGAATCTGAGAGAATGCTGTTGCTTTAACTATCCAAAATGGTCAAACTGCTTGTGAACATTCACAATGGTGCACCCTCCAGACAGCCAAAAGTCCACAGCTCAGCCTGTCTTCCTCTTTGCTGCTTTCCCTTTTATTCACCAGCTACCAGTACAGTTCTCTGTGCAGCTCTTGGCTAGCAGGGCTGATTTTTAGGTTAATTCTTAGGTCCTAACACCACTTGGCAATATCCAAGCTGTCCGTGCCACCAGGATCACTGGCAGTCTATAGCTCTGTATGTCTCCTTTCTTGGTGTTTTTATGCATGTTCTTCTACTAGTTGGAGTTTGGTCCAGTTCTGTATCCTTCCTTTCAAAGCTCAGAGCTCCAGGATTATCTTCTGTATCTGTGTTAATTGTTCCTCTTTTCTTTGTTGAAGAGAGTCTGTGTAGTTTGTCTGCCCATTCCTCCATCTTCTGTCTGCTACCAAAACATCTCTTGATAATTACATAATTAAACTGTGATTCTCCCAAAAAACAAACCCAGTGCAACTGAGTCAATTCTGACTCAGCAATTCTATAGGACAGAGTAGAACTGCCCCATAGGGTTTCCATGGTTGTAAATCTTTACGGAAGCAGATTGCATCATCTTTCTCCTGTGGAGCGACTGATGGGTTCGAGCTGCTGACCTTTTGGTTCACAGCCAAATACTTCCAATGTTGAAATAGTGGAACATTACTTGGATAACTGAAAAATGTCACTATCTATAATCTAGAGTTAAACTAGGATCAACAGAATGTAGTCTGACAAAACACACAACAAATGAGAAAGTTGCCTTTGAGTCTACTATGACACATGGTGAAAGCATGTGTTTCACAGAACTATGCCTAGGGTTTCCATGACTGTGACCTTACAGAAGTAGATCACCAAGCCTTCTTCCAAAACATGTGTGGATAGATTTGGACCACCAACCTTTTGGTTAATAACCAAGTGCTTAACTCTTTTCACCACCCAGGGACTCCTGAAAAACATAGGGACAGAACAAACTATCAGCTATACGGTGCTGACAATTCATGCTAGAAAGAGTCCATGAGCAAAGTCAACTTTTTAGGGAGTGTATATACTTGTTGTATTATCATTTCAACTCCAAACTAGTGTTTTGAAATAGCTCCTGTGCCATTGCTACAGGAATTACTGAGTGTGAGAGGTATAGCTAGTAACGGGTTACAAGTCTGAGCCTCTGACACTGATGAGGTTCAAGTGGGAAATAGAAGCCAGATATAAAACAGCCAGACATAAAACTGTAACCCTTACAATGGTACTAAAGAATAAAAATGGTTAGTTAGACTTTTATGAAAAGAATGCCAGGACCAGTAAAGTTTACCATATACAGGAATCCCCCACTTTTTGAAAGTTTGCTTTAAGCCATTTCACTATCGTGAAATACTTACATTAGTACCTGTTTTCCCTAATTGAAAGAAATTCAAAGAGGATTTTCACATTTTACAAAAAAAGGTGAAAAGCCAAACTAGATTTCAGCATTTGTTTTCAATGAGCTGTTCAAGAGGCAGTGTGTACCCCAAATATTGAGAGTGAACTCACGGAGCTCTTGCCTTAGGAACTACACTCAGCATCGCAACATTAAACCACCATAGCTTTCAACTATGTCTGTGAACACCACATGTTAATGTTATTTTAGGTTTTATGTGCTATTTGGTAGGTTATTTTTGTGTCTGGGAACACTCAGGAATTTAAATTAATGGTAATTGCTTCTTTGCTTTACACCATTTTGGCTTTCAAACGGTTTCACAGGAATGCTCTACTTTCAGATAGTGGGGGGATCCTGTAGTTGATTCTATGATTAGAGAAAATTTACTGTTTCAGTTTGTCTCTCCTTCATCTGATCAGAATGATCTGTGTGATCCAAGAGATAATCTCCTCCTATCCCCTCATTTTAAAGAGTAAATAAAAGAAAACAGGTTTAACTTGTTAAAGTAACCTATCCCATCCTTAATGAGATAAACCTCAGATCTAGGTTTCTTAATTTCTAGCCCATTTCTCTTCACACTGGATAAGACTACCCTAAGCTCCACTTTGAACAAATCTAAAAATTGATTTTATGACTGTGCATGGAGGTACCATTTTTATGTACCTTAGATGCTGGCTTGATCTCGGCACTGCAGGCAGGAGATTAGTTTAGAGTTATCGTTTATTTGGTGAAACTAGCAGATCTGGTGCTTATTAAACAGGGCAACTGAAGTTTTCATGTTAGAAAGTTTCAGCTTTTCAATAATATCAATATGTATTTTAAGTGTTTATATAATAAATCCTCATGTATTATAATGAAATGTGGATACAACTTGGTAATACAATCAATGGCTCAATATTTGAAAGATTTGATTATTCCCGATAGTCTAATAACAATGCACTCCAACATTACTCATACTGAGAGCTGCCCACAAGGAAGTAGCTCTTCTATCATTATCCTGATTCTTGTCAGAATTAAAATCTCCAATTCTGTTTTCGTATCAGTGTACCAAAATGATCATAGAAGGTATATCTATAAATGACTGGCCATATAAACTTCGAGACAGTGATGCCAACTGCTGTTTAACCCAAAATGTTTGATGACTGCTTCAAGTGCCGGGATTGGTGGTCAGAGTAGAGTGATGAACAAGACAGACCCTGGCCTGCCCTCCAGGTATGTGATTTAGTACAGGGATTATGTTCATCATTAGAGTAATTCCTGTTTAACTACAGTGGTGACAAGAGCTATAAACGATAAGCACAAGGGTAGTGGTGGTGATGATGGTGGCATATATTTAAGTGATAAAACCTTAGTGGGGGTTAGAGAAAGACAGTAGTAAAGGTATCTGAGAAATTGGTAAAAACTCATAGCCCTTATCTGATCTGTCAGTAAATTCTGGGGCTTCTACATTAAAACTCTATCTTTAATCCAACCATTTCATTACTTGCATTGGTATTGATGGGAGCTCTGGTAGCATAGTGCCTAAGGCACTTGACTGCGAACCGGAAGGCTGACAGTTCTAATCCACCAGCCACTCCTCAGAAGGAAGGTTGGACAATCTATTTCCATAGTGATACTGCTGTGGAAACCCAAGGAGGGGTTGCTATGAGTTGGGTCCGAGTCGACGGCACATAACAACAACAACAACAACAACATTGGTATTGATGTGGTGGACGTTCAAGCTTGGTGTATCTTCTCATCATCTTCTCAGCACCTGTACTATTTCATTGGCCCCTTAACTAGCTTCTTTCTTCCACTATTGTCCCCTTACTGTCTATTCTCATCATAGCAGCCAGAGTCATTTTAAAAAAAAATGATCCAGATGACATTAGTCCTTTTTTCCAAACACTCCAATGGCTTCCCACCCCAGAGCACAATTCAGAGTTCTAATGATGGCTTATAAGCCATCTTTCCAACCTCATGTGCTCTGCTCCCTTGCTCTGCTCCAGTCACACTGGCCTCTTTGGTGGGCTTTCATATCCATCTAGAGTCTCTGCATTTGCTGTTACAGCCTCCTGGAGTGTCTTACCAAGATGACTGACTTACTTCATACCCTTCATGTCTCTGTCAGATGTGACTTTTTTTTTTTTTTTTTTAGCAAGGTCTTCCCTGATCACTCAGCAAAAAAATGACAAAATTCTTTCTCTCAGTCACTCCCTATCCCTCCATCCTGTTATTTTTCTCTTTATAAGTTATCACCATATGTCAAATTTTCACTTACTTTGCTATTACCTACCTTTCCTTATTAGAAACAAATGCCACGAGAACAGATTTTTTTTTAATCAAAAAGTCCCTAAACCAGAGATTGGTTACTATGCACTGGGCACTGACTATTACATTAATGAAATGGAACAGGATTGGGGCAAGTAGGAAGATCTTTAGAAGCCAAAGCAACTGCAAAATGTAGAAAGGAGCTTTTGTGGTTGGAGGAGTTGAAAAAAGACCTCACTGTGAAGGGAGAGCTGAAGCCAAGGGCAAATGGCAAAGAACAAGAAGGAGTAGGTAACACCAACTCAGGTGGGCTGCAGAGAGCAAATTATGACAATACTCTATACCTAAGAGAGACAGGTAACCATTGAACATTTTAAAACAGGAGTGTGATGATCCATGTACAGAATGTATAGACAACTCTGTGTGTGGAGAATGGGTTGAGGCATGACAAGTTTGGAGCCCACTGCATTGGTGCAGTAGTTAAGCACTAGTCTGCTAACTGAAAAGTTAGAGGTTCTAACTCGCCAGCTGCTCCACAAGAGAAAGAAGTGCCAGTCTCTTTCCCTAAGGATTACAGCCTTGGAAACTCAATGGGGAAATTCTACTCTGTCCTATAGGGTTGCTATGACTCGGAATTGACTCAACAAACACAGATTTTGGCAGTGATCTGGATGGGAGATGATGTGACCTGCATAAGTGGAGTAGGATTGGCGATAGGGGTGGTGGGGACAGAGGGAAGGGAGACAAAGTAAGAGTTGTTTGAGGAAACTGTCAAGCCTTTCTTTGAGGGAGCAGCATGGAGGAGCACGAGCCTGGGATTGTGGAGGAGGAGGAGGAGGAGTATGAATTTTGACACTGGGGGTTGGCAGAGCAGATCATGAATTATATTTCAGACATATTATCTTTACATTAGAACTCTACTGAGAGACAGACCTATTTATCCAACCCCCTAGTTGACATTTTTGTTCACACATTGTATAGACACTTCAGAACTTGGCATGTAGATGGTATTTGGACCCATGGCCATACACGGCCTTAGAGGAGAGCTCCTAAGGAGAATGAATAGTGAGAAGCCAATAGACAAGATCCCAGGAGTGATCCCTGAGCCATTTCAACTTGTAACAGAAATCAGGTGAAAAAGAAAAATCCCCAGAAGGTGACTCTCCTTTCTTAGAGGTTTATTTTAATCAGTTTTTGACAAGTGAAGAAACAGATGCCCAGAACAACTTGCCTAATTTCATAGGTAGTTTGGCAGAGAGATTAAAGGAAATTCTTTCTGGTTCAGGTTGGAGTAGAAAGAGTAAATATGCCAAAATAAGAAAAGGATTTTGAATGCTAAGCTGAGTGCTTAGTTCATATTACCCCTGTCTCCTTGGATAATGGGTCTTGATTAGGTTTTTACTTTCTTTCATCTGAAATCTGTGTCCACTCTCATTTTGGAATATCAAGAACAGATTCTTCCATATAACTTTTCTTCAGCAATCTTCCTTTCACCTCCATGGCATATATAAAAAATATTGTAACACCGAAATTGCAGAGCTTCCTTTAATTTTTAAATTATCTATCTATCTATCTATCTGTCTGTCTTTCTATCTATCTATATGATTTCTCCTTTTCTCAGATAGAGATATATGAAGCTCATGTGTCTGCAACTCTTAACATTATCAGCCTACAATAAATTATTGATAGAAAATGAAGACTGTGACAGAAGTGCATTTTTCAAAGTTTAATCCAAGGGACATTTCCAAGTGTTCTGGGGGGAGCTGTAATTCTCATTCTCCTGGATAAAGAACAGACTCAGATCATTAACATTCTGCTCCTCACAGTGGGGGAAAGTTTTGCAATAAGTTATGCTCATCAAAGCTCCCATAGACTTTTATGAACAAGGCTTGCTGAGCTCTTGAAAGCTGCTTCTACCAACTTTATAAAGAAGGATACAGAAAGCAGTTAAGACAAATTGCCAACTACAGATGTAGATCCTATAGAGGGACCACCAGATCAATGTTGCTAGACTGCCTAAATCTCTTCACAATAACTTTGTTATCTCTCTTCTTTACAGTCATCACAAAACTCTAAGTTAGCACTTCAGTACCCTTCACAAAGAGTTTAAGTCTCTTTCTCTTCCCCATGAACAACATTTTAGTCAAAGTGTACTTGAGTTCCAATTGCTTGGTGAAAAATAGGTCACTGCTAGTCATGTTTAGCATTCTTCTTTCTTCCCTTTGGGATAGAATCTGCCTTCAGACTATTTTTCACAGAGAATAAGGATTAGTGCCTCTTTATCAATATTGTCCATATCCCCACTCTGTATACTTTATTATCACTGCTGGAAGGTGCTTCTCAAAGACTGAATTGTAGAGCTGTAAAAAAATCAAGCTCCCCAAAGCCAGGGAAAATTGAAATGTCACTCTTTACAAGGAGTTTTAGGAGGGAGACTAAGCATTTACTTCAATACCGACCATCCATTCTATGGCCTAGTTTAGAAACTTTCAAAATCAATTTTAAATCTTTTCTTTATAACTTTCACATCCCCTCAATATCATCCCTTTTTTATTATGAAATTACCTGGGCCAGGCAACACAGGCTGGGGTGGGGCAGGGTAGGAACAGTGTGGGATAGTCAATAAGCAAATAAGCACAGTTTTCATTGTGCTTGCTTACTAATCTGTACTGAACATTTTCACTTTTTTTTTTAAACCACATCAAAGATTCTGCTTGTAAGTATGGCTGGCACCCGTCTCTCTTCCAACCCCACATCACCTCCCTCCAGAATCAAAGCCTCTTCTCAAATTTACAATCCCTGACAGGAACAGAGTACTCAGAAAGTAAGGCAAGCTTGGGTTTACTTGTACTTACTTAGTAATCTGTGGTGAACAATCTCAAATGTTTTGTCACTACAGATGTGATAAAACTCATGTAAAATTGTTGACTACAGAAGACTAAGTAAGCACCAGTAAACCCATGCTTAGCTTGCTTAATAGGTAATCTACCCCTGGGTGGGAGGGAGACTGGTGATTGATTTGTTATCCAGGCCCTAGCCTCCTGCCTCCTGCTCTTCCAAACCCCGCACACTCCACCCGCCTGGCTGCAGGCCTCTGTGCTCGCCCCAGGTGCATTAAGCCTGCCTGCTGTTTGGCAGACATTTCCCTTTGTTTGTGCTCCTTGTGCTGCTCTAATAACCCTCCTCAAGGCCAAATTAGATTTATATGGAAGAGGAAGTCAGCTAGAGGCTTCAGAATGACTATGCTAATTAGAAACCAAAATATAAACAGCAACTCCACATGGATGTATTAAATAGGCCAGCATTCTCCATAGCAAATCAAATTAAGAGAAATCCCATTATCTTGCTCAGGGCTTCTACATTTTTTTCTGACCACTAGTTTTAGTGTTTAGAGCAGAATGAGAATACGAAGATATTTCATTATAGGTCTGGTTCTAAACTACAGACACTTTCTCCCTTGCTCCAAATTACAATGCTACCAAGCCATTATTCATAATTAAACCAAACTTTTTTTTTTTTTAATCCACTGTAAATTTATGTATCACCCTCTAAAGATTTAAGAGTTCAGTGCAGTCTCAAATATTTCATTATTCTCACCAGCTTGGCTTCAGTGTAAACTAGTTACCACAAAGTATTCTGAACAGCCTTCTGAAAAGCCCAATGTATCCTGTGAGAGTTTATGTTTATGAATCTGTGCTACAGGAAATGAATATTCCTTCCATTAATCTCTAACCTTGTGCAGTCAAGTTTTCTGTGGGGGAATGTAAAACAAAAGAAGCCTGTCTCCTTCTTTAAAATGATCCTCTGCTAGTGACCAGGAAGTTTTTAGGAACTTAATATTAGAGTTGACAAGGTAGCTGAGAAGGGCAGTCATTTTAAAAAACAACAACAACAACAACAACAAACCTTTTTATTGTGATGGCTAAAGCACTTGACTGCTAACCAGAAGGCTGGCGGTTCAAACCCACCAGCCACTCCTCGGAAGGAAGGTTGGGCAATCCTACTTCCGTAGTGATACTGCCTCGGAAACCCAAGGAGGGGTCGCTATGAGTCGGGCCGACTCGACGGCACATAACAACAACAACATTGTGATTTGAGTGGAAGTTTACAGAGCAAATTGGTTTTCCATTCAACTGTTCATACATGTTTTGCTTTGTGACATTGATTACTGTCCCCACAATGTAAAGCACTCTTCCCACTTCCTCTCTGTGTTTACCATTTCCATTCATCTTTCTTTTCAACCTTCTGAGCTTTGTCCCTGGGCAAATGCTGCCCTTTGGATCTTGTATAGTTGATTGCTTTAAGTAGTGTGTACCTCTTCGTGTTCTTGTTCACCCCCAAAACATAAAAACTTACTCCTGTTGAGCAGATTTGACTAATAGCTACACCACCTTGGGTTTCTGAGGCAATTTCAATGGAAGTAGATTACCCAATCTTCGTTCCAACGAGTGGCTGGGGGGTTTGAACTGCCAGCCTTCTGGTTAGCAGTCAAATGCCTCAGGGACTACGTCACCAGAGCTCCATAGGCCTACAATCACTTTTGTAGCCAACAGTTGCTGAGCTAGTAATGGAAGAGGAAATTGACAAGGGGATTTTGCTCAGAGAATGGGATAATAGAAGATAGATCTCTGATGTTAGTTGCCATCTAGTTGGGTTTGACTCAAGGCAATTTCATGTATCATAGAAAGAAACATGCCCAGTCCTGTGCCATCTTCATGATCATTGGTATGTCTGAGTCCATTCTTGAGGCTGTTGTGTCAATCCACCTCATCGAGGATTTTACTCATTTTGCTGACTTTAGCAAACATGGTCCTACTCTAGTGATTGATCTTTCCTGATGATGTGTCCACAGTAAGCCAGCCAAAGTCTTGCCATTCTTGCTTCTAAGGAGCATTCTGGTTGTATTTCTTTGAAGACAGATTTGCTCATTCTTCTGGCAACCCACAGTATATTCAATATTCTTCAGTGACACCACAATCCAGATGTATCAATTCTTCTTTTGTCTTCCTTTTTCATTGTCCAGCTTTCACATGCATATGAGGGGATGGAAAAGACCAACACTTGCATCAGGTTTACTTGAGTCATCAAAGTGAATTTTTTTTTTTTTTCTTTTTAACATGATCTGGGTGAAAATTTACATAGCAAATTGGTTTTCTATTCAATAATTCATATATATTTTGATTAGTGACTGTGACTGCATTCCCTACTAAAGTGACATTGATGTTTTTATAACTTTAAAGAGATTTGTTTTGTGGCAAATTTACCCAAAGCAATACATCACTTGCTTTAAAAAAAAAAAAAAAAAATTCATTGTGATTTGAGTGAAAGTTTACTGAGAAATTGGTTTTGTGTTCAATAATTCATACTCATTTTGATTCGTGACATTGATTGCAGTCCTCAAAAGGTAACAGCACTCCTCCCACTTCTTTTCTCTGTTCACCATTTCTGTTTGTCCTTTTTTCCTATTCCTTCCTGCCTTCTGAATTTTATTCCTGGGCAAATTCTGCCCTTTCAACCTTGTATGATTGGTTGCTCTAAGGAGTGCTTACCTCTCTGGTGTTTTTGTTCACCTTATAGGTCTGATTATTGCTGAAGGTGAGCCATGGAAGTGAATTCTGTTCCAGACTTGAAAGGTATCTAACAGTCATAGTCTTGGGGGTTCCACCGTCAGACTAGTAAGTCTGGTCTTTTTTAATGATTTTGAATTTTGTTCCACATTTTTCTCTCACTCTGTCTAGGACTTGCTATTGTGATCTTCTTCAGAGCAGTCAGCAGTCGTATCCAGGCATAATCTAGTTCTGGTCTCAGGGCTATGAAGGCTGGGGAGTGTGTGGTCCATTAATCCTTTGAACTAATTTTTTCCATGGATCTTTGATTTTCATTACTCTTCTTTGCTCTGGATGGGGAGAGATCTTGGTTGCACTGTAGATACCTGCTTACCAGCTTTTAAGACCCCACTTGCTATTCATCAGAGTAGGATGCAGACCATTCTGGTTGTGGACTGTTATGCCACTTGATCTTGATGCCTCCTGTGATTATGGTTCTGAGTCCTCAGAACCAGAGACTCCTTCCCTCAAGGTCTTTGTTTATGGCTAAAAAGTTTTCACAACTTTGCCCCATTGTTGTTAGGTGCTGTCATGTCATTTCCAACATATAGTGACCCTATGTATAACAGAAGGGCACACTGCCCAGTCCTGCAGCGTTCTCACAATTGTTCCTAAGCTTGAGCCCATTGTTGCAGCCACTGCGTC
Source organism: Orycteropus afer afer (assembly GCF_000298275.1). Taxonomy (NCBI): domain Eukaryota; kingdom Metazoa; phylum Chordata; class Mammalia; order Tubulidentata; family Orycteropodidae; genus Orycteropus; species Orycteropus afer. Next base: position 14,514,729 of record NW_006921613.1, on the reverse strand, counting down.
AATCCATCTCATTGAGGATCTTTTCCTTTTCTGCTGACCTTCTACTTTACTGTGCGTGATATCCTTCTCCAAGAACTGGTCCCTCCTTATAACATGACCAAAGTACAGAAGATGAAGACTACCCATTCTCACTTCTAAGGAGCATTCTGGCTGCACTTTGTCCAGGACAGATTTGCTCTTTCCTTTGGTAGTCTCTGGTATGTTCAATATTCTTCACCAACACCACAATTCAAATCCATCAATTTTTTGCAGTCTTCTTTATTCGTTGGTCAGCTTTCACATGCATATAAAGCTACTGAAAAGACAATGGCTTGGGTCAGGCTCACCTTAGTCTTCAAAGTGACATCTTTGCTCTTAAACACTTTAAAGAGGTCTTTTGCAGCAGATCTGCCCAAAACAGTACATCATTTGATTGGTTGCTTATTCCATGGGTTTAGATTGTGAATCCAATAATCAACATCATAATAAATTGAGATGCAATGTAGTAAATTACTTAGTGTGGCTTTTCTACCTGTAAGTCTTTGTAAACTCCAAGGTGGGATTTACTATGAGCAATTGAGGAGCTCTTGATTGCTAAAGTTGTCCACCTGGAGTATTTCTGTTAGGAGTGGCACAAAACAATGTTCTGGGAGGTTCCCACTCTCTCTCAGGTGCTTAGAGTTCTGATGCTATGATTGGCTAGTTTGGCCACTCTACCAGGCTCAAAAGGAGGCCTCCTAGAGGCAGAACTCTCTCTGACTGCTGGTTGAGGAAGACACACACTCTTGAAAGAGACATGCACTCCTGGAAGAGACACATGCTGCTGGGAAAGAGACGCAAGACACACGCATTGCTGAGTAAGACACTGAGGGACATGCACTGCTGGGGAAGAGACTGTGAGAGACTTGGCTGAGAGATGGTGGGCTCGGAGAGAGACTGAGCGTTTTTCCTGAACTTGAGTTGTAGCCTGGTGCTTCCCTAATAAACTCCGTAATTTGTGAATTCTGTGTGGCCACTGCAGCGAATTATCGAACCCAGGAGAGAGGTGGTGGGTGCTTTGGGAGGAACGGTTGGAGAAAGGGCTGGAGGGAGGCAGCATGTCTGGCCTCACAGGAATAGGCCTTGGGCTATTGATGGTGATTCTCTCTTCCTCTTGTGGGATTAGAGGAGGTCAGAATATGTGACCTCCTTGCCCTTTTAGCAGGAGAAAATGTTGAAGTTTCAGGGATTTCATTTCATTCCACAGGCTCCTATTTTATTTTATTTTTTTGATGATCTTTGTGGCTTTAGGTTTTACATTTAGGTCTTTGATCTATCTTATGTTAGTTTTTGCATATGGTGAGAGATATGGAACCTGTTTTACTATTTGTTAAACAGATTATCTCTTCCTCATTTAATGGGTTTTGGTCCTTTCTTAAAGATCAGTTGTCCATATGTTGATGGATTTACTTCTGGGTTCTCAATTCTATTCCATTGGTCTGTGTCTGCCTTTGTACCAATACTAAGCTGTTTTGACTACTGTGGCTGAATAGTAGGTTTTGAGATCAGGGAGTGTGAGGCCTCCTACTTTATTATTCTTCTTTACTAGTGCTTTGCTTATCCAGATCTCATCCCTTTCCATATAAAGTGGATGATTAGTTTTTCCAACTCGTTAATGAATGATATTGAATCTAGATTGAGATTGCTTTACATCTGATTGCTTTGAGTAGTATTGACAATTTCAGTTTTAAGTTTTCCTATCCATGAGCATGGTATATTCTTCCATTTAATAGACCTCTTTTGGTTTCTTATAGTGGTGTTCTGTACTTTTCTTTGTATAAGTCTTTTGTGTATCTGGTTAGATATATTTCTAAGAACTTCATCTTTTGGGTGGCTATTGTAAATGGTGGGAGCTCTGGTAGCATAGTGGCTAAGACACTTGCCTGCTAGCCAGACGGCTGACGGTTCAAACCCACCAGCCACTCCCCGGAAGGAAGGTTGGGCAATCCTACTTCCGTAGTGATACTGCCTCGGAAACCCAAGGAGGGGTCGCTATGAGT
>NW_006921613.1:14507257-14512611 GCF_000298275.1 Orycteropus afer afer | reverse complement strand
GGGCAATCCTACTTCCGTAGTGATACTGCCTCGGAAACCCAAGGAGGGGTCGCTATGAGTCGGGGCCGACTCGACGGCACATAACAACAACAACAACATTGTAAATGGTATTATTTTCCTGATTTTCTTTTGAGTACTCTGTAAATGTAGAGGATCCCTACTGATTTTCTGTGTTGATCTTGAACCCTGTCACTTTGCTGAATTCTTTGTTTAGTTCCAATAACTTTCTTGTTCAGTCTTTGGGATTTTCTATTTATAGGATCATATCATCTGCAAATAGAGGTAGTTTTACTTCTTCTTTGCCAATTTGGATGACTTTGTTTCCCTTTCATTCCTTATTGCTCTGGCTAGGACTTCCAATACAATATTGATTAGGAATATTGATAAAAGGCATCCTTGTCGGGTTCTTGTTTGTAAGAGGAATATTTTCAGTCTCTCTCCATGAGAATAATATTGACCAATGGTTAATTATATTGAGTAATTTCCCTTCTGTTCCTATTTTCTTGAGTATTTTTATCAAGCATTGATCTTAGATTTTGTCAAATGTTTTTTTCTGCATCAATTAATATTATCGTGTGGTTCTTTTCCTTTGTTTTATTTATGTGGTGGATGATGTTGATTGTTTTTCTACTGTTGAATCATCTGTACCTACCTGGTATGAATCTCACTTTGTTGTGATGTATTATTTTTTTTGATATGATGTTGGATTCTGTTGGCTAGGATTCTGTTGATAATTTGTGTCTATTTTCATGAAGGATTTTGGTCTATAATTAAACTAGTGTCTTTGCCTGCTTTTGGTATCAGTGTTATGCTTACACTGTAGAATGATTTCTTGAGTATTCCATCCTTTTCTGCATTCTAGAATAGCTTGAGTAGAATTAGGGTCAGCTCTTCTTTAATTGTTTGGTAGAATTCTTTTATGAAGCCATTGGGCCAGGACTTTTGTTTTTGTTAGGAGTTTTTCATGACCTGTTCAATTTTTTCTTTTCTGATTGTACTGTTCCAATTTTCTTCCTCAGAGTATGTTAGTTTGGGTAGGTAGTGTGTTTCTAGAAACTTGTCCATTTCTTCTAGATTTTTAAATTTTATCTTTACATAGTAAAGTATCTTCATAGTATTCTGTTATTCTTTTTATTTCAATTGATTCTGTTGTGATGTCATCTATTCCATTTCTTATTCATTTTATTTGAATCTTTTCTTTCTTTTTCTTTGTTAAATTTGACAGTGGTTTGTCTATTTTATTAATCCTTTCAAAGAATCAATTTCTACTCTTGTTGATTCTTTCTATTTTTTTTTTGTTTGTTTATTTTCTGTTTCATTTCTTTCTGTCTGAATTTTTGTTATTTTCTTTCTTCTGGTGACTGTAGGCTATTTTTTTTTTTTTTTTTTCCTATTCTTTTTCTAGTTGTTGGAGATATTTAAGGTGTTGGTTTTGATTCTGGTGGTGCAGGGCCTAAGGCATTTGACTGCGAACCAGAAGGCTGGCTGTTCATATCCACCAGCCACTCCTCAGAGGAAAGATTGGGCAATCTACTTCTGTGGTGATACTGCCTCAGAAACCCAGGGAGGGGTTGCTGTGAGTCAGATCCGACTTGATGGCAGTAGGTTTAGGTATGTATATTACTATAAATTGTCTTCTGAGCACTACTTTTTCTGTGTTCCAACGATGTTGGTGTGTTGTGTTCTAGATTCCAGGTCCCCCCCCACCCCATTTTAAATTTCTTTTGTTAGAAGCTCTGGTGGCGTAGTGCCAAAAGCATTTGACTGCTAACCAGAAGGCTAGTGGTTCAAACCCAACAGCCACTCCTCAGAAGGAAGGCTGGACAATCTACTTTCACAGAGATACTGCCTCAGAAACCCAAGGAGGGGTCACTATGAGTGGAATCTACTTGATGGCAATGAGTTTGGTTTCGGTTTTTATCATCCAGTAGTTTTTGTGCAGGGTGTTATTCGGGTTCCATGTGTTAGATTTTTTTCCCTTTGCTCTTCCTGTTGTTGATTTCTAATTTTATAGCCTTAAGATCTGAGAAGATGCTTTGTAGTATTTTGATGTTTTTAAATTTATTGAGACTTGCTTTGTGGCTTAACATATGCTCTATTCTGGAGAATTTTCCATGTGTGCTAGAAAAGAATGTATATTGTGCTGTTGCTGGGTGAAGAGTTTTACATATGTCTGTGAGGTCAAATTGATTTAATTGTGTCATTTACATCTTCTCTGTCATTGATGAATTTCTTTGTAGTTGTTTTGTCCTTCATGAAAAGTGTAATAAAGTGTAATAAAGTCTCCTACTATTATTGTGGAGTTATTTCTTTTTTCAATTCTGTTTAGGTTTTATTTATGTATTTTGGAGATCTTTTACTGGGTACGTAGCTATTTATTATGATTATGTCCTCTTCTTGGATAGACCCTATAATCATTGTATAATGTTCTTCCTTGTCTCTTTTGCTGGTTTTTGCCTTAAAGTTTATTTATTTTTTTAGGTTTTATTATTTATTTATTTATATTGTGATTTGGATGAAAATTTACAGAGCAAATTCACTTTCCATACAACAGTTCACATACACTTTGTCTCATGACATTGACTACAATTTACCACAATGCAACAGCTCCCCTCCCACTTCCTCCTGACAGTTACCTTTTTCCTGTGTCCATCCCTCCATGCACTCCTGCCCCCTGAGCTGTCTCCCTGTGGATAATCAGCCCTTCTTTCCCCCATTATTGATTTCTCCAAGGAGTGTATCTACCTCAGGTAAATGTTCAACTCATATGCCTGTGTTTTATTTGGCTAGAAGCCACAGGTGTAGATTCAATTCCAGATCTAAGGGCAGCTAAGGGCCATAGTCTCAGTGGTTCCACCAGGCTCCATCAGATCAGCAAACCTGGTCTCCCTCCCCTTTTACTTTTTTTGTTCCCCAAATGATTTTGAGTTTTGTTCCACATTGTTCTCCCTCTCTATCCAGGATCTTGTACATAGATCTCTCTCCAAGTGGTTGACAGTGGTAGCCAGATGCCATCTAGTTCTTCTGGTCTCATAGTCATATAGGCTGCAGATTGCATGATGTACCAGTTGATAAGAGTAATTGTTTCCATGAATTTTGGGTTTTCTTCATTCTTCTTTGCTCTGTATGAGGAGAGACCCATCATTGCATCTAGATGAGTGCTTGCAAGCTTTTAAGATCCCAGTCACTACTTGCCAAAGTAGGAGATGGAACAATGTTTTGTGTAGTATTTTATGCCAATTGAGCTTGATGTCCCCTGTGACTATGGTTCCAAGTCTACCAGTTCAACTACTCGTTCTCTCTGGGTAGCTGGCTGTGACTAAGAAGTGATGACAACCTTTTCCCTTGTCAGCTCTACTATATACCTGGGAATTCTTACAGAACATACAAACATATTTATAGGACCATTTTCTGCCAACATTATACATGGTCTTGGGTACACTCCCCGCTTCATAAACATACCTAGTAGTTCAGCCTGTCCACCCATCTATCCACCCATATACCCATGTTTGCCTTCACTGACAACGCAGTACTGTATATCCAAAAGGGTTCATCTTTGTTGCTGTACCTTCCATGTACCTATGTCTTCCTCTTCCTCAGTGCCACCATGTTGAACATTCACATTTGGTACATTGTCCTTCTCCTCACCCAAATCATTACTTATCTCTACCTATTTAACAGTGTTCTGTACCCTATCCTCCCATCTCTGGTAACCAACAAAGAAAATTTCCTTCCATATATAAACTGTTCCTTGAATTTTACAATAACAGACAAATACAATATTTGTCCTTCTGTGATTGACTTATTTCACTCAGCATAATGTCCTCTAAGTTCATTCATGTTATGCAGTGTTTTGCAGATTCTACATTATTCTTTAGTGTTGCATACATTTGTGGTTTTTTTTTTTTTTGTTAGAGCAGTACTAGATGACCAAAACACTGGTCCAATTGGAAGGCTGCTTGCAATAATTCAAAGTGGCCACACTGTACTGGGTTCCTTTGCAACTCACCGCTGTGTATGCTTCCTTGCTCACTGTTTTCATTTAGTCATTTCCTCTAATCAATATTTGATATGTTTTTTTATCCTTTAAACTCTGCGTTCCAGGATTGTCATCCATATCTTGGTTTCTTGGGTCTTTGCTGCAGAGTGCCTGGATAATATAACTGCCCAGTACACCCCCTTGGCCACCAGTTGTCTCATTTGAGTTCTGAACTGCTGCTTCATCCTTAAATGCTTCTTATACACAGAAAACAAAAACAAACAAACAAACAAACAAACAAAAAATAAACCCATTGCCATTGAGTTGATTCTGACTCATAGTGACCCCTATTGGGTTTCCAAGACTGTAAATAATTATGGAAGTAGATAGATTGCTTCGTCTTCCTCCCACAGAACAGCTGATTGGTTTGAACTGGCAAGCTTCTGGTTAATAGTCAACAAGGAAATCCTAAATAGCAGGTCTACCCAAGCTACATGATGTGGTGAATCATTACTGCTTTCTCTGAACTCTTTATAAAAACAAGCTTTCCACTACTACTAACACTGCTATGTGTCTTTTAGTGCTTTAGTGGCACATGGTGCCCCAGTTGGTAGTCCTTGAGAGAGGAATAGGATGCTGTGGGAAGACAAGGCACAAACACACCCTCAGAGCAGATATTTTGGGGGTTTAAAGCAGGTGGACAGTTACAACTTTCCATGCTCATCTGCTCAGGTCCGTGTGGGAACTTGCATGAAAGCACACTTCCCCTCCTCCTAACTCCTGGGCCAAGTTAATCACAGTCCTATCAACTGTCTTCCTGCTCATTTTGATGACTTTCCAGTCTTTTTTCTCTCTTTTGAAAAGGAGTCACACTCCATATTTGTAAGCTAGGGGAAAATCAATGCACTGAGACCAGAAATAAATGGGATTGTAGAAAAGAAAAGTACAGAGAGGACAAACACTCTGGCAGCAGAAAATAATTCTGATCCTCAGGAATGAGTGATGATGGACACCTCTTCACTTCTACAACACACAGATATTACTCTTTTATGTTTTTGTTGATGAGCTTTCTCTGGTTGTTCCTTCTTTAGCAAATGCTGAGCCTACTGGTTCTTCTAGGCAGGGCTGAAAGGAATGAGTAGAGGAAAGGAATTTCAGATTACATTACAATTCATACTATTGATGGAAGTGATAACTCCTTGCTCACCTACCATGTACTATTCTGGTGAAGACTACAGCACTAGTCTTTTTGTGTGGTTTCTTGGTAGGAATAGATAGAAAGGGCTGCTTTTTTCCTGATAAAAAAATAGTTGAATAAATGGAACTTCCATTCAAAAATCTCGCTTAAACAAAGTTCTAAATAAAAGATGAAATA
>NW_006921613.1:14503505-14507002 GCF_000298275.1 Orycteropus afer afer | reverse complement strand
CCTACTTCCGTAGTGATACTGCCTCGGAAACCCAAGGAGGGGTCGCTATGAGTTGGGGCTGACTCGACGGCAAACAACAACAACAACAAATATATATATATAAATAATCTTTTAATCAAAAGGTTTATAAAGGAATCTCAAAAGAAATAATAAATGTTCTCCACTAGTTGTTACTGCCTTCAGAGTAAAAATTCTGAAGTATTAGTGTCCTTGCTCAGGCCTTCCATACCCATTACTCCCATCCAAGGGCTCCTTTCTGTTTCTCACATTTGTTCTAAAGATCCAAGGCATACAAACAAACCATATTTTAAAAGCTACATATGTGCTGCCCAATTTGGGGGCCAGTAGAATATGTTGGTATTTATACTTAAGTTAATTAAATTAAATTGAAAATTTAATCCCTTAGTTGTGCTGGCCAAATTTGAAGTGTTCATTAGCCACATGTGGCTAGTGGTAACATATTGGACAGTGCAAATATAGAGCATTTTCACTAATACACAAACTTCTATTGTACAGTGCCACCATAAATAAATCAGACTTGCTAGAGCAAAATGTATGGACAGTTCTCATAGCCGGGCTTACAATAGCACAGAGAGGTGAAAGTATTTTAGGCCAGCTACTACTCACTTAAGGAGCCCTTGTGATGCAACAGTTAATTACTTGTCTGCTATCTGAAAGGTTGGCTGGTGGACAGAATCTACTCAGCAGCTACATGGGAGAAAGACCTAGTGATCTGCTCCCATAAAGATTACAGCCTAGAAAACCCTATGGGGCTGTTCTTTGTCACATGTGATCACTATAAGTTGAAATCCGCCCCAAAGCACCTAACAACAACAGCAACACTATTCATTTAGGAGGCCCTGGGGAGTCACAAATGGTTACGTGCTTGACAATAGTGAAAGGTGGGAAGTTTGAACCTAGTCAGAAGTTCTTTGGAAGACAGGTCTGGTATTCTGCTTCTGAAAAATCACAGACTTGAAAATCCTATGGAACGGCTCTACTCTGCACACATGGGGTTGCTATGAGTCAACTCAATGGCAATTAACAATAACAATTACTCATTTTTTAAAATGCATTTTATTGAAATATAATTTATGTACAGTGAAATACACAATACTAATGTGAAGGTTAGGCAATCTACTTCCTTAGTAATACTGCCTCGGAAACCCAAGGAGAGGTCGCTATGAGTCAGGTCTGACTCAACGACACATAACAACAACAACAACAAAGTGACATAGGTCAATGCATTTTTTTTTTTTTTTTTTTTTTGGCAGTGTTCCTCCCTGTCTCTCCCACCCCTGGCAACCAACAAAGAAAGTTTCCCTCTATATATAAACTTTCCTTGACTCTCCACAACAATAAACTAATGCTATGTTTGTTCTTCTGTGACTGACTTATTTCACTTGGCACAATGTCCTCCAAGTCCATCCATGCCATCCAGAGCTTTGCAGACTCCACATCAATCCTCAGTGCTGCATAGCATTCCATTGTGTGCATGAACCACAGCTTGGTTATCCACTCCTCTGTTGATTTATGAGCATGTAAGTTGCCTCCATCCTCTTGCGACTGCAAAAAGTGCTGTGATGAACATGGGTGTGCATATATCTGTTCCAGTCCTGGCTCTCACCTCTCTAGGATGTATACCTAGTAATGGGATTGAGGGGTCAAATTGTATCTCCAATTCCAGCTTTCTAAGGAATCACCATACTGCTTTCCACAGTGGTTTTATCACTTTACAGTCCCACTAGCAGTGTATGAGAGTCCCAATCTCTCCACATCCCCACCAGCATTTGTTATTTTCTGTCCCGTTGAATCTTGCTATCAGTGCTGGGGTGAGATGGCATCTCATTGCTGTTTTGCATCTCTCTGGTGGCCAATGATTGTGAGCATCTCTTTAATTGTTTGCTGGCCATCTGAATTTCCTCCTTGGGGAAGTGTTTACTCATGTCTTCCGCCCATTTTTCAATTGGATTGTTAATCCCTTTGCTGTTGAGGCATTGGAGTTTTCTATAATTCTTAGAGATAAGTCCCTTGCCAGATATGTAATTATCGACAAGTATGAATTTGTTGCTGTCATTTTGTTACGTGCTTTTTTGTGGTATTGATTTCTTTGTTTCATATAATTTTCTGTGCTGGGCTCGTTTTGTTTATGAATTGTGTTATTACTTCCTTCATTGAAATTGTTTTAGTATTTGCTAAATATTTGTGCTGGCCCTCTTTTTTATTTTGATGTGAAGATTTGTCATTTTTCTTTGAGGTTACCCTGTGATTTGTAGTTTTCTTCCCAAGTTTAGAACAGTCCATTCTATCTTGTAGTTGCATTGACTTCCCTACCATTTAGAAGCTCTCTAAGTACACAATTTTTTCCTTCTTTTTGGTTTGTAGTTGTCCTCATTTGTCAATTGATGTCTCTGGTTCCCTGTTTATAATCTTAGAGGCTTATTTACTTTGGATACTTCTATAACTGGGTTGGTTTCTGGGTTATGTCATCATGTGTGTTAATGGTCAGTTATTGTTTGCTGTTGTTGGTTCTCTGTCCAATGGACTCCCTTTAGCATCTCTTGTAAGTTTGGTCTGGTTTTAACAAATTCTCTTAATTTCTGCTTATCTGGAAATGTCCTAACTTCACCATCATATTTGAGGAACAATTTTGCCAGGTAAATAACTCTTGGTGGGAATTTTTTTCTTTCAGGGTTTTATATATTCCATCCCATTGTCTTCTCACCTGAATGGTTTCTGCTGAGAAATCTGAGCTTATTCTTATTGGTTGCCCCTTGTAGGTAACTTATTGTTTTTCCTGTGCTGCTTTCAGGATTCTTTCTTTGTCTTTGGTTTTGATGAGTTTGATGATAATATGTCTTGGTGATTTTCTTTTGGGGTCTATTCTGTTTGGGGTTTGTTGGACATTTTGAGTGGATATATTCTCATCTTTCACCATACCAGGAAAATTCTCTTCCAACAAATCTTTGATAATTTTTTTCTGTGGTTTTATTTTTCTCTTCATGTTCTGGAATTTCCAGTTACACAAAGGTTGTTCCTTTTGATGGTATCTCACATGAATCTTAGGCTTTCTTCATTTTGTTTTGATGTTTTTTCTGACTGATCTCTTTCCAAAGAAGTATTGAGGTATTTGCCTTCAATCTCACTAATTCTGTCTTCCATTGATTCAATTCCACTCCTTTGCCTATTCAGTGTGTTATCTATTTCTGAAAATTTAGTATTAATCTTCTAGAATTCGGTCTGTAGATTTTGTGTCATTTCTAACACATTTATTTTGTCATTTTGTTCTTGTATTGTCTTTTAAAATTGTTCTAGGGTTTTCCTCAATTTTGTCAGTGTTTTCTTTGATCTGTCTCTCAATTCATTGAAGGTACCTAAATATAATTCTTTTGAATTCCTTATCAGGGAGTTCCAATGCTGTGTCTTCCTCAGGGATGTGTTTTGGGTCTGTACCCTGGTCCCTTTCAGGTTTCTCCCGCTTTGTTTTGCTTCTTTGT
>NW_006921613.1:14477209-14499850 GCF_000298275.1 Orycteropus afer afer | reverse complement strand
TGGAGGGTCGACGAAAGAGGGGGAGGCCTTCAACGAGATGGATTGATACGGTGGCTGCGATGATGGGCTCAAGTATAGCAGGGATTGTGGGGCTGGCGTGGGATCGGGCAGTGTTTCGTTCTGCTGTGCATGGGGTCACTATGAGTCGGAAACGACTCGACGGCACTTAACAACAACAACATGATGCTCTATTATCTCTGAGGCATTGTGATGTTTTTGTGTTTATATTTACTTGGTGATTGTATGTTGGAGTGACTTGCTCACACTTTTTGTTTCTTTGTTTGGTTTGTATGTTATCTACGTAAGCAGGGTACTGTGCTGTGCTCCTCTGTTCACTAGTTGGCAGCACTTATACACTTGCTACCTGTCTCCTTTCGTGTTGTCAGCCTCCTGTATGTCCCTGCCATTCTTGGCAAAGAAAGTCTATTCTTAAGTCCCAGGAATCACAATGAGAATGCTGTCACTCTAAAAGCCAAAATGGCTGCTGCTTGTATTCCAAATGACTGCACCCTCAGTCACTTTAAATATCTAAAATGGCCATCGCCTGTAAGCATTCAAAATGACTGTGCCTCAGTCACTTTAAATATCCAAATTGGCCACTACATGTAAACAATAAGAATTCCTGCACCCTCTGGACAGCTGAAAGTCCACAGCTCAGGTTGTCCCCCTCCTTGCTGTTTCCCTTCTTAGTAATAGGCCACCTGTGCAATTATCCCTGCAGCCCTTGGTGACCAGGGCTGATCTTTAGGTCAATTCTCAGGTCCCAACACCACTTGGAAATATTCAGGTTGTTGGTCCCATCAGAATAGCTGACTGTCCACTGTTCTGACCATCTCTGTACTCACTGTTTTTGTTCAGGTTTTTCCACTAGCTGGTGCCTAATCCACTTCTGTATACTTCTTTTCAAAGCTCAGGGCTCCAGGGTTATCTTCTGTATCTGTCAATTGGTTTCTATTTTCTTTGTTGAAGAGGGTCTTTGTAGCTTGTCTGCCTGTTCCTCCATCTTACTGGAAGTCCACAATTACTCACTTTTAAGTGTGGTCTACTGGGTGAATTCTTTTCTGATTCTCCCAGACCAAATTTATCAATAATTGTTCCCATTATTCACATAGTTTTTGGTATCCTGACTGTAGTTCTGAAAACTACATAAAACTAAGAAGCAAAGTTCCAACTCTAAGTCCACAGTAAATAGCAAATGGAGTATTGGGTCTTTTCTCCATGGTATAACTGCAAGGTGATTAGTGATTTGGGGAAGACTGAATCTTTAGAAAATATGCAAATTATTGGTCTTCACAAATTATCTGGTACTGTATGGAATTGTTAAGATTACATATCTCCATTTTATAGACACTTATGAGTTAAAAATACCTACATTTTAAGGTTGATGTAAGCAAGTAGTTTATGTAAATTACTTAGCACCAGTATAGGATTACCCAATAAGCAAGGTAAGTACAGGCTTACTTGTGCTTACTTACTAATCTGTAGTAAACTATTTCACTTTTTTTTTCTTTTTACCATATCAAAAATTCTGCTTCTAGGTATGACTGCCATCTCTCTTAACCCTTGCAGTGTAGTAAATTACCTGGTCTGGCTTTTCTAGCCATAAACAGGGAGTTTGTAAACTCCCTGGTGGAATTTGCCAGGAGGAAGGGAAGAGCTCTTGATTGTTAAAGTCATCCACCTGTGGTATTTCTGTTGGGGGCAGCACAATGTAATGTTCTGGGAAGTTCCATTCTCTCTCAGGTGCTTAGAATTCTGATGTTATGATTGGTTACTTTGGCCACTCTGCCGGGCTCAAAAGAAGGCTTCCTACAGGCAGAAGTCTCTCTGACTGTTGGCAGAGAAGGATGTGCTGCTGAAAGAGACATGCATCCCTGACAGACACGCTGGGAAAGAGACACAAGTGACACGCATTGTTGTGTGAGACACCGAGGGACATGCACTGCTTGGAGAGAGACTGTGAGAACTGTTGGCTGAGAGACGGCGGGCTGGGAGAGAGACTGAGTATTTTTCCTGAACTTGAATTGTAGCCTGGTGCGTCCCTAATAAACCCCATAATCTGTGAGTTCTGTGTGGCCACTGCAGTGAATTATCTAACTCGGGAGAGAGGTGGTGTGTACTTTGTGGGGAATGACTGGTGAAAGGGCTGGAGGAAAGTAGCATGTCTGGCCTTGCAGGAATAGGCCTCGGGTTACTGATGGTGATGGTTAGAGGAGGTCAGGAGATGTGGCCTCCTTGCCCTTTTAGCAACCCTATAATACCCCTCCCACAGAATGAAAGCCTCTTTACAAATTTACAATCCCTGATGGGGATGGAGTATTTAGTAAGCAAGCTAAGCAAGGGCTTACTTATGCTTACTTACTAATCTATGGTGAATAGTTTCACAGGTTCACATGATGTGGTGGAAAGTGTGAAAGTGTTCACTACAGATTAATAAGTCAGCACAAGTAGGCCTATGCTTACCTTGCTTATTAGGTAACTCGCTCCTGCTTAGCACTGTGCTTTCCACATTATTCATTTTCAAATGTCAGGTATTATTCAATCTAATTCTGCTTCCTTAATTGTAAATCTTTTCTTGGGATACTGAGGGAGGGGATTAAGTTAATAAATTCAAGGCATTTTGTAACATTATTTACATACCAGCTTAGAATACATTAGTCACGAAAAAAGGGAGATATGTTTCCAGCATAAAGAACTCAAATCAGGCATTGTTTTAAGACTTGTATCCAAGTTGGATACAGAGAAAGATACATTATAGTCAAAAGAATTTATGTAAAAAAAAAAATCAAGAGAAATAGCTCAAAATTATTCTTTGAGCTTTAAAAAGAAGGCAACAGTAATATCCCTAAATATTAGATACAGAGTCATTGACTAAAGTCTCAGGGATGCAATAGATGATCCTTCTTTCAATTTTATCAGTTTGCAAAATTCATGAGGTTAATAAGTATTAAAAAACCTCATTACTGTACCATATCATACAGGGATGTAGTTCGAGGGTGCAATAAACTAGCTCTATTGTTGAAACTCCATCAAAAAGCAAGACTGCACTACTCAGCATTATAAAAACTCCTACATTTCTCTGCATACAACTTAATATAATGAAAAATATTACATATGGGGTTTCTGAAAGCTCACAATTTAAAGGCTAAAACCCATTGATTTCACATATAAAGTTACAGCAAGTGGCTAATAGATTTTGAAAGAGATCCACTGTCAGCAAAATGCTATTGGTCTACCCAAAACCAAACCAAACTCACTGTCATCTAGTTGATTCCAACTCATAATGACTCCACTAGGTTTCCAATGCTGTAAATCTTTATAGAAGTAAATTGCCTTATCTTCCTTCTGCAGAGCAGCTGGTGGTTTTGAACTGTCACTCTTCTAGTTAGCAGTGAAATGCCTTTGGCACTGCGCCTGAAGCTACATTGGGCAATTATATCAATAGCCATATTTTGCCCTTGTTTTGGGGAAAATATTGTGAGACTCTGCTGAAGTAATACCGGTTCCAAGTACTTAGCACTGTTACACCTTTTTCTTGTAGAGGTTATCAGTAAACACTGATATGGCTCTCCACTCCCTTTCAGGGAGAAGGGAACCCATTTCTTTGGCATCTACCTATATTGACTCCACTTACTGCTCTTCCTGCAATTTCTTCCCTAGACCCTCTAAATTTTCTCTGATAACTCACATCACTCCTGGCTACCTGCCAACTACACTATTCTCTTCTCACATGTTACTATGTTTCATTTGTAAAATGATACTCAGTAGGGGAAATATTACATGGAAATTTAAGCCATTTTCATAGAATATAAATTATTTGCTCATCAGCTTATTCTATGTTCAACAAGATAGAGAAGATAGATTCAACCATACCTTGGAGATATTGGAAGTCCTGTTCCAGACCACTGCAATAAAACAAATATCTCAAAAAAGCAAGGCACATGAATCCTTTGGTTTGCCAGTGCATATAAAATTTATGTTTACACTGTAGTGTAGTCTATTAAGTGTGCAATAGTGTTATGAAAAAGTTTAAAATATTGTGAGAATGATCAAAATATGACACATGAAGCAAGCGCATGCTGTTGGAAAATGGCATCGATAGACTTGCTTGATGCAAGGTTGCCACGAACCTTCAATTTGTAAAAAAACACAGTATCTGTGAAGCACAAGAAAAGGAGTTATGCCTGTACATTTCTTTACCACCCATATCTTGTCGCCTGCCTAAATAGCCATTCTGCAGTCTCAAGGAGGTTAGGCCCTTAACGCCAGCTGAAAAACCAAGATTGGTCTAAACCATTCACAAGTTCTCTTTCCTTAAATTGATGTAAAGTGGGAGGGGCAGGGAAGATGATTCAGTTTGTGCTTTTTATTCAGAAAGGGAAGACATCCTTAGGTGGGATAGACCTTTTGCTCCTCCTGCCTGGGGCTCAAATGAGATGCCTGGAGCTCAAATGAGATGCCTGGAGACCATCTTGCTATCATAAATGGAAAGCTTGTGGACAAAAATGTAACAAAATCTAGTTTTAAAGGTGGAAGAGAGTAAGAGTTTGGGTCCATGGCTTCAATGTTGAGTATATTTCTTGATGTCTTATTATGTGAGAAAAATAAACCTTTTTTTAAGTTCATCTAAGATGGATTTTTTTTTTTTTTTTTTATAGTATATGATATAGTAACTGACAAGCATTAGCACTGTCAGGCTATATTTTATTCTCCATGGCCAGCACAGTATTTCTAGAACTGGTCTTGTGCTTCCCATCATGAGTTGTTGTTAGGAGACAGCAGTCAGACTTTGTTTCAATCTTGCATCTATAATAATTTTACTTCTCAGGCTCTCAGAAGGCCTTGTATTCATGAGATACTGGTGAAGACATTTCTATAAATAAATCAAAAAGGGAAAATATTCCCTCTGCCAACTTCACAAAACTTGTTATTTGTTGTTATGTGCCTTTGAGTTGTCTCCAACTCATAGTGGCCCTATGCATAACAGAAGAAAACACTGCCCGGTCCTGTGCCAGCCTCATGATCCCTACTATACCTGAGCCCATCGCTGCAGCCACCGTGTCAATCTACCTTGTTGAGGGCCTTCCCCTCTTTTGTTGACTCCTCCACTTTACCAAGCATGGCATCCTTCTTCAGAGATACTTGTAGGGGCTTATAATAAAAGAAGGGGACTGTTTATTTTTTTACCAGATTTGAACTAATCCAGTGCACAATCATACTATGTTACTTCTTTTTGAAGATCAGTGCCCCAAAATTCCATTGCCATTGGGTCGATTCCAATTCATAGTGACCCTATAAGACAGAGTAGAACTGCCCTCAGAAGGTTTGCAAAGCTATAAAAGTCTACAGAAGCAGACTGCCACATTTTTCTCCTGTAGAGTAGCTGGTGGGTTTGAACCATCAACCTTTACATTAGCAACCATGCTTCCTTAATCACTGCACCACAAGGGCTCCTTGAAGCTCAGTTACCTGTTTTTCATTGTTGGTTGCTTGAATTGTCTACTTGGTTCCTTCCTTCATTTCTACTCATTTACCTTGTGATTCAGTTAACTTTCCTAAGTATAACAGGCATGGTTCTCAGTTACACCTTCCCTAAGAGTAATAGGTATGGCTCTCATAAACGCCAACAAATGTGAAAACACGCAATCTTATGCTTATTAAGAGCTGAACTGACAATACTGAGTCTTCATTAGGTCTTAGTCATAAACACTTTGATGTCAAATCACAGAGTTAGCCAATCACTTCAGATTCAAACAAGGATAAATCCAGGAGTTTTCCTTCCTTCTACGCCTGCTCCCTGGGACTGATGACACTGATGACAAGCATACTGGGAGAACTTTTTTTTTAAAAAAAAACAAAAACAAAAAACAACTTCTATAAGTGTTTGAAGATATCCTATATCCTATATATCCTATATCCTTGCTTGGTCCATGGTATGCCTCTGCCTTCTACATATCACTCCTATTGTTGTTGTTGTTATGTGCCGTCGAGTCGGACCCAACTCATAGCGTTGGGAGGGGTCCTTGGGTTTCCAAGATGGTATCACTACAGAAGTAGATTGCCCAACCTTCCTTCTGAGGAGTGGCTGGTGGGTTTGAATCGCCATACTTCTGGTTAGCAGTCAAGTGCCTTAGGCACTATGCTACCAGAGCTCCCCATATCACTCCTAGATGACTTCAATTGTATCCTGCAATTGTATGACTACAATTGTAACAGGTATTCCACACTGATATTTTACCATGTACAAACACATTGGTTCATGATTCAAACAATAGTGTATAAAAATAAGAATTTCAAGTCTCCTTCCTAAGTTCTAGTCCCACTACCAAGAGGCAGTGACCAAATCATAACTCTATGGTTAGCATCATAACTTTAAAGTTTATAAGTCAATAAAAAATGAGTACTATTTAGACAGAATTTATTGTCTCTGCTGGAAAAGATGAAGAATTTATTGGATTTACTCAACCTCTTACCTCTTCTACCAAATCTGTTAATTATAGTTACAGAAAAGATTATAAATATCAAGGTTTGATTTAAAAATAAATTGTAAATTATAACCAAGTCTTCTGTGCTTTAGTTTCTTCCATGCTTTAGTTTACAGTTCAACCCATAGGTAACATATGGCATTTATCATATTCTTTTTTTTTTTTTTTTTGAGCATTCTTTTTTTTTTCTTTTTACCTTTTTATTGTGCTTTGGGAGAATGTTGACAGAGCAAATTCTTTTTCCAGTCAACAGTTCATATACATTTATTTTTCATGACATTGATTGCAATCCCCACAATGTAACAGCTCTTCCTCCTGGTGGTTACCTCTTCCCTAAGTCCTTCTTTCCTATGTATTCCTTCCTCCTGAACTTTCTCCCTGCATAAATGATGTCTTTCTGATCTCCTGTGGTTGATTGCTCTAAGGAGTGCACTTCCCTGATGTAAACATTCAACTCATGGGCCTGTTTATTGTTTGGCTGCAGGTTAAGCCTTGGGAGTGAGTTCAATTCCAGAGCCCAAGAGTGACGAGGGGCCATAATCTCAGGGGTTTCACCCATCTTTATCAGGCTGGTAAGCCTGTCTTTTTTATGGTTTTGAGTTTTGTTTCACATTTTTCTTCCACTCTAGCCAAGATCTCCAATTTTGATCCCTTTCTGAGTGGTTGGCAGTAGTAGCCAGGTACCATCTAGTTCTTCTGGTCTCAGGGTTGTGTAGACCAAGGTTCCCACTGTCTCCTAGTCCCTTGGACTGGTTGTTTCCATACATCTTTGATTTTCTTCATACTTCTTTGCTCTGGATGAGGAGATACCAATATTGCATCTTAGATGACCACTTGCAAACTTTCAAGATCCCAGTCACTACCACCAAAGTAGAAGGTAGAACAATGTTTTTGTGTATTATGCTATGCTAATTGAGCTTAGTGTCCCCAGTGACCATGGTCTTGAGACTGTGGGTCCAGTGACTCACTCCCTCTAGTTGTTTGGCTATGGCTAAGAAAGTTATCATAACTTTGCTCCCTGTTTGCTCTATAACATATACAGACATTTAATAACACATTCAGATACATATATAGATATATTGTTTGCCAAACCTATATATGGTCATGATATATTCTCATTTGCATACTCATACCTGATCATCTTGCCTGTCTACCTATGTATTCACCCTAGATTCATATTTGTTATTACAGATAATGAAGTATTATGTGTATCATAGTATTTACCTTTGTTGTCTGTACCTCTTATGTACCTCTCCATGTCTTCATTTCTCTTAGGGAAATTTTGCCAGTCACCTGCTTTTGGTATATTGCCTTTTCCTTCACCTAAATCAGTGTGTCTCTTACCTAGCTAGAAAATTTCTCTCCCTTACTGATCCATGTCAAATAACCAACAAAGACCACTTTCCATCCCTATGTAAACCTTACCTTGATGTTTGATAATAACAGACTCATGCACTATTCGTCCTTCTGTGATGGACTTATTTCACTCAGTATAATATGCTACAGGTTCACCCACATTATGAGATGTTTCACAGGTTCTTCGTTATTCTTTATGTTACATAATATTCCATTGTGTGTATGTACCATGGTTTGATTATCTATTCATCCATAGATGGGCATTTAGGTTGCTGCGATCTTTTTGCTATTGTGACTGGTGCTGCAGTGAACATAGGTGTGCATATATCTATTAGTGTCCTGGCTCTCACTTGTTTAGGATATGTACCTAGTAGATTACTGGATCAAATTATATTTCTTTTTCCAACTTTTAAAAGTTTCCTCAAAGTGTAGACAGGGTATAAGAAAAAACAAGCAAACAAAGTGGAGTATTCCTGGATCTAGTAACAGAAGAAGATACTCCATCCCCAAGCTCAAAGGGGTACGGAAAGAGAATTTATAAAAGAAAAGAAAATTGCCATCAAGTCAATTCCAACTCACAGAGACCCTATAGGACAGAGTAAAAGTTGTAATCTTTCAAATGGAAGCAAACTGCCATATCTTTCTCCCATAGTGTGGCATACATCTGAACTGGCAAACTTTTGGTTAGCAGGCAAGCACTTTGCTATTATACCACCAGGGCTTCTTTTAAAAGAAGAGAATAGTTACCACCACCACCACCACCAACAAACATAAACATAGAAAGAAGTTAATAGGCTATATCAGACTTTCACACATAGAAAATTCTCCTCCAAACAGTAATGTTTCAATAACCTAGGATGTCTACTGATATAACAATCTATACATATTAATTGATTCTAAATGAATATTTAAAGAATATAATAAATGATCTTCCAGCAAGATAGTTGAATAGGAGACAAGCTACACAAACCCTTTACAACAAAGAAACAATAAACTAATTAAAACAGATACAAAAGATAATCTTGGAACACTGATCATCAAAAAGAAGAATAAAGAAGTGAATTAAATACCAAGCAGCAGAAGAAACTGAATGAAAACAGTGAATAAGGAGATAAGTGGAGCTGTGGACTGTCAACTGGTCTGATGATGTGGCCATTTTGAAAATTTGCAAGCAGCCTTCTGATCCAGGCAGCAACCTGATAATCACCTCTGCTTGCAGAAGACTGCAAGGGCAACCACATGGTGGCTGATGACCAGAAAGTTGCAATATTCCCCTTATTCCCCTTGTACCTCACATCCTTTTGGTGAATGGAGACGCGCCATTCCCTACCCCCACCCACCTTCTGGACCACCAGGAATTCCATGCCAGGCCAGATGCCCTGCTCCCAGTCATCTTGTGGGTCATAGGAATTTTTTGGAGACAAGGTATCCTACACCCAGCCACCATTTGGGATATCAGGAACTTTTTCTGGGAATGGGACCCTGCACCTAGTTGCCTTTTGAGACAGCAGGAACTTTGTCTGGGACCAGACACTCTGTCTACAGCTGTTTTTTTGGGCCAAAGGGAACTAGTTGCTTTGCTCCCTGTCACCTTTTGAACCAACAGGAACTTTATATGGGTCCAGGCACCCGCCCCCAGATGCCAGCAAGAACTCATCTGGGGTAAGGTGCCCTGCCTCTAGTTGCCTTCTGGGTAGACAGGAAATAATTCTAAGACCAGCCACCCTGTTCCCATACACTTTTTGGACCAGCAAGAACATTTTCCAGGAACAGGTGCCCTGTCCTTAGACATCTGGGTCAGCAGGAACTCATCTGGATCAAGCACCCTGCCACATGTTGCCTTCTGGATAGGAAGGAACTAGTGCCAGAACAGCTGCACTGCCCACCACCACCTGCTTGGCCAGCAGGAGCACCAGCCAGGTATCTTGTGGCCCCATCACTGGTTTTCTTTTTCTAAGTAGGGTTTTTTTTTTTTTTTCTGCACCCCCTTCATTTCTTCCTTTTTATGTATTTTCTTTCCCTGGTTCTTGTTTTGTTTTCCTTTTCCTGGTTCACTTCTTTTTTCTTTTTCCCATCCCTTGTTTTTCTTTTTGCATTTTGCTTATTTTTTTCTTCACTGTTCTTTTCCTTTGCTCTCTTTTCTTTTTTTTTACCCCTTCCACATTTTTTTTTGCTTTTACTCTTTGTTCTTCTTTTGTTTATTTTTCCTTTCTTTTCATTTATTTTTCCCCCTTTTTGTGGCTGTTGTTTGTTTATACTGTTTGTGGTCTCTGTTTTCTTGTTTTCATTTCTTTCTCTCTCTCTCTTTTCTTTTTTGGTGCTTTTGTTTTGTTTTGTCCCCTTGGAGGGAGACAGCAATTGTGCCACACAACCTAACCTCATCTGAACCTCCTACAGCCCCACCCATTGGGTAAAGGCCACTATCACCCTCTGTACCAACTGTTCAATAATAGATGGCAGCCAATACCAGTCCAATACACCCACAACTGCTCCATATGAAGAGATAACAGAACTGTGCATACATTCTTATCCTTTATCACAGCCCCCAGGAGACAGGTAGTAAGTGCCTAAGTGCTGCGAAATTAGCTAATAGAGTAGTGTACCCAAGAAACCCTGGGTGACTTATACAACATACAGTTACCAATTAAATAAAATGTAATAAATATAATGACATGACAATGTCTTGGAGACAACTGATAATCCCAGTTCATACAAACAAACAAGATAGAATAGTACAAACAAGGGACCAGAATACAGAGCCAAAAAACCTTCCTGAGTATGAAGTAGCATTTGTTTTCAATGAAAAATTTCTGTACATATTCAGTGATATTGGTTATATTTTTCATAATGTGCTAGCATTCTCATTATTTGCATTAATTTCTATTTCTATTAATGTAGCTTTCTTGTCCCCCCTTACCTTCTCATCTTTGGTCTAGGGTAAATGTTTAAAATTTAGTTTTATTTAGATAATTATTTAGAGGATCATAGTACTCATGGATGGTATTTTTTATTCTATGAGCTAATCTGTCATTTGGCTGAAATGTGACCTTTAGGAATGGTTTGATTTCCAAGTTTTAGGAATGGTTTGATTTCCAAGTTTAAAGGGTATCCCAGGCAATAGTCTTGGGGGTTCTTCCAGTCTCTACCAGTCCAGTAAGTCTGGTCTCTTATTTTTTTCATTAAATGAATTTGAGTTTTATTGTATATTCCCCTCTTATTCTATCCAGGATCTCTGGTAATATAGTGCCTAAGGCACTTGACTGCTCACCAGAAGGCTGGCGGTTCAAACCCACCAGCCACTCCTCGGAAGGAAGATTGGGCAATCCTACTTCCGTAGTGATACTGCCTCGGAAACCCAAGAAGGGGTCACTATGAGTTGGGGCCGACTCCACGGCAAACAACAACAACAACAACAACAATTCTATCCAGGAGCATCTGTTATGTCCCTGGTCAGAATGGTCAGTAGTGATAGCTGGGCACCATCTAGTTCTGGTCTCAAAGTAGGTGAGGCCATTGTTCGTGCAGACTATTAGTCCTTAGACTAGTTTCTTCTTTGAGTCATTGGTTTCCTTCTTTCACTTTTGCTCTGCATGAGTAGAGACCGGTAGTTGTATCTTAGATGGGTACTTACAAGTTTTTAAAACACCAGATGTTACCTACCAAACTAGGTTAACAACATTATGTTTAGGAACAGTGGTGGGCCAATTGGTCAAGTTACCCCACATGACTATGGTCTTAAACCCACAAACCCAGGTAACCAATCCTACAAGGTAATGGGTTATGTCTAGGAAGTATCCATAACTATGCCCCTATATGCTTTATTTTATATATGAATATATGTGCAGCACACGTAAACATTCATGTGCATATGCCTGCAGATACACCTATAGATGCACATCAGTAATCATATGTGTCTTCTTATACATATATATATATGCATACATATCCATCTATGCAACCATATATATATACTTTTTAGTTGTTATGTTGTTGCAAAATCGTATACATTATAGCATTTACAAAATCATCCCTTGTTTTCATGTACTTAGTATCATCATTTACTTGGTCAAGTTGTGCTGAGTTCAACTTTATTCAGTATTGCATTTCCTATCACCAAAACTAACAACTGTCTACTATCTAGAAAGTGATTCTACCTCCCTCTCCTCTCTCCTATCCCTATCCCTGGTAACCACCACTTTACTTTCTATATGTATACCAATTCTTGTCTTTTTATGATAGTGATATCATACAATATTTGTCCTTTTGTGATTTATTCATTTCAGTCAGTATGATGTCCCTCCAGATTCATTCACATTATATTTTGAGAGCTTATTTTTATTCCTTATGGCTGAGTAGTATTCCATTGTGTTTATGTACCACAATTTGTTTTGCCATTCATTTTTTGATGGGTAGTTAGGTTGTTTCCATCTTTTTGCTATTGTGAATAAAGCTGCAACAAACATAGATATGCATGTGTCTATTCATGTCACCACTATTTTATCTCTACATTGTATGCCTAGGAGTGGGGTAGTTGGATCACAGAGCAATTCTACTTCTAGCTTTCTGAGGAAGTACCATACTGTTTTCTGCAGTGGTGGAACCAATTTACAATACCACCAGCAGTTGAGTAGGGTTCCAATCTCCCCTGACCTTGCCAGTGTTTGTTATTTTCTGATTTTTTGATCAGTGCCATTTTTGCAGGGGTGAGATGGTATCTTGTGGTTTTGATTTACATCTCCCTAATAGAAGCTCTGGTGGTGTAGTACCTACAGCATTTGACTGCTAATCAGAAAGCTGGCAGTTCATGTCCACCAGCCACTCCTAAAAAGGAACACTAGGCAATCTATTTCCTTATAGATACCACCTTGGAAACCCAAGGAGGGGGGCACTATGAGTAGGAATCGACTTGACAGCAGTGAGTTTGGCTTGGTTTTGGTTGTAATGGCTAATGATCGTGAGCATTTTTACATGTGTTTGCTGACCACTTGAATATCCTCCTTGGTGAAGTGTCTATTCATGTCTTCTGGCCATTTTTAATTGCATTGTTTTTTTGTCATTGAGTTGTTGAAATTTTCTATGTGTTTTAGAGATTAAACCTGTATCAGATATGTTTTTCCCAAAGACTTTTTGTTCCCCCCAAATATGTAGGATCTCTTTTTACTCTTTTGATAAAGTCTTTTGATGAGTATAGGTATCCAGTTTTTAGGAGGTCCCAGTTATGATTCCATTTTGCACAATTTTTAGTTTCTTATGTATCTATTTTCTGAAAACTTCAAATACTAACAGATTTATCTAAATGTCAAAATACACATCTTTCAGCTCCTTTTATTTTCTAGAAAATTTCCTTTTGCAGGCTTCTGTGATCCAGCACCAATTGGGACTGATTGTTCTCTGGTTATGACTTATTACTCATCTGGGACATTCTTTCTCTGCTCCTCAGTATTTGAGCTCCTATTTCTTGGGTCATACATCTTATTGCTTTTGTTGGTATTGTCGTCATTGTTTATAACCTTGGTTTGATGGAATGCATCCTCCAGTTTCATTTAAGAAAAGGTGCATGGGAAGTATATTTTAGTTCCAGGTCTGAAAATATCTTTTTCAACCTAGATTTCTCTGCCCATAAAAAATACCAACCAAGTGAAAAGGTGGTACAATCACTTTTTCCTCAGAATTTTGCAAGTACTTTTCCATTGCCTTCAGGTATCTAGTGTTGGTGGTGAGAATTCTGATGACATTATCATTCTCATCCCTTTTGTGTGTCCTATTTCTCTCTTTCTGAAAAATTGTAGGGTCTTACTGTTTCTGTTGCTTAGTGATATGAGTTTTTCTGGGTTTTCCGCACTTTATAGATTTTTTAAGTGATTTCAGTGGATAGTTAACTATGTTCAGTTTTTTTTTTTTTTTTTTTCTAATTACTGATATCAGAAACTATCATCTTCCTAAAAAAAACCAAACTCACTGTCATCGAGTCGATTCTGACTCATAGCGACCTCCTTTGGGTTTCCGAAGTGGTGAACCTTTATGGAAGTAGATTGCCAAGTCTTCCTGCTGAGGAGTGGCTGGTGGGTTTGAACCACCAGCCTTCTGTTTAGCAGTCAAATGCCTTAAGCACTATGCCACCAGAGCTCCTTATCTTTAGGATGAGAAACCAATTTTGATCCACAAAAACGAAAGCATGATTCTGTGCACATTGTCCAATCCACACATACTTCAGACAAATGTGTTGGTTCAACCTCATTTTTCCATGTACCCACTTGCAATGTTCAGAAAACACTGAGCTTACAATGTACCCCATGTACAGTATTAAAATAAGTCTATTATTATTTATAGTTTCCTTAACAATGACAAATGATTGTGCATCCCACAAATTCCAAAGAATCAAGTTGGTAAGTGGAAAATTTTCAACTTGGTTAATAATAGAGCAATTTTGTTTTGGCCAAAAAAGTTCCATTAAATTAATACTGTTAACTAGCATTTTGTCATTTTGTAATTATTTTGTAAATTATCTCTTGTCTTATAATTGCATATAGTGTCTTTATTCTGATATTTGCTAAATTTCTGTAATGTGCAGACACTGCTTTTTTTTTTCTCACTAAAGAGTACAGAATGCAAAAATCTCCCTTAAGTTTATGCTCACTATATATAAGTTTTATAGGGAGTTTATTCTTCAATAAATTCTTACAATATTATATATATATATAATAGGTGATTGTAATAATGTTTCCTCTTAACAGAATCCACTAAAGTTTGAGAACACTCATACCTTATACTTCTACAAGTACTTTCTTCAAATTTTGTACCTTTTCCCTACTGATTCAGAATAGGGAAGAATCTTAGAAATTCATTAACATCCCTGTCTGATTCTAATTCCTCCTTTAGGCATTAGTTTCCTCATCTATAAAAGGAGAGAATGCAGACTTATGTGAGAAGTGATTTAAAGAAAAAGAAAGAAAGAAAGAAAAGTTTCCATTTAGTCCATTCCAACTCATAGTGACCCTATAGGGCAGAATAGAACTGCCCCAAAGGATTTCCAAGGCTGTAAATCTTTATGGAAGTAGTTGACCATATCTTTCTCCCATGGAGTGACTGGTAAATTCAAACCCCCAACATTTTAGCCAGCAGCCGAGTGCTTAATCACAGAGCTAACAGAGGTCCTTTGTCAGAAATGATAGGACCAATGATATGAGAGAAATATTTTGTTCTTAGAAAAATGTTATCTTTTCATTTTTCTTGTGTTTTAGAAAGGCATAAAAGCATCACATTGAGTAAAATGTCCACTGAGGCTCCTGTGGATGACTTGGCAGTGACATCATTTCCTGCATCTGGGAATACTATGGCATACAGGAGACAACCTTGAGATGACATACAGGAGACAAGCATGAGTTAGTTGCATCCCTCAGCAAGAACAAAGATATGGGTAAGGACGTGACTCTCGGAGAAAACAGTTAGCACAATGAGAGCTTCTGTTCTGTAGATTTATTTGACCTAATTTTTTATTAGTTTTCTTACACGTAGATTTAAGAATTAAAGCAGAATTTACCTGGCTGCCAGAGAAAACTCCCAGGGCATAATCTGATCTCAACATAATACTTTTGTCAAAGAAAAACAGCCATGAAAAATGGCACATGCAGATACATTCTGAATGAAATATGGCATAAATTTCTTCAGATGGAAAAGATATCTGATTTTGCATTTTTTTCTATATGCTTTCCTTCACTTCAATGCTTAGAGTAGAAAACAGGTTGGGGACCTTTGGGTAAAGGGATTCAGACTGTAAGAACTCCTAATGGCTGTCCTAGATAGTGTTAATGGCTAATGTAGACGGAGATGGTGACCAGCCTCCATTTCATCTTGCCGTTGTCCACCAGACTAGCGTGTAATCTGTCACAGGCATCTGCAACTGGAGGCAAAACATGCCAATTATTTTTATTGATGTAAAACCTTCATAGGTGGGACATCTTGTGAGGGCAGCATATGGAAATTTAGATAAGGAAATGATTGCAGAGACATGGAAAGTGTTCTGCTATTTGAAAAAGAATGTGCAGGCCTTCAAAAAATGAACAGGCACTTGGTATTCCACAGCTTAAGAGCGTCAAAGACGAATTATGCAGTCCCTGCAATGGAAATTGATTACTAAGCCTTCGATGAGTCACATGCCTTAGGAATTAAATACTCCGATCTATTATTGTCAGTATCCTGATGGGTCAACCAGGCTGTGAATGGGAATTTGCATTAAATTGATTTGAGTGTTTTTTCTTGAAATAACATCACTCAATCAAGGCACATATTCAGACAGAGCTAGATAAGTCTGACTGAATTTGATTTGGAAAAGCAGAATAGCAAGGGATTAGCAGGCAGAATTTAAAAGCACCATAAATCTAGCATTACAGCCTAGGCTAGAAGAAGCAGATGAGCAGTCCCTGTGCAACAAAAAGGGTAGACAGTCAAAGCAAGTTTGTGCTGCAGCTCTGTAGCATGGTGATATAGTCACGGATTAGAAGATCTGATTTAGAAACAACTTTGTATTTACCGTTTGTTTCAGGGTTAAAGTCTATATTTCTGGTAAACACTTGCTATGAGATGAACTTTTGACTTCACTTGACATGTAAAACTGTTCTATGCAAAGAAAGTGTCTTAGTAACCTAGTGCTGGTATAATAGAAATGCAACAAATGGGTGGCTTTAACAAATAGAAATTTATTTTCTAACAGTATAGGAGGTAAGAAGTCTGAATTTAGGCCAAGCTCTAGGGGAAACTTTTTCTCTTTGTTGGTTCTGAGGCAATGTCCTTGCTCCTTGGTTCCTCCTCGGAGATCTTCATGTGGTGTAACATCTACCTTCCCCCATCTCTGTTTCATTCTCTATGCTTAATCTGCTCTTTTATATCTTAAGTGATATTGATTTAAGACATACTCTACACTAATACTCTCTAATTATCATAACAAAGATTATAACCACAGGTATGTTGTTGTTGTTGTTATGTGCCCTCAAGTCAGCCCCGACTCATAGTGACCCCTCCTTGGGTTTCTGAAGCAGTATCACTATGGAAATAGATTGCCCCATCTTCTTTCTGAGGAGTGGCTGGTGGGTTTGAACTGCCAGCCTTCTGGTTAGCAGTCAAGTGCCTTAGCCACTATGCTACCAGAGGTTAAGATTTACAGCACATATTTTTTTGGGGGGACACAGTTCAATCCATAACAGAAGTTAAGTAGACTAGATGACCTCAGGTCCAGTGTAGCTCTAACATTGTATGATTCTGCGAATAGAAAGACATCAAGTGCCAAATTTCATTTAGACATTTGCATGTTCTCTATGGAATACCTGCTGGGTTCACAATGAGCTTTAGCTGTACCACACATTCTGTCATGATACCTATCTGGCATAAATTCCCAAGAGTGGTGTTGGACTTGTGATAGGTGGTAAGAGTTGGCAACCTTTGAATGATGACTGGATAAACACCAATAGTTCAGA
Source organism: Orycteropus afer afer (assembly GCF_000298275.1). Taxonomy (NCBI): domain Eukaryota; kingdom Metazoa; phylum Chordata; class Mammalia; order Tubulidentata; family Orycteropodidae; genus Orycteropus; species Orycteropus afer. Next base: position 14,482,539 of record NW_006921613.1, on the reverse strand, counting down.
AAGGAGACAATTGATGCTCAAAATAATTCTGACTCATTGACAAATTACAAAAAACAAATTCTTTTCTAGCTACAGTTAGCTGGACACATAACCACATTTGTCCGCAAGTTGATTCTGACTCATGGCAGTCCCGTGTGTGTCACAGTAAAACTGTGCTTCATAGGGTTTTTAATGGCTAATTTTTGGAAATAGGTCACCAACTCTTTCTTCTGAGGCACCTCTGGATGAACTTGAATCTCCAACCTTTCAGTGAACAGTTGAGCATGTTAACTGCACCCACCAATTATTCCTAACCACACATACATGTACGAAGAAGGATTCAGGTAGTTATTTTGAATGGCAGGAAATGGCATTAATAACCTGTAAGATAGTCCTTTAAGGTAAGAGGAAGATGTAAGACTGAATTCTCAGAGAGTCCTTATATGTTAACCTGTTCTAACTAAATAACAAGCTGAAATGCTAATTCTTTATTTTAAAAAAATCTAATTTTTAAGTATTGTAATATTACACTTAGTTGGTTGAAGGATATTTAGAAGAATCACAACTGACTAATACTTGTACCAACAACTAAGCTGAAAATTTTGTAAAAACATGAGGTTAGTGGTTTACTGATCAAGCGGAACTTGTAGGAGTAATCATAGACCTCTTATTAGTGCTAACAGTCTCTTCCATTTCCAGCCTGGTTGTTCCCAGAGTTGCCATAGTAACACTATAAGGGTGTCCTTACTGTTGATTACTGCCTGCTAGAAGTCTGAGAGGTATCTTAAAATACAGGTGTCCATATTGCCACATATCCCTTCCACTTCTCTCTCTGCCTTTAGAAAGTACAGAAATCACAGACACTAGACATGTATTTAATTACACTGTGGCTTGGTATGCATTTGATATGCATTTTTTTAAAAAAATTTATATTTGAGGCTATATATTTTCCTGGTTTGATTACAATACAGAAAGTGTTTCTTAAAGATCAAAGTCTTGAAAGGTACTGTCCCTTGAAGTCCACTCTTAAGTAGAAGTTGGTGAACTTTTGGAGATGAACCATTTGCACAGAAGTGATCATTGAAAATGTTACTACTTGAAGGTATAGTAATCGTATTTTTGCATCATTGTAAATTAGGGTTGTTCAATCAAACTCCATTCAACTTGAATCATGGGCTCTGTTGAATTCTTGTTTGAGCTAGAAATCTAGCTGTTAAAATCCAAAACAGTACACCAAAGACAAAATTATTGTATAGTAATGTTCTAGGGAATGTATGGGGTTTACTGAAGCACAGAATATAAAATTAGGTAGAAACTAAGTAAAAAATGCTGAGAATCCATTTTAAAAGACATAAAAATTTGATCATAGGGTAATGCTGTAATAACATTAAATATATGAATTGTCCTTATTAAACCTATTCATAAAGGTTTCATTGGTCAATTTTTTTTTTTTAGAAGTAGATAGTCAGTTTCTTCTTTCTAGTCTACATGAAGAAGAACATGATATCTTTAATAACCTGTGGTATGCAGATGACACAACCTTGCTTGCTGAAAGCAAAGAGGACTTGAAGCATTTACCGATGAAGATCAAAGACTATAACTTTCAGTGTGGATCACAACTCAACATCAAGAAAACAAAATTCCTCACAACTGGACCAATAAGCAGCATCATAATAAATGGAGAAAATATTGAAGCTATCAAGGATTCATTTTACTTGGATCTACAATGCCCATGGAAGCAACAGTCAAGAAATCAAGCAATTTGCATTGGGCAAATCTGCTGCAAAAGAACTGTTTTAAAGTGTTAAAAAAAAAGATGAAAAGTAACCATGTCACTCCCTCAACAACAACAACATGTCACTCTGAGGCCTAAGGTGTGCCTGACCCAAGCCATATTTTCAAATGCTGCATATGGTTGTTATGTTTGTGTGTCAACTTGGCTGGTCCTGGTTGAATGGCTGGGCAGCTGGTGGTGGTTATTGCCCATGATGAGACTGGCAACCAGCTCCATGGTGGGATCTACTACAAGCAGCTGAGTAGGTGCTTTGGGTATGTGGTCTGCTTTCTGTATATAAGAAGCAGCTTTGGAAATGGTCTCTAGCTTATGGCACACTTCGACCCTGCATGTAGCTGTGTCATTGTTCAGCAGCCTGCCATGCTTTGCCGACCTTGGGACTTACGATGGACTTAAATTAATGTCCATCTGTGTGGTTTGGTGGCATCGGGACTGTGCCTTTTTACTTGTCAACTTTGGGTTTGTCAGCCTCAGCAGCCAGCAGCTGTCTGAGTGAAGAAACACCTCTAGCTCCAGTGGGCTGGTAGCAAGAGGCAGAGCTGGACCCCAAGGTTGAGGGGCTTTCACCAGCCCCTAGAAGCTGGCACTTTGAACTTGGACTTAAAGCCTCCAAATTGTAAGAGAATAAACTCCTGTTTGTTAAGGCCATCCCATTTGTGGTATATTCCTGTCAGAGTGGCACTAGGTAACCAGAACACTGCAAATGCATGTGAATATGGAGGACCAAAGAACTGATGTATTTGAATTGTGGTGATGGTAAAGAATATTGAAAGCACTGAGGACTGCCAGAAGAATGAACAAATTTGTCTTGGAAAAAGTACATTTCTCAGGAATGAGGATGGTATTTTGGACATGTTATCAGGAGGGACTAGGTCCTGGAGAAGGAACTTATGCTTGGTAAAGTAGAAGGTCAGTGAAAAAGAGGAAGCCTCATAAAGACATGGCTGCGACAATGGCCTCAAACATGGCAATGTTTGTGAGGATGGCACACGATTGTGCAGTGTTTTATTCTGCGCTACAGAGTGTCACTATGAGTTGACGCCTTGATGGCAACTAACAAAAGCAGCAACAATTAAACCTATAAAAAGAGCCTAGGAAAATAAATCTAGAGAGACCACTATTTGCATGTTTTCGATACCTAGGCAAAATGACTTTAGAAAGTCAGTATTCAGTGGGTATAAAATTCACGTTTCAAGATGCCCCAGGCATGTGCAGAAAATTTGTGCTGCAAGGGTAAGAACTGGAATAAAAGCAAATGGTGAGGATCCATAGAACAAACAATCAGGTGGTGGCAGCAACATCTCCCTAAAACTTCTATCAAAATGGATAAGCGCTCAGCTACTAACCTAAATATTGATGTATGGAGCCCACCAGCTGCTCCATGGGAGAAAGATGTATCAGTCAGCTTCCATAAAGATTGTTGTTGTTGTTAGTTGCCATTGAGTTGGACCTGATTCATAGCGACCCCCCCTCCTTGGGTTTCCGAGGCAGTGTCACTTCGGAAGTAGATTGCCCAACCTTCCTTCTGAGGAGTGGCTGGTAGGTTTGAACCGCCAGCCTTCTGGTTAGCAGTCAAGTACCTTAGGAACTATGCTACCAGAGCTCCTTTCCATAAAGAATACAGCTTTGGAAACCCTATGGAGCAAGTTCTACTCTGCTCTATAGAATGGGAATTGTTAGAAATTATTTCCTCAGCCACTAGGGGGACTCAGTTCAATGTGTGATGCTTACAGGTTTTCTCCCTCTCCTCCCCCTCCTGTCAATATTCTGACCCAAGAGAGAAGATAAACAGCTGGTCAGTGTTTATACAGATGACATGGTCTGGGTTTCCAGTTTATCTACAGTGACCTTCAAAGAGAGGAGAAAGAAACAGGAAAGAACACAAGCTCATTTCTGTGGTACTTATGAGGGATCTTATTTCTGAACAATGAAATTCTACCAGCTACTTTTAACTATAATGTGTTCTGATATGAAAATCATAGTATTTACAAATTAATAAAGCCATGTTTATAATTTTACTATAAGCTTTATGGGAAATATACCCAGTAAAAAATCTAACATTTAGCAAAGTCAAATGCAATATTATATTCCAGGTTCTAGACTATATGGTAAGGAGCTCTAGTGGGATAGTGCCTAAGGCATTTGACTGCTAACCAGAAGGCTGGTGGTTCAAACCCACCAGCCACTCCACGAAAGGAAGACTAGGCAATCTACTTCTGTAAAGATTTACTGCCTTGGAAACACCAAGGGGGTTGCTATGAGTCAGAATTGACTTGATAGCAATGAGTTTGGTTTGTTTTTTGGTTTAGAATACATGATAACCATATTCATATCAAGGCAACCTGGTGATGCAGTGGTTAAATTGTTCAGCTGCTAACCAAAAAGTTAACAGTTCAAACCTACTAGCAGATCCCTGTGAGAAAGATGGTAGTCTGCTTCCTAAAAGATTACAGCCTTGGAAACCCTATGGAGCTGTAGGGTTGACATGAGTTGGAATCAACTTGACAATTTTTTAAAATATTCATATCATGGGGACTAGTTTGCATGAGGCATAAGAAAACCAAGCCAAACCCACTGCTGTTGAGTCGGATCCGACTCATAGCAACCCCTCCTTGGATTTCTGAGGCAGTATCACTACAGAAATAGATTGCCCAACCTCCCTTCTGAGGAGTGGCTGGTGGGTTTGAACTGCCAGCGTTCTGGTTAGCAGTCAAATGCCTTAGGCACTACGTCACCAGAGCTCCTCATTATAAAACATTAAGTTATTCAAAGATTTTTATTCAGGAGAGTCTGAGCCTCTGGCCATCATGCCCTTTGCAGCCTACAGTTGCAGTTATCTGTTCATTTGTAGTGACAACTGGGTAACTGAGTATTAGAAGCACTCAAGTGGGTTGCCTCCTCCTAATGGTCAGGGTCAATTTCCCCTGCAAAGATGATGACTCTTTTCTCTATCTGCTGGCTCCTGGATACAAACAAGGAGACCAAGGTACCCACACAGCAGCTATGACTTATAATTCAGTGGAACTCTTGCTGTGTTCCCTGTGAAAATGTTGGATTTTTAGGCACCAGGACCTTTCTGTGCTGTGATTTTTCCCAGAGTTGCAGAGACAGGAAGCACAAATTAAGACCACTAGTGAGTGATTGGGAGTTAGAGTAAGTGGCTTTCATTGGAACTATTATGTGATTGGGCTTTTGTTAGTCTATAATCATCCTCAAATGCCTGCCTGGTTTTTGTAAGAACCAGATAGTGAATTAAACAAAGGTACAATGAGAATTGGAGCCTTAGTAGTGCAGTGATTAAATGTTTGTCTGCTGACCAAAAGATCAGATATTCAAACCCACCAGCTGTCCAGCAGGAGGAAGGTGGGGCAGTCTACTTCCTTAAAGATTACAGCCTTGGAAACTTATGGAACAGTAATAGCTTTCCTATAGGGCCACAAGGGAGCTCTGGTAGCATAGTGCCTAAGGCACTTGACTGCTAACCAGAAGGCTGGCGGTTCAAACCCACCAGCCAGTCCTTGTAAGGAAGGTTGGGCAATCCTACTTCCATAGTGAT